>NW_027512976.1:0-309373 GCF_048772815.1 Callospermophilus lateralis | reverse complement strand
TAAGCAGGAAGTGTGAATCAGGCAGTATAGCGATACCAGATTTCAAACTATATTACAGAGCAATCATAATAAAAACAGCATGGTACTGGTACCAAAACAGGCGGGTGGACCAATGGTACAGAATGGAGGACACAGAAACTAATCCAAAAAGCTACAACTATCTTATATTTGATAAAGGAGCTAATGGCCTGCAATGGAGGAAGGATAGCATCTTCATCAAATGGTGTTGGGTAAACTGGAAATCCATATGCAACAAAATGAAACTGAATCCCCTCCTCTCGCCATGCACCAAAGTTAACTCAATGTGGATCAAGGAGCTAGATTCAAATCAGAGTCTCTGCGTCTGATAGAATACAAAGTTGGCTCCGATCTACATATTGTGTGGTCAGGCTCCAAATTCCTTAATAGGACACCCATAGAACAAGAGTTAATAATAAGAATCAACAAATGGGACTTACTTAAACTGAATTATTTTTTCTCAGAAAGAGAAACAATAAGAGAGGTAAATATGGAGCTTACTTCATGGGAACAAATTTTTAGTCCTCACATGGAGCCCTAATATCCAGAGTATACAAAGTATACAAAGAACTTAGAAAATTAGACAATAAGATAATCAATAACCCAATGGGCCAAGGACCTGAAAAGAAACTTCTCAGAGGAGGACATAGAATCAATTAACAAGTACATGAAAAAAATGCTCTCCATTTCTAGCAGTAAGAGAAATGCAAATAAAAACCACCCTGAAATACCATCTCAATCCAGTGAGATTGGCAGCCATTATGAAGTCAAACAACAACAAGTGCTGGCGAGGATGTGGGGAAAAGGGTACTCTTGTACATTGCTGGTGGGACTGAAACTGGTGCAGCCAATTTGGAAAGCAGTATGGAGATTCCTGGGAAAGCTGGGAATGGAAGCACAATTTGACCAAGCTATTGCCCTTCTCGGACCATTCCCTGAAGACCTTAAAAGAGCGTTCTACAGGGATACTGCCACATGGATTTTCATAGCAGCACAATTCACAATTGCTACACTGTGGAACCAACCCAGATGCCCTTCAATAGATGAATGGATAAAAAAATGTGACTTTTATATACTATCGAGAATTACGCAGCACTAAAAAATGACAAAATCATGGAATCTGCAGGGAAATGCATGGCATTGAGCAGATTATGCTTAGTGAATCTAGCCAATCCCTAAAAAACAATTACCAAATGTCTTCTTTGATATAATGAGAGCAACTAAGAACAGAGCAGGGAGGAAGAGTATGAAGAAAAGATTAACATTAAGCAGAAACATGACGTGGGAGGGAAAGGGAGAGAAGAGGGAAATTGCATGGTAATGGAGAGAGACACTTATTGTTACACAAAATTACATATAAGAGTTTGTGGGAAAATAAACAAGGAGAGAAATGAATTACAGTAGGTATGGTAGAGAGAGAAGATGGGAAGAGAGGGGAGTGGGGATAGTAGAGTATAGGAAAGGTAGCAGAATACAACAGTAACTAATAGGGCATTATGTAAAAATATGGATGTGTAACTAATGTGATTCTGCAATCTGTATTTGGAGTAAAAATGGGAGTTCACAACCCACTTGAATCTAATGTATGAAATATGATATTTAAGAGCTTTGTAATGTTTTGAGCAACCAATAAAAGAAAAAAAAAGTAGCAACATATATGCCAATAGAAATTCATCATGAAATGTATATAATCCACAGATCGAAAAATGTTCATTTTACTGAACATGGATTCATGTATAATGTTTTTCAACTAGGAAGCTCACCCATAGGTTGAATTTTCAGTTCCAACAGCGTTTAGGAGGAGTTAACTCTTCTCTCAATTTGCATCTGCCAATTCAGCCACCTCACAAGTGTATACGAGTGATATCAGGTAGAATTCTATATGTGCATATAAAAATACACGTGCTGAATAGGCTACAGAGAAAGGGAGACAGGGATTCACATATTTGCTAATTTTAAAAACACATTTAGAACTATTTCAACAAAAAATTGACTAGACTTATAACTCCTACATTATATAATGCAAAAGGCAATTCCAACTATACACAATGCATCCTCTGAACTGCTTGTGTTTCTTCTCTTTTTGGCTTATTTTTCACCATCATATTAGGATTATTAGTCAGAGACTAGTAGGGTATGGGTTAGTGTCAGGGATTCAGTATTTCAAATGGAAAATTGAAAAATGAATCCAATGTGTATGTAAATATGTGCTACACAGATATCTTCCCACTCACATCCAGAACAATGCCTTGACATTACCTACGCCCCAAGTAAAACACAATTAGAGTAGAAAAGTGTGAAAATCTATGAATACATATATGGAATGGAATACGATCGGGAGTTCACAACCTTGGAGGTGGTAGAGGAGTTTCCAAAAGTAAAGAACAGGGTAAACACTCCACAAAAAGGAGCTCTGCTGGCCTAAGAATTCTTGGGAAACGGCTTCTGAGGTTGGGCACTTGAAATATATGTTGTTGTCATGAGCTTTAGCTTCCTTTGTAGTGAGACCATCATAGCTGGGTCTGCATCTATGTAACCGAAAGACATGGTTTCTTATATTCCAATGAACATGAGGCAGCAGTGCTCAATTCTCTCTTTGAAGCTAAACTGTGTCCATTGGAAGCTAAGTGTCTCCCAGTGGGGACTGTGAAGACATTTGGTCATCCTCCACTTTTCGTGGTATTTCTTGCTGCTACACTGGGAATTTGGTATTTGCTTCACAAAACATAAAAAGTTCATCTGAGATACAGTGCTGGAGGGAGTTCTGTCACGTGTGGTGGGTCAGGGTCTGCAGGAGAATGCACCAACCAGGCTTGTATCCCACATAGCTTGCCCCAATAACCATAGCAACCTGATTCTGAATATTGCCCTGAAAACTCTCCATTTAACAAGATGCCTTTACATATAAGGGTCTGATGTCTGCACTATATCAGTCACAAAAAATTTTGAAGCCAATGGCAGATTCACATGGCCCCACCATGATGTTTTATCACACACCTGCCCACCACTGCTCTAGGCCCCCTACTCAGCAGGCTCCAAATTACTGGCTTCTCTTGTTCTACACCATTTTCATGAAACCCAGTCAAAAACAAGGCACTGTCTGGTATACACATGATTAGCAACAGGACATCAAAAGTTTCTGCAGTGCCACCTGGTCATGGGAATTTCAAAAATTTCATGGTATTTATCTAGAAATTTTTCAAGGATGAAGTTAGAGGCACTGTGGGTTTCAATTCATTCAGGAACCATTAAGTGTTGAAAAAGTTCATTACAATGAAAGCTCTGGAGAACTCTCACAGTCAATGCTTCTCAAACAGTTGCCAAAAGGTCTCCTAAAGCCAGTCCAACTGACATCTACAATGTGAGGTCCATGTGTGTTTTGACTCTCAAATATGGGTGCTAAGTCTTTCAGAATAAAATCACGTGATATCCTGGCTGAGATTCTCAGGCCTCTGTGGAAACCACCCTGGGCCTAGATCTCAGTTTCCAAGAGTGAGTCTCATGTGTGGCCTCCTAAAATCCGAACACAATTCATGGCAATACTTCTCTGAGGTCAGTTTCAGAACTCAGTCTCTAAGGGGAATCACACCAGAGTTCAAGCCCAGGTGCACCCAGTCATCCCTTCCATCCGCCAAAAAATGACCACAATTAAAATCAAAACACTCCCACAGGGCCATCATCTTCTTCCATGTAGACACTCATCATAATCTCCAGCTGGAGGTTTCTATGAGCCCAAATAAGCTCACTTGCCCCTCATTTGCCTAAAATCATGATGGCCTGGACACTCTTCCTGTGAACCAGGAATGATCAAATATTCCTGCTGTTAAAGTGTTCCACTTCTCCAATTTGAGGCCTACTGGCTGTAGGGTATAAATTCTTTATGTGATTTGGAGTCATGAGAAAACCCAAGCAAATATGGGCTAGCCTCTGCAGGGATTTCAAGAACTCATTTGACCCAAAGTATCCCTATTCTCACTTTATGGAGGTCAGGAACCTAAAACAAGAAGGCAAAAATATTCATCAACAATGACTGCTCTTTTGGCCATTTTAGTTTTGAAAGCACATGGGATTTTTCTTTAGATCCATCAGGTGCTGAGAATCAAAGCCACAACCTCATACAAAGACAAGAGGCTGATTCAGACACATCTCATTCCAAATCAATTAAGCAAAGAGCCACAGGTGATGTCCATACATTTCCATATGAAAACAGTTTTCTTCAGGCTACACAAAGGGGTGGCCTGAGGCAAAGACCTTCCTGACATTCAGGGTAATAGAAATAGAAGTAAGCAAATGGCCCAAAGAAGGGTTTCTCCACTGAGACTTTACTGGTCACACTGAAATCTGAGTTTTCTTAGATGCCTCCATTCCCTTCAGCAATCCAGTACATGGCCATGTCACAGAATCTTGTGGTGTTACATATTTGGGAAACAAAACCATGAGCCTATTCTGGAGAGTGGCCAGAATTCACGAAGAAAACAGGAACTTTCGAAGATAGTAGATGTTGCCCATCCATAAGGCAAGCTGCAGTCCATTCATTAATTGGGCAGTATGAATGCAGGGAAGCTTTCAACTAGAGACAACACATCCATTGATGCATTCTCTTTTCTAATGTCTACAACCACGGATACAGTGGGATACACAGACCTAGAAACACTCACCATGTCAAACGACTTACTAGAAACAGTCCACTCCAAACCAAACAAACCACCTTTCCTACCTATTCTCAGAACATGAGAAAAAACCACAAACTCACACCTACAACGGCAAAGGCACTTACTTCCCCCAAATAGGTCTGTGACTATCCGGAGTGTCTTCTGACTGGTGGGCCATATTATGTTCCCCCAAAATGGCCTGTCCTGTTTCAGATCTGGTCTCCTTGTCCAACTCTGTGAAGTTGTCAGAAGCCAAAGGTGAGCCACTACCTGCTTTCTCAGGAAAGGCCCCTCATCAGAGCTCTGCTGGCATTTGGCCATCCTCACATCAGTAGGTACCAAGAAAGACTGACTATGTCTTTGGGAAAAGCAAACAAGTTAGCCCACTGGAACTGGGAGTGGGACTGGCTCTGGGTGCCTTCCTTCCTGGATCCCAGGTTCAGAGAATTCCATCACCAAGGAAGTGTAGTGAGGTCACTTCTTTCAGGAACAGAATATGGTCACTACCTTGGTAACCACTTTGTGCTAACAGTTGCATCCAGGGTTCCCATGAGATGGAGGCTGCCCCAACATCCTGTGACACATTCAGAAGTTAGAATGGTATATCAACCATTGGCACCAGGGAACAGCTCTCCACAGAGGCCTGGTTCAGTCCATCTTCTCTTCATTAAGAAGAGAGAGGCTGATTCAGACTATCAATTAATCCTGACCAGGTTGTTTGCCATGGAAGATGACTATTGCTCTCTCAGGTCCTACATAGCTGCCTATATCTTCTGCAAGGATCATTTCTCCATGGATCTTTGATGTTCTCAGCAGGTGGAAGATCATCTACATTCCTATATTGTAAGACCCACACTGTCCCTGCTCTTAAGTAAGTTATACTGAGGGAACAGTGTATGGTTAGGGTTAATAACATGTTCAATTTGGGTTACAAATCATTCTGCGGGATGAATAATGGTATTGGCAAAATGCGATATTTACAAGAGTATATATGTGAAACATCAGTATGAAAGCAGAAATCTAGGTAAGATTTGAAGCCCAGAAGGGCATTGGGGACTTGAGTGGGATACTTAGCTTTGAGTAATGTGCAGCACAGATGTCTCAGATAAATCAATATACACTGGCATCGTACCTTGTACCTTGGATATTGAATGTTGAAGAGAACATCCAGTCAAAAACTGATAGTCGGTAGGATTAGGAAGGTAGTTGGTAGGTTTAGAAAGAAGAGTGAGTATAGGATTTGGACCAAAAGTTCTTTCGCAATAAGATTTCGGGTAGATAGTGTATGTAAATGTAAGCACATGTGAAGAGTCAGTCACAATGATGAACTGGGGAAAAATATAGGAAAGCAGATATCAATAGAGACATTAGGAAATCAAGCAAAGTATAAATTGTGTGATAGGGTTAGACATTTTCAAAAGGTTTGAAGTTGAATATATAATCTTAAGAAGAAACAAATATGTAGTCAAAAATAGAATTGATATTTGAGAGCATTAGGCAACCTGGACATGGATGTTTTTAGTAATCCATGCTCACTTTCCATTTACGCTTTGGTACAATTGTAAGTGTGACCTTTGCTTTTTGTGTCCAGAATATTTCTGTAATAAAATGTGTATGTAGATCAGGTGAAAAGAGTATTTCTTCCACCAATTCTGCGAGCAATATTTTGAAGACTTACAAATTAGTATGGGGGTACAAATTGGTGTACCCTGTTTCAATGAATATAGACATAATGCATGAATAGACCATACTGTGAATAAATAATATAACTGGATCCACTTTAAATGATGGATTGAATAAATATCTGAAAATTTATAAGAAATTTTATATTGATATGCAATCATTCATTCCAACCAGTTATATATCTAACGATAATCTTAGGGTTATGGTTTATCATGAAGGGTGTGTGAGTTTTGGTTCAAAATTGATTATGGAAATCAAAAATAATATATTTGGAAAAAAGTCTCATGAATAGACCAGTCAAGAAACATAGAGGAATACATGTGTTCTGGAGCAGGAAGTGATTGAAAGTGAAACAAATGCCTATAAATTTGCTAACTAGTGAATAAAATATATATACTGAGATGTGCATAAACTGAAGAAATAGTAATGTACCAGTGTGGAATAAAAATTAATGTCAAAATACACATCATGTCCCATAGGAACCTACATGCATTGATGTTAAACTGGGTCAGTTAAAGTAGACATATTAGGATTTGTATGCACCTTTTACTGAAGTTAGTTTTCAGTACTAGGAAACAAATATGTATTTCGGGTGGATGAATATTTCTAAGAATAATCTTGTGAAAAGTTGATTATTAATCCACATACATGAACATGAATGAATTTAGGGAGTGTATATAAGACACATATATTTCATATTTTTAAAAATATGGAGAGTATATATATATTTATATATATACATATATATACACACACACACACACACACACACACACACACACACACACACACACAATCACAGACATTAAAAAGTAGCAATATATATGCCAATCGAAATTCATCATGAAATATATATCATAAAGATGCAAAAACATTCATTTTAGTGAACATGGGTTTATGTATAATGTTGTTCCACTGGGAAGCTCACCCATAGGTTGAATTTTCAGTTCCAACAGCGTTTAGGAGGAGTGATCACTTCTCACACTTTGTATCTGCTAAGTCATATACCTCACAAGGATGTACGTGTGATACCTTGTAGGATTCTATTGGTGCATATAAAAATACATGTGCTGAATAAGCTCCAGAGAATGGGAGACAGTAATTCACATATTTGTTAACTTTAAAAACACATGGAGAACTATTTCAATTAAATATTGAATAGATTTATAACACCTACCCTTTATCATGCAAAAGGCAAGTCCAACTCTGAACTGCAAGTATTTATGTACTGTTTGGGTTATTTTCTTCCATCATATTTGGATTAGTAGTCAGAGTCTAGTAGAATATGGGTTAGTGTCAGGGATTCAGAATTTCAAATGGAAAATAGAAAAATTAATCTTCTGACTCTCATCCAGAACAATGCCTTGTCATTACTTTCGCCCCAAGGGAGACAAAATTAGAGTAGAAGAGTTACAAAATCTGTGATTACATTTCTGGAATCGAAAATGCTCAGGAGTGCACAAACTTGGAGGTGGAATAGGAGTTTCCAAAAGTAAGGACAGGGTACACACTCCACAAACATGAAGCTCTGCTTGCCTAAAACTTCTTGAGAAACTGCCAGTGAAATTGGGCACTGAAATATAGGTTGTTGTCAGGAGTTAAGCTTCCTTTGTAGTGAGACCCTCAAAGCTGGGTCTGCATCTATGAGACCTGGAGGACAACATTTCTTATTTTCCAATGAACACGAGGCAGCAGTGCTGAATTCTCTCTTTGTAGGTAAACTGTGGGCACTGGGGACTTATTGTCTCCCCGTGTGGACTGTGAAACCATTTGGTCATCCTCCACTTTTCGTGGTGTTTCTTGCTGCTGCACTTGGAGTTTGGTTCATGCTTCACGAAATACAAGGAGTTCAACTGGGAAACAGTGCTTGAGGTAGTTCTGTCACGTGTGGTGGGTCAGGGTCTGCAAGAAAATTCACCAACCAGGCTTCTATCTCTCAAAGATTGCCCGCTTGTCCATAGCAACCTGATTCTGAACATTGCCCTGAAACTACGCCATATAACAAGATGCTTTTACATATAAGGGTCTGATGTCTGCACTCTGTCAGTTACAAGCCATTTGGAAGCCAATGGCAGATCCAAATGGCCCCACCATGATGTTTTATCACACACCTCTCCACCACTGCTCTAGGCCCAATACTCAGCAGGCTCCAAAATACTGGCTTCTCTGTTCTAAACAAATTTCATGAAACCCTGTCAATCAAGGCACTGTCTGGTACACTCATGGTAAGCAACAGGACATAGAAAGTTTCTGCAGTTCCACCTGGTCATGGAAATTTCAAAAATTTCGTGTTATTTATCTAGCCATTTTTCAAGGATGACGTTGGATGCACTGTGGATTTCAATTATTCAGGAACCATTAAATGTTGAGAAAGTTCATTTCAAAGAAAATTCTAGAGAACTCTCACAGGCAAGGCTTTCCAAAGAGTGGACAAAGGTCACTTGAAGCCAGGACCATTGAGGTCTACAATGTGAGGTCCTATGTATTTTGACTCTCAACTATGGCTGCCAAGTCTTTCAGAATAAAATCATGTGATATCCAGGCTGAGATTCCCAGTTCTTTGTGGAAAGCCACCCTGGTCCTAGATCTCAGGTTCCAAGGGCGACTCTCATGCGTGGCCTCCTAAAATCCCAACACAATTCATGGCAATACTTCTCTGAGATCAGTTTCAAAACTAAGTCTCTACGTGGAAACACACCAGAGTTCAAGTCCAGTTGACCCAGTCATCTCTTCCAACCGCCACACCAATGACCAGAATTAAAACCAAAACACTCCCACATGGCCCTCATTTTCTTCCATATAGTCACTCATCATAACCTTGACTGGAAGTTTTTATGAGGCACATAGCCCAAGACAATGTCAAAATAAGCTCCCTTGCCCTTCATTTGTCTAAAGTCAGTGTTTCCTGGACAACGTTCCTGTGAACCAGGACTGATCAAAGAGGCATGCCATTAATACTGTTCCGCTTTTCCAATTTGAGGCATACTGACTGTCGGGTATAGTTTCTTTATGTGATTTGCAGTCATAAGAAAACCCAAGCACCTATGGGCTAGCCTCTGCAGGGCTTGAAGAACTCAGTTGACCCAAAGATCCCTGTTATCACTTGATGGAGATCAGGAACCTTACAGAGGAAGGCAAGAGACTTCATCACAATGACTTCTCTTTTGGCCATTTTGGATTTGGATGCACACATGGGATCTTTCTTTAGATCTATCAGGTGCTGAGAATCTAAGCGATAATCTCAAACTGCACTAAGAGGCTGATTCAGACATATCCCTTTGCAAAGCAATTAAGCCAGGAGCCACAGGTGATGCCCATTTATTTCCATTTGAAAACTGTTTTTTTCAGGCATTGGAAATGTGGGGCCTTAGGCAAAGACCTTCCTTACATTCAGGGCAACAGAACAATAGGTAAGCAAAATCCCAAAGCAGATTTTCTCCACTGAGACTTTCCTGGTCACACTGATATCTGAGTTTTCTGAGATATTCACCATTCTCTTCAGCTATCCAGTACATGGCCATGTCCCAGATTGTGGAGGAGATACATATCTTGAACACAAAACCATGAGCCTATGGGAGAGTGGCCAGAATTCAGGAAGAAATCACGAATGTAGGAAGGTAGTAGGTGTTGCCCATCCATAAGGTAACCTGCAGTCCATTCATAAATTGGACAGGATGAATTCTGCAAAGATTTCTACTAGACAGGACACATCTATTGATGCATTCTCTTTTCTATTGTCTACAACCACGGACACAGTGGGATATCCAGACATAGAAACACTCGCCTTCTCAAAGGACTTACTAGAAACAGTCCACTCCAAACCAAACAAACCGACTTTCCTACATATTCTCAAAACATGAGACAAAATCAAAAACACACCCACACACACACACCCACAAAGGCACCTTCTTTCCCCAAATAGGTCTGTGACTTTCCAGAGCGTCCTCTGACTGGTGGGCCATACTATGTTCCCCCGAAATGGGCTGTGCTATGTCAGATCTGGTCTCCTTGGCCAAAACTGTGATGTTATCAGGAGCCAGCGGTGAGCCACTGCCTGTTTTCTCAGGTAAAGCCCCTCTTCAGAGATTTCCTGGCATTTGTCCATCTTCAATTTAGTTGCCAAGAAAGACTGACTCTGTCCTTCTTAAATCCAAACATTTGAGACCACTGGGACTTGGACTGGGACTGCCTCAGGGTGCCTGGCTTCCTGGAACCCAAGTTCAGAGTGTTCCATCAACAAGAAAGTGACATAGGTCACTTCGTCTAGAACTGAATGAGGTCACTGCCTTGGCAACCACTTTGTCTTAACAGTTGCTTCCAAGGGTCCCTGAGATGGATCCTGCCCCTACTTCCTATGACACTTTCACAAGCTAGAATGGAATATCAACCACAGGCACCTGGGAACAGCTCTCCACACAAGCCTGGTTTGGTCTATCTTCTCTACATTAAGAAGAGAGAGACTGCTTCAGACACATCCCTTCATCCTGACCTGTTTTTTTTTTTTTTTTTTTTGTCATGAAAGATGACTTTCGCACTCTCAGGTCCTTCATAGCTGCCTACATCTTCTTTAGGGATCATTTCTGCATGGACCTTTGAGGTTCTCTGCAGGTTGAAGATCTCCTACATTCCTGTATTGTAAGACCAACTCTGTCCCTGATATTCTGTAAAGTTAGATTGAGGGAACAGTGTATGGTTACGGTTAGTAACATGTTTGATTTGGGTTACGATCATTCTGCTGGATGAATAATGGTATTGGGAACCTGCGATATATATAAGATTATATAGGTAAAATATATGAATGAAAACAGAAATCTCGGTAAAATTTGAAGCCCAGAAGGGCATTAGGTCCTTGATTGGGATACTTAGCATTTAATTATGTTCTGCACAGATGTCTCAGATAAATCTATACACAATGGCATAGGACCTGATACCTTGGATGATTGAATGTTGAGGAGAACAACCATTCAAAGAGGGAGAGTCGGTAGGATTAGGAAGATAGTTGGTAGGATTAGAAAAAAGTGTGAGTATAGCATTTGGACAAATAGTTCTTTAGCAATAGGTTTTCAGGTAGACAGAAAATGTAAATGTCAGCACATGTAAAGAGTCAGTCACAGTGATGAAATGGGGAAAATATGTAGGAAAGCAGATATCAATAGCGACATTAGGAAATCAGGCAAAGTATAAAGTGAGTGATAGCAATAGACACTTTCAACAGGCTTGAGATTGAATATATAATCTTAGGAAGTAACAAATATGTAGTCACCAATAGGATTGACATTTGAGAGCATTAGGCAACGTGGACATGGGTGATTTTCATAACCCATACTCACATTCCATTTAGGCTTTGGTACAATCGTAAGTGTGACTTTGCATTTTGTGGCCAGAATATTACTGTGATAAAACGTATATGTAGATCAGGTGACATGAGTCTTTCTTGCACCATTTCTTGGAGCAATATTTTGAAGGGGTATAAATTAGTATTGGAGGTACATATAGGTGTACCATGTATGTATGAATATAGAGATAATGCATGAATAGACAATACTGCGAATAAATAATATAACTTGTTCCAACTTTAAATAATGGATTGAATTGATATCTGAAAATACACAGGAATCATATATTGATATATATACATTCATTCCAACCAGTAATACATCTAATGGTAATATTACGGTTGTGGTTTATCATAAAGAGTGTGTGAATTTTGCTTCAAAATTGATTATGGAAATCGAAAATAATGTGTTTGGAAAGAAGTCTCATGAAATGACCAGTCAAAAACAAGGAGGAATACATATGTTCTGAAGCAGGAAGTGATTGAATGTGTTACAAATTTCTTTAAATTTGTGAACTTGTGGATGAAATGTATATTTTATGATGTACAAAAACTGCAGAAATAGTAATGTACCAGTGTTTAATAAAAATGAACGTCAAAATACACATCATGTCCCATAGGAATCTACTTGCATTGATATTAAAGTGGGTCAGCTACTCTAAAAATATAAGGATTTGTTTGCACCATTCACTGAAGTAACTTTTTAGTACTAGAAAACAAATATGTATTTCAGGTGGATGAATATTTTTAAAATAATCTTATGAAAAGTTTAATATAAAACCACATACATGAACAAGAATGAATATAGGGAGTGTATAATAGGACACATATATTTTATATTTTGAAAAATCTAGAGAGTATATATATATATATATATATATATATATATACACACACACACACACACACACACAAAACACACACAGAGACATTAAAAAGTAGCAATATATATGCCAATTAAAATTCATTGTGAAATATATATCATCCACAGATCCAAAAATATTAATTTTACTGAACATGGATTTATGTATAATGTTCTTGAACTAAGAAGCTCACTCATAGTCTGAATTTTCAGTTCCAAAAGTATTAATGAGGAGTGATCTCTTCTCACACTTTGTATCTGCCAAGTTAGCCACCTCTCAAGAATATACGTGTGATACCAGGTAGGATTCTATATGTGCGTATAAAAATGCATGTGCTGAATAGGCTACAGAAAAATAGAGACAGGAATTCACAGATGTGTTAACTTTAAAAACACATGCAGAACTATTTCAACAAAAAATTGACAAGATTTATAACTCCTACCCTATATCATGCAAAAGGCAAGACCAACTATACACCATGCCTCTTCTGAAGTGCTAGTATTTCTATTCTGTTTCGGTTATTTTTCTCCATCATATTAGAATTAATAGTCAGAGTCTAGTAGGGTATGGGTTAGTGTCAAGGATTCAGTATTTCGAATGGAAAATTGAACAATGAATCCAATGTGTATGTAAATATGTGCTACACAAAATTATTCCCACTCTCAACCAGAACAATGCCTTGACAATCCCTTCACCCCAAGTAAGACACAATTAGAGGAGAAGATTTAGAAAATCTGTGAATAAATTTGTGGAATGCAATATGCTCAGGAGCTCACAACCTTGGAAGCGGTAGAGTAGTTTCCAAAAGTATGGGACAGGGTAAAAACTCCACAAACATGGAGGTCTGCTGGCCTAGAGACTTCTTGAGAAACTGCCTGTGAGGTTGGGCACTTGAAAAATATGTTGTTGTCAAGATCTTTAGCTTCCTTTCTAGGGAGACCATAAAAGCTTGGTCTGCATCTATGAGACCTGGAAGACATGGTTTCTTATTTCCCAATGTACATGAGGCAGCAGTGCTGAATTCTCTTTTTAGATAAACTGTGGCCACTGGGGGCTAAATGTGTGCCGGTGTGCACTGTGAAGGCATATGGTCATCTTCCATTTTCGTGGTGTTTCTTCCTGCTGCACTGAGAGTTTGGTATTTGCTTCACAAAATACAAGGAGTTCAACTGGGTCACAATGCAAGAGGAAGTTCTGTCATGTATGGTGGGTCAGGTTTTGCAGGAGGATACAAGAACCAGGATCCTATCCCACATATCTTGCCCCCTTGATCATAGCAACCTGATTCTGAACAATGTCCTGAAACCTCTCCATATAACAACTTGCCTTTACATGGAAGGTTCTGCTGGCTGCACCATGTCAGTCACAAGCCATTTGGAGGCCAATGGAAGATCCACATGGATCCACCACAGATGTTTTATCACATACCTGCCCACCACTGCTCTAACCTACTACTCAACAAAGTCCAACTTACTGGCATCTCTGTTCTACACCATTTACATGAAACCCAGTCAATCAAGGCACTGTCTGGTATATTCATGATCAGCAACAGGACATCAAAAGGTTTCCCAGTGCCACCTGGTGATGGGAAACTCAAAAATTTCATGGTATTTATCTAGCCATTTTTTAAGGATGAAGTTGGAGGCACTGTGAGTTTCAATTTTTTCAGGAACCATTAAATGGTTAGGAAGCTCATTTCAATGAAATCTCTGGAGAACTCTCACAGGTAAAGCTTCCCAAAGAGTGGCAAAAGATCATATGATGCTATGCCCATTTAGGTCTACAATGTGAGGTCCATATGAGTTTTGACTCTCAACTATGGGTGCCAAGTCTTTCAGAATAAAATTTGTGGTATCCTGGCTGAGAGGCTCAGTGCTCTGTGGAAAGCCACCCTGGGCCTAGAACTCAGTTTCCAAGGGCGATGCTCATGCCTGGCTTCCAAAAATCTCAACACTATTCATGGCAATACTTCTCTGAGGTCAGTTGAAGAACTCAGACTCTAAGGGAATCACACCAGAGTTCAAGAACATGTGGACCAAGTCATCTCTTCCAACCGCCACCCAAATGACCACAATTTAAACCAAAACACTCCAACGTGGCGCCCATCTTCTTCCATATAGACACTCACAATAAACTCCACTATGGCTGGAGTTTTCCATGAGGGGCATAGCCCAAGACCGTGTCCAAGATAAGCTCTTTTGCACCTAATTTGCCTAAATTCACGGTGGCCTGGACACCCTTCTTGTGAACCAGAAGAGATTAAATAGGCCTCCCGTTAAAACTGCTCCGCTTCTTCAATTTGAGGCCAAATGACTATGGGGTTTGGATTCTTTATGTGGATTGGAGTCTTGAGAAAACCCAAGCAACTATGGGCTAGACTCTGCAAGGCTTTGAATAACTCATTTTACCCAAAGGATCCCTAATCTGACTTGATGGAGGTCAGGAAAGTTACAGAGGAAGGCGAGAGACTTCATCCACAAGGACTGCTCTTTTGGCCATTTTGGTTTTGGATGTACACATGGCATCTTTCTTTAGATCCATCAGGACCTGAGAATCTAAGCCACAGCCTCACACAGGGTAAATAAGCTGATTCAGACACATCCTTTCCAAAGCAATTAAGCAAAGAGCCACAGGTAATGCCCAATCATTTCCATTTGAAAACTGTTTTCTTCAGGCTTCACAAAGTGGTGGCCTGCGGAAAAGACCTTCCTGACATTCAGGGCAACAGAAGAGTAGGTAAACAAAAGGCCCCAAGCAGGGTTTCTCCACTAAGACTTTCCTGGTCACACTGATATCTGAGTTTTCTGAGATGCTCACCATTCCCTTCAGCTATACAGTACATAGTCATGTCACAGAGCTTCGAGGTTGTACATATCTTAAACAGAAAACCATGAACCTATTCTGGAGAGTGGCCAGAATTCAGGAATAAAACAAAAACTAAGGAAGATAGCAGGTGTTGCACATCAATAAGGCAAGCTGCAGTCCATTCATAAATAGGGCAGGATGAATGCTGTGAAGCTTTCTACTAGACAGGACATATTAATTGATGCATTCTGTTTTCTAATGTCTACAACCACGGACACAGTGGGATACACAGACATAGAAATTCTCGCCTTGTCAAACCACTTACTAGAAACAGTTCACTCCAAACAAAACAAACCGCCTTTCATACCTATTCTCAGAACATGAGACAAAACCACAAACCCACACCCACACCACAAAGGCACCTCCTTCCCCCAAGTAGGTCTGTGACTATCCAGAGTGTCCTCTGTCTGGTGGGCCTTATTATGTTCCCTGGAAATAGCCTGTTCTGTCTCAAATCTGGTCTTTTTGGCCAACTCTGTGAAGTTGTCAGGAGCCAGCGGTGAGCCACTGCCTGCTTTCTAAGGAAAGGCCCCTCTTCATAGCTTTCTTTGCATTTGGCCATCCTTACATCAGTATGTCCCAAGAAAGACTGAGTCTGTCCTTGGTAAATCAAAATAAGTTTGACCACTGGGACTGGGACTGGGACTGGCTCTGGGTGCCTGGCTTCCTGGATTCCAAGTTCAGAGAGTTCCATCACCAAGGAAGTTAGGTGAAGTCACTTCCTTTTGGAACTGAATGAGGTCACTGTCTTGGCAACAACTTTGTCCTAACAGTTGCTTCCAAGGTTCCCATGAGAGGGAGGCTGCTCCTACTTCCTGTGACACTTTCACAGGTCAGAGAGGTATGTCAACCATAGGCATGCAGGAGCAGCTCTCAACACATGCCTGCTTTGGTCCATCTTCTCTACATTAAGAAGAGAGTGGCTGATTCAGACACATCCCTTCATCCTGAGCAGGTTGTTTGCCATGGAAGACTTTTGCTCTCTCAGGTCCTTCATACTTGCCTACATCTTCTCCAGGGATCATTTCTACGTGGACCTTTGAGGTTTTCAGCAGGTGGAAGATCCTGTATTTTCCTGTATTTTAATACCAATTCTGTCCCTGCTCTTCTGTAAAATTAGATTGAGAGAACAGTGTATGGTTAGGATTAATAACAGGTTCGATTTGGTTTAGAAAGAAAACTACACGGTTGAGCAAACAGGGTCCTACAGTTAGCAATAACATGAGGAATTTTAATGGACCGGCCATGGCAGATAAAAGCGCAGTTAATCAGGTCACTATGTGAACCAAGGCTCAAACCTCCCTTTTGGGGCCTCTGTCTCTCTTTGACGCTCTTCAAGTCATTTTCTTAATTTATTCATAGATTCTTTTACAACTCCAGTATTGTCGGCACAAAAACAACCTTCTTCCCTCAATGCAAGCAAAAAGGCACCTTTCTCTCATGAAGAGGAGGTCCAACACTCGCCTGCTTTGTAAAACAACTTCAGAAAGAGAGAGGTTAAAATTCCTGTAAAGCTGTGATGTCGGTTTTTAATGTCTTTAAGTTTTGGCCTATTTCTGCTTCTAATTGTGTCTTTGTTGTGTCTCATGGACTAGCCCACCCCTTAAGCAACTATTATTTCTAATAGGATGGCTAAAGTGAGGGATACAGGTTGCCGCTGGAACCGGGTTGTATGCCCCCCTATTTGATCTTTAAATGAACCTACGTCATGATAGAGAACTCTGGAAAACATCTGCATCATTACATAATTAATCACATATATTGACCATTTTATGAAAACATAAATAATGTTAAAGTGTATAGAATTATACTGTTGTAGGGATGGACAAGGAAAGGGACCTAAGATAGCACCAAACACAGGAAAACAGCCTTATTTTTTTGCATCCGGATTTAGAGGGCATTGCTTCTGTTGTAATCAATTAATCCCCTGAACCCCAAGTTTTGGTAGTTTTAGAATTTGTACCCAACATGTAAGGGAAGTGGATCAGAAGTTCACAGTCTGTAGAAATTCACAAAAATCAGTTTTTGTTTCTGTTTTTGTTCCTCTGTTCTGGGCAAGTTAACTTTTCAAGGACACCTTGGAAAGGGAGAGCTTTTTTGTCTCTTTTTTTTCTCCCTGCCAGCTGTCACCATGAAGCCCAGTTGGTAACTTTTTTATCTTAGAAATGTAGTCATCTCTGTGAAGCCCCAGCTCAAGGCCAGAGGCTTTGTTCACATATTTTGTGAAAACCTATTAAGGCGGTGTCAAGCTTAGGGGTGGTGATTTTTCCAGCCAGTTGCCAAGTAGAACAGGGCAACACGAAAAGTGGAAGTTTATCTACATTGAACTCTTTAAGAGGGACTCTTTTGCTGAAAGACCTAATGTAAGCCTCGGTGAAGACTTCTGGAGAAGGTTATTTAAGACATATCTATGGACCTGGTACAGAGGGGGAAGACTGGGAAGGCGAGGCTGAGAGCAGCTCCGTGGATCTGAGAATGAGGAAGATGAGATGTAAAAGAATAATGGAAAAGGGGTTTGGGATTTTCCTAGAACAAAACTTGAGCAGTAGAACAGGTAGAGCAGAGGTGAAGATGGGAGTGAGTATTCCAAAAACCCCTGAGGGACTTTAAATTTTTAGAAACCTGTTTTCAGTGATGACAAAGCAACTTTAAAGGCCATTTTTATTACATCTTGGATAGGGGTCTGAGGGCTCTTCTCAGCTGGTTTGAGCTTTGGTTTAGCTTCTTAGAGGACTTGGTGGGACCTAGTGCAGGCACAGACAGAAAAAGAGAGGAGTGAGTGAGTGGAGGGGTACCTCGGTACCTGCTACCTCAGCAAGGGGGCAATGGTCTGAGAACTGGCAGAGGTTTGGGTTTTTGATCTAGTAATTGGAGGTGAGAAATCACGTTGCTGAGGTGGGAGTGACAGCAGAGACTCTAGAGCAGAAGACTGAGGGTGAGGAACTATTGGAGAAGCATAGTACAGGATGTGAGTGAAGGAGGGAAAAGGATTCCGCATAGGGGAATTTTCCCCTTTTGAGCACTTGCCGAAGTTAAAAATGTCACGCAGAATTTGAGGATCTAGAGAACCCTCTGGGGGCCATAGCTTTTGGTTGTCTAATTGGTAATATGGCCAATGCTGTGTACTGAATGTGATGAGGAGTTTGGGTTCCACCAGGCAGCCCCTGTATGCTCACATCCCCATGAGTTACACAAGAAGTTGGCTTTTCCCCCACACAGCCATGGCTGTTTGTGGCTTTGATAGTCCGCCAGGCATACATCGTAATCTAGGCTAGCCAACCTGAATCTGGCTCGCGTTTCTGTGCATCCGTAATGTTTGTTTCAATTATCTATGGAACGGAAGGGATTTAATGAAACTTTAGTGGGATCCTCTTCATCAGGGTTATCTCAATAGGAAAGACGTATACCAAGCTGAAAAATGTCTGGGTGGAGAGATAGCCACCAGGTCCCTAAGGGGGCTGTATGCGAGCTATACCATACTTCTTGTCTAGTAGGATTTGAGATCAGCCTTCACTGCTGAACAGGCTGATGAGGGTTAGGAGTACTGGTGGCCAAGGGGAGAGTCTACAGTCTTGTCCACATAGCGAATACGAAATTTGAAATGGTTACCAGTCTTTTCCAGTTTGCAACCAGAGTCTGGACACAGTGAAGGCTTTAGATGAGAGGCATGAATCCAAAAAGTGATTCTGTCTACTTTTACCGCTGTAGGTGTTATAAGTAGCACCTGGTATGTTCCTTTCCAGCGGGGTTCTAGGAATGACACCTGATGTTGTCTTATGTAGAAGAAGTCTCTTACTTGATATTGATGTGGAATCCCCTCGTCCCCAGGTTGGTAGGCAGTGGCCAGCTGTTTCCACAGTTATCACTGAGTTCTTTCAATGGCTTTAAGTCTGTCAAGCAAGGGGTGTGGAAGGGATTGTTAGGCCTTAGAGTTGGGGATTAGGTCCCTTACTGGATGATGGGCATCATAGAGAATTTCATAGGGGGTGAGGTTACACAAAGAAACTGAGGGAGTATTTCTCACATGAAACAGTGCATAAGGCAGGAGCATAGTCCAATCTTTTATGCCAGTCTCTAAGCTTAATTTTGTTAAGGTCTCTTTAGTGGTTCTATTTATTTTTTCTACCTCTCCTGAGCTCTGGGGTATATAAGCATAATGTAACTTACAATTAATCCACACGTGACTTACCTGGGCCATGAACACAAGTCCATTATCAGACCCTATTACCTTAAACAGACCATATCTTGGAAAAATATCTTCCAGGATCTTCTTGAGAACCATTTGGGCCGTTGTTTTTTTTTTTTTTTTTTTTTCTGTGTGTGTGTGTGTGTGTGTGTGTGTGTGTGTAAGGCTTCAATCCATCCTGAAAATGTATCTACAAAGACTAGGAGATATTTAAGTCCATACCTTGCTGGCTTAATTTCAGTAATGTCCACTTCTCAGAATTGTCCTGGTCTGGTTCCTCATAGGTGCTTTCCTCTAAGAAACGTGGAAGGGTAAGCATTAAACAATTGACTGACCCAACAGGCTTTTGTTACCGGTTCAGTTTTTTTCTTTCGCTGTGAGTTGGTTAGTGGAAAACTCTGTTCTTAATCCTACAGGAGTGCCTGCAGTTTCTTTGAACCAAGGTGAGTGAGTTGACGTACATTTTTAACTTAGTGTAGGGCTTTCTGTAATTGCAGGCTGAGCTCAGTAAAGTTGAGGCGTTCAGTGTCAGTGTCCTTAGATGTTATCTATAACTTCCTGTTACTCAGGGGTCCATTGGAATTGGGCATCTCCCTTTAACAGCGGGTATAAAGGAGCAGCTAAGGACGCGAACCCATTTATCCATAACCTGCAAAACCCAGCAATCCCAAGAAACTCTCTTAGTTGTCTGCTGTAAGATGGGGTTGGTATCTGCTCAACGGTTTGTTTTCTGGGCTCAGTGAGCCATCGTTTACCGCCCCTGAGGAAATAGTCATGGAAGATTACTTCTTGCTGGCAAATTGGGCAATTTTGGCAGAAGCTCTATACGCAAGTTGAGCAAGCTCTGATAATAGTGCTTGGGTCCCAGTTCAGTTTTCCTTGGTGTTGGATGCCAGTAGCAGGTGATCCACGTATTGAAGCTGGGTGACTTCGGGGTGTGTAGTTCTGAAATTGTTGAGATCTCTGTGGAGGGCTTCATCAAAGAGACTGGGGGAGTTTTTGAACCCCTCTGGGAGTCTAGTCCAAGTTAGTTGACTATACTTTCCGGTTTCTGGGTCTACCCACCCAAAAGCAAACAGCAACTGACTATCTTTATGCAGAGGCAAGCAAAAGAAAGCTTGTTTTAAGTCCAGAACAGTATACCATTTCTGCTCAGGGTTCAGAGTGCTAAGCAGTTTGAACAGATTAGGTACTGTGGGGTGAATGTCCTGCACTCTATTGTTGATCTCTCTTTGGTCTTTAACAGGTTGATAGTCCCCGGTTCCTGGCTTTTTCTTCTAATAACAGGGGAGTGTTCCAGGCCAATTGACAGGGCCTTAGGACCCCTAAGGCCAGATATTTCTGAATATAGGGCCTTATCCCATCTTTAGCTTTTTATGCTTAGAAGATATTATTTGACATTGATTGGGGAGGCTGAGATTTTTAACTCCACTGTTATTGGAGGTTGTTTCACCGCCAGGCCTAACACAGCAGTTTTTGCCCAGGCATCTGGGAAATCTGTTATCCATTTCTGCGGTAGCTTGCCTGTTTGATCAGTCTTGGGGGGTGTGAAGAGTGGATGTTTATCTTCTACTAATATAGTTACAGCCGTGACTATAGGAGTTTTTACTGAAGGATTTAGAAATTTTTTTGGGGGGCTTTCAGGGTTAAAAGTTATTTTGGCCCAGAGCTTGGTGAGCAGATATCTGCCCATCAATGGGTGCGGGCATTCTGGGATTACTAGGAAGGAGTGATGGATTTTTCCTTTCCCCAGGTCCATGGTCCTCTTAGTAGTCTAAGCCCGATATTTACTGCCATTAGCCCTTTGAACTACAGACCTTTTATTTGATAGACGGCCCAATGGGGCCCTAAGGGCTGAGTATACTGCTCCTGTATTCACTTCAAAGTTTACTGGGGTCCCCTACTCTTCAAAAGTTATCCTGAGCTAGGGGAAGGAATGTGAGCACCAACTTTCTTAGTCATCCTCCAGAGTCAGAATGGCTGGCTGGCGTGTCTGTCTCTTTATAGGGCACTCTTTGGCCCAGTGTCCTTTTTTTTACGGTAGGCACATTGATCTGAGGCCAGGGGTGGCCTCTGGCACGGGCCCAGGTATCCCTTCCTGTCACCTTATGTCTTAATTTCTGGCCTCTTTCTTGTTGTGACCAGGATCTAAGTCAATGCCTTAGTCTTTCTTTTGCTTCTCTCATCCTCCCTTTGCTCCCTTTCTTTTTCCCTGTTTGTCTTTTATAGTATATTTTTTTGGCCTCTCTGACTAAATCTCTCATTTAACTTTTTTTTTTTTTTAATATCCATGGCAGCTTCCCCAATTAAGGCCATCATGACAGATGCCTTTTGATCTGCTGCCTGAGGATCGAAAGGAGTATATCTCTTATATGCCTCCATAATTCTCTCTAGAAACATAGAGGTAGATTCATCAGGCCTTTTAATAATTTCTCTTACCATGGCCAAATTAGTTGGTCACCAAGCGGCCCCTTGGATACCCGCTATTATAGCCTGGCAATAATTGGACATATGCTCCCTATCTTCAAAGGTGTTGGGGTCTCAGTTGGGTTGGTTTAAGGGGAAGCCGGCTTTGATTATGTTGGGAAGTTGTGTTGGTCGCCCATCAAGTCCGAGGATATTTTTTTCTAGCTTCCAGGAGGTTTTTCCTCTCATTCCTCTGTCGTGAAGAGAGTCCCTAGGAGTTGTTGGCAGTCATCCCAAGTAGGCAGTTGTGAAAACGTTGGCGAGTTCTCTGAGTTTTTTTAGCCGGGCCAGCTTCCTCTAGGGAAGGAGGGGCTGTGTGTGCCATTGGACAGTCATCTGGAGGGTGCTGGGCCATCCTGGCTTCCTCGAATGGTGGAGAGGCTGAGTAAGCAGCAGGGGAATTACTTACAGGGTTTTGGGGGTTGGGGGACAAGGGCAGAGGGTAAGGACGAGTAGAGACTTGAGACTCAGGGAGAACAGAGGGTGGAGGTTGAGGAGCAGAGAGTTTGTGAGATAGAATCGTAGGGGAAGGAGTAGGAGTGGGTGCAGGGACAAGGAAAGGCTTCACCCATGGAGGAGGAGATTTGCAGAGGTCCTGACAAGTTAAGATATATGGCTATTGATCTGGATGGCTATGTGGCCCCGGCTGAAAGACAATATCTCAGACTTTTCAAATTAGTGCGAAGTAGAAACATCTTTCTAGGGGCCATCCGACTACAAAGGTGGGTTATTCTGAGACACAGAATCTGCCAGGTCTGGTGTTTTAATGAAAAAGAAAGAATCTGAGCCCTTAAGCAGACTTTGGTCCAGTGATTAAGGGTCAGGGACAGAGGCATTGAAGTGCTCTGTCCCATAATGAAATATACACAGACAGTGAAAGCAAAGACACACGACACAGACAAGACAAGACAATAAAGACAGACAATGGACGTCCAATACTGAGACCAGGACTGAGTAGCGGGCAAATCCTGATGGGCTGCCAATTCCAAATCTGAAAGAAAATATCACTGAGTCGAGGAGACTATGGTTCCTCGATTTCCCGAGTCCATCCCACAGGAACATGGCCTGTGGCTCTGTGACATGTGTGTCAGCCACCGTGGGAGAGAGCTCACGCTCTTTACCAATAGCCATTTTGTCAAACCCTAACCTGAATCCTGAAACCAGAAAGAGGGGCCTTATTTACCCCCAGAGCATCCCGTTGGGGGTCTTTCATCTGCAGCTGCCGGATCTCGCTGGGGCCACCAGAAGTAAAGGTCGGGTGAGCATCGATGAAAGAGACCACCAAGAGACTGTATAATGCAACAGCAAAGGGTTTATTGGGAGTCCGGCATGCAAGGGCTCAGAGCTCGCTTGAATAGAGCAGAGAGCCCTGAGAACAGCTTAAGAAGTGCTTATATATTTTCCTTGGAGAGGGCAGGGAGGGAAGTTTATTGATGGGTAAGGGCGAGTGGGCGGTTTGCGTGCAAATGGTTGATGGAGTCCATTCTGCAGTTTGGCAGTTGGGGGCAGCACATTCTGGGAACAAGAAGAGCAAACAGTTCTCAAGATTTCAACAGTGTTTTATTAAGCATACAGAAAAACAGGACGTGACAAGTACCTATTTTATTAACCTTTCAATATAAGTATGAAAACAGAAATCTAGGTAAGATTTGAAGCCCAGAAGTTCATTTGGTCCTTGATTGGTATACTTAGCTTTGAATTACATTCCGTAGAGATGTCCTAGAATTATGGATATACAATGACACAGGACCTTGTACCTTCTCAGAGGTGAGTTCCAAAATACAGTCTCTAAGGGGAATCACACCAAAATTCAAGACATGGTGGACCCAATTATCTCTACCAACCGCCACACAAATGCCCACGATTAAAACCAAAACCCTCCCAAATGGCACTCATCTTCTTCCAAATAGACACTCATCATAACTTCTGGCAGGAGGATTCCATGAGAGGCGCAGCACAAGACAGTGTCCCAAATAATCTCCCTTTCCCCTCATTTGCCAAAAGTCAGAGTGGCCTGGACACCCTTCCTGTGAACCAGGAGTGATCAAATATGCCTGCCATTAATACAGCTTTGTTCTTCAATTTGAGGCCTACTGTCTGTGGGGTTTAGACTCTTTATTTGAATTGGATTCATAAGAAAACCCAAGAACCTATGGGCTAGCATCTGCAGGGCTTTGAAGTACTCAATTGACCCAATGGATCCCTTTTCTCACTTGATGGAGGTAAGGAAACTTACAGAGGAATGCGAGAGACTTCATCAACAATGACTGATTTTTTGGCCATTTTGATTATGGATCCACACATGGGATCTTTCTTTAGACCCATCAGGTGCTGATAATCTAAGCCACAGGCTCACACAGGGCCAAGAGGCTGATTCAGACACATCCCTTTACAACGCACTTAAGCAAAGAGCCACAGGTGATGCCCATTCATTTCCATTTGAAAACTGTTTTCTTCAGGCTTCACAAAAGCGTGGCCTGAGGCAAAGAACTTCCTGACATTCAGGGCAACAGAACAATAGGTAATCAAAAGGCCCTTTGCAGGGTTTCTCTACTGAGACTTTCCGGGTCACACTGATATCTGACTTTTCTGAGATGCTTGCCATTCTCTTCAGCTATCCAGTACATGTCCATGTCACAGTGGTTGGAGGTGGTACATATCCTGGATGCAAATGCATGAACCTATTCTGGAGAGTGGCTAGATTTCAGGAAGAAAACAGGAACTTAGGAAAATAGCAGGTGTTGCCCATCGATAAGGCAAGCCCTAGTGCATTCATAAATTGGTCAGGATGAATGCTGGGAAGCTTTCTACTTGACAGGAAACATCCATTGATGCATTCTCTTTTCTAATGTCTACAAGCACGGAAACTGTGGGATACACAGACATAGAAACACTCGCCTTGTGAAACAACTTACTAGAAACAGTTCACTCCAAACCAAACAAACCGACTTTCCTGCCTATTCTCAGAACATGAGACAAAACCACAAACACACATCTACACCCACAAAGGCACCTCTTTCCCCCAAGTAGGTCTCTCACTCTCCAGAGTATCCTCTGACTGCTGGGCCATACTATGTTCCCCCAATATGGCGTGTCCTGTCTCAGATCTGGTCTCCTTGTCCAACTTTGTGAAGTGTTCAGGAGCCAGCTGTGAGCCACTACCTGCTTTTTCAGGAAAGGCCCCTCTTCAGAGAACTCCTGGCATTTGGCCATCCTCACATCAGTAGGTACCAAGAAAGACTGACTCTGTCCTTGCTAAATTGAAGCAAGTGAGACACTGGGACTGGGACTGAGACTGACTCTGTGTGCCTGGCTTCCTGGATCCCAAGTTCAGAGAGTTCCATTACCAAGGGATTGAGGTGAGGTCACATCCTTCAGGAACTGAATTAGGTCTCTGCCTTGGCAACCACTTTATCCAAACAGTTGCTTTCAAGCGTACCATGAGAAGGAGGCTTACCCTATTTTCTGTGGCACTTTCACAAATTAGAATGGTATATCAACCATAGGCACCAAGGAACCGCTCTCCACGAAGGCCTGATTTGGTCCATCTTCTTTATATTTGGAAAAGAGCCTTTAGTCCAGGGAGCACTACAGTGAACCTCTGCACTAAAACTATTAGCAAGCACCTGATGGAGGAGGCCTCCATAGGTAAGTGGCTCCTTTATAACATCTGATATCCAGTTAAGGGAAATCTCTTCTGATGACAGAGATGTGGCACGGGGAGGCTCACATATACTTCTGTGCAGAACAGTAACGAGAATCTTTCTGTCCTCTGTTCTGTTCTGTAGGGAATTCCTCTGGAACTGTAGAGAGGTGCCAATGAGCACGCACGCGGTCCTACCCTGGAGCTTTAGCAAGATGTTGCACTGTTCCCCTGTTTCTGTGTTTAGCCACCGGGTTTCTGTTTATTTGTGTTCTGTGTTCTATTTTTTGTTTTTTTGTTTGTTTGTTTTTGTTCGTTTTGTTGTGTGATTTTGGTGGTAAAAACTTAAGTATATTGGACATGAAAATCAGAAATAAAGAGAGTAAGCCTGACACCCCTTTGGACTGTGTTTTAAGGAACTGCAATGAACTTTATCCCCCTTTGCGAAGCAGGATGATAGAAGCGCCTAGCTGGCTGCCTGGAGCACACCCATTGCAGAGGGAAATGCCTGCTGGGGACCTAAGAACAGAGTATCTCCCAGGTTAACAAGTGAAACTCCTTTAAAACCCCTTGTCCCTCCAGATAAAGAGAGTCACAACTTTGGCAGAGTCCCCTGTGTTTCTCCTTTGTTAGCCAAGCAATAAACCTCCTTTTTTCTTTTTCTCAAAACCCAGTCCTCATTATTAAATTGGTATTAATTGGCTTCAAGGTCAGGAACCAAACTTTAAGTTACAAATCTTGTACCCCCCCTCCGCCCCGGAACTTTGTGAGACCTATCTACTGAAATGTTAGGAGATAGAGCATGCTTGGTGTGGAACTGAATCAGAGGAGCTAATCCTGTATGTAAAAGGAGAAACTGAGGGACTCCCAGCAGCTGCCAAAGCCCTGTTGATTCAGGGAATTACCTCCTTCCTTCCCTGCACTGTAAGGATTATGCCACCTCTGTCTTGTTAAAAAAAGAGAAAAAGAAAAAGGGGACACTAAATGCAGTAAAATCACCATGGAGACACTTTATCTTACATTTCAGGTTGCCCCTCTGTGAAAACATCTGGTCCCCTTGTGGGGACAGCTATGGTCCCACTGGTGTACGAGATTTTTCTCTTATCTGCTCTGGTTTAAAGGGTTCTCTCTGACAGCCATAGTCTGGACCTCCTTTCGGTCTGTATTGTGTCTTTGTTTCTGGCCCTTTAAGGCATGTGCAATAATGTGTTGATATTATAAATTGTTTTTTGGGAATGATCTTAGCTGAATGTGTGTCGAAATGATGATGTTTTATTTTAAGAATCTGGTATCTGAATGGGTTTTTGAAGCATTGCACAATCTTGCAGTTAAAAGTCGGGTTTAGGTAATTGTTTAGTTTATGATTTCAGATAATTCATGCCAGAGAACTTAAATACTTAGGATGGATAACTGAAGAACTCTACTTCCAAGTTGGCAAGAAACTTCCCAATCATACAGTCTTTTTTTTTCACCAATTTTGAATTGGGTAGCCTGGGAAAATGTCACTGTGTGTACCAGTGCATTAATTTGGACATGGATAGTAAATCATAGTATGGTGTCTGTTGACCAAACAAGATGTAAAGTTATAAAATTTTGTGAATTGTGTCTTAAACTTGTATCATAATTTTCAACATCCGAACCTGAAAATTATGGTTAAAATGCCTTAGTCCTGAGATGTCTGTTCAGAATAGCAGTTTTTTTCCTGCTCCTTCCAGACCTCAGCCATGACTTATGTTGAAATGCAAATGAAAGAAGCCTGCAAGCTTTGTAGGAGACTGATTTGAGATCTAAGGGAAAAAAAGGTAAATTGTATGGTATTTTCTAATTACTGGCAAGTCATTTTTTCTAGGACTCTTATTTTTTTTCTGAGATACTTTATGTTTTTTGACCTCATGATTTTGAGCATACAGACCTAGGTTAATGTTTTTCTGATTAGTTCTATCTTTGACCAACTGTGGACTTCTTGAAACATTGCAATAAAGATTTCACCTGCGAAATGCTACGAGGCCTTTACTATTATTATGTGTGCACAATTTTGTAATGTGTTGTATGTCTATATATACATATGTCCGTATATCATATATATGATACATAAATTAACATATATAAGGAGCGCTCATAAAAAAAAGCGCTCATAAAAACAAATTTTAAAAAGTGGATCCAAAGATCTTTTATTCACGTGATTTAAATGTTTCAATTTAAATTGGATAAAGAGATAAAAACAAATGTCTTTAAATTTAAGCTTACAAAGTTTTCTAGGTGTTCAAACATCTAACAAAATATTAACATCTACAAAATGTCTAATATGCCTTGGCTCTAGTACCTTTCCTTCAACATAAAAATGGTTTACACTGTTCAATACGTTTCTCTAACTTTTTGATAAATAAGTAAAGTAAATTTGACATGGGATTACTCATTCATGAGTACTTTAGTTAGATATCTGATTGATTTACTAAGATCTGTATTTTTTTTAGTAAACTCTGTATAAGATTGTAAAAATCAGTCATGTGTTAATGAGGCAAAAATTTCTTAAAACATAAGTTTACCCATAACATTGAGTTTATTAAGATTTATGTTTTCTAGAGCAAGCAACCATAAAAATTAAACAACTGATTAAATAACAACTGTTATTTTAGAGCACTGTACTGCCATTTCTTTAAAAGCCAAACTTGATTAATGTAGAAACATAAATGTAATTGTTATGCTATTAATGTTTTCATATCTTACAGGTATGCAAGTCTGTAAGGTAGAAACCTTAAAAGAGCATTATATCAAGCTGGTGCTCTGAAGTTGTGTGGTAAAAAATATATTGTGGATTTATTTACCTGTTATCAATAAGATATGTAAATGTTTATGTTACTTTTTACATTGGGGAACAATTTAAATGTATTTTTAAGTTAATTAGAGCCTAATCTTTGTAAAGGTTAAAAACTTTCAGCATTTCTTTAATTCATGTTTGAAATGTGATATCATATGGTGTTAGCTAATGTTCATGTGACCTCAAACAATTTATGTAAACTTTGTCAAAAGATATTTAAAAATAAAGATCAGCTTTAGAATTAAAATACTTAAGATTTATAAAGAGCCCTGCCTTACCTGAGATAAGGCTGTGTGTCCCATCTTACTACATGTGAGAATGACTATGAAACATGTAGGTCAGATAATATTTCTTTAAAGTTATGTTAAAAAGTTTTTTTTATTGTCAATATTCCTAGGATCTCAAACAGGGGATATAATGTATAACTCAGCCAAAAAATTCAGGGAAGATATTACACGAACTAAGTATTTTTACTTTTGTTAATTTTAGTTTGAAATTTTCTTATAAGTGATCTAAAGATTCCCTGTTAGTGTTTTACAAATGCATTGCTTTAAGAACACAACATGGGTTTATTCAAGATAATAAGTCATCAACTACAATACAGACAGAATAATACAGATCCCAATTAATAAAAAGGTAATTATAAAGTTATAGACATTAAAGCCCAGTACTCTTAATATAAGGCTGTTAAAATTTATTTGCTGGATGTTTAAGATTAGGATTTAAAATTAATGTTAAATGAAAAGGGCCAAGAAAACCAATATTTAGCTCTTGCCCTCTGAGTCAGTCTGAATCCAGGGAACAGGGGACTTCTCTAAAGAGCTTTGCAACTCTGAGCCACATAACCTCCTGATCAGGGAGATTAATGAGACCACTGGAGAACAGAAAGCCAATCAGTGCATTTGTTACAAAGAGGAGAGTCATCAGAGAAAGGAGACATCCCTGATGCTTCTGAGGGAAGCCAAATGGTCAAGCAAGACCTGGACCCACCTAGCGCAAATGGCACTAGCAGAACTGAGAATCTCCTCTCAAGTTTCCCCAGAATTGATTCCCACAAAAGCTCAGCTGACTGTTAACAATAGATAGAAACAAAAGTCAGTTTGACTGCTTCATCTTAAACACTTAGCAAAGACAGTTAAGAACAAAATACAGCCACTCCTGGGCATATTAAATAATAATAATAATAATAATAATAATAATAATAATAATAATAATAATAAAATTTTAAGGTATGCACTTTATCTTATCCTCCCAAAACAAGTAAGACTGGAGGCTACAAAGAAGGATTCTCACACAGGAATGCCTAATACTTATAAAAAGAGACTATCAAGAAGAGCTGCCACAGGCAGAAGTTTTCAGTTTAAGACCTACAGATATTCCTAACCTACAAAGGTAGGCTTGGTGTTTGCTAGTACGATTATCCAGCCCTGAGTAACAGAATTAAAGGTTTCTCTATTAGACGCAGAGGTCATACTAGTAAAAGGATTTTACAAGATCAGATGACATTAAATTATTAAACTGTGTCTTATTGGGAGGGCCAACTGTAACACTTAAAGTTAAATATTAAGTTGACAGTCCTGATAACTGGGGATATTAAAGACTGGTGAGGGAATTTCTATACAGTGACATGTTCTAGCTGCTGCAACATTTATCCAGTACTCATGGTTTTTGTTTCACTCATAGAAGAACCCATTCACAGATGACTTTACAACCTGTTCTTCCCCAAACTGACTTCAAACCGAACTGACTTCTAAAAGGCAACTCATGTCTCTCAACTGACTTCTAATAGGCAACTCATGTCCCTCACGCCGAGCCCACTCACGTCACCCTGTCTCGGGACAGAAGAAGAAAAAATTAGTGATGCCACTCTTCTTACAACAATGGAGAGAAAGATAAATAGACTATCAATATAAGTAATTAAGAAGGGTAAAATCAGCGAGATCGGTTTTGGGTGAGTTCTAAAAATTTGGAGAATCTTACCTGAGGGATTAAAATTTCCTCAGTGCTCTTCCCATAATCTATCAAAGATTTGAAAGGGACACAGAGAAAAGGGGGGAATTGTAGACCCAACCTGATCTTTTATTAAAATTGGGAGCCATCATGCCACAAAGCCATGAAAAGATAATTTTGGCTTTACCATTAATTACTTCAAATTCTGAACCTGCGTGGAATGCCTGCCCGCGCCTTGAACTCACACATGCTGGCTCTCTGACCAGATAGCAGCCCTCTCAGAAACTTTAGTGACACATCATAAATATTTGCCTTCTCTGGCAAGACAACAACCCTCTCTGAGGCTCTAATGGTCCTCATGAATTCTCATGTAGGGACAGCAAAAAAATTGTAAACTACCTTTAGTGTGATGTTTATCAGAGTTCTGTTATCTGTAACCCCCCTTTTGTGTAACTTTCTGGGCTATAAAGCTGGGCTGTAGGAAAGCTGGGGTTGCTGTCTTGTTCCCTTCGTTTTGGGAGGGAGAGGCAGCATGGCCGGTGGAAATAATAAGCTTAATTTTATTTGATTTTAATTTGAGTCAGTGGTCTTTTCTAGCGTCCTGGTCTAACAGGTAAACACTCCAAAAACATGGAGCTCTGCCGGCCTAAAGACTTCTTGAGAAACTTCCTCTGAGTTTGGGCACTTGAAATATATGTTGTTGCAAGGAGATTTAGCTTCCTTTCTAGTGACACCATAAAAGCTGGGTCTGCATCTACGTGACCTGGAGGACATGGTTTCTTGTATTCTAATGAACATGAGGCAGCAGTGCTGAATATTCTATTTGTAGGTAAACTGTGGCCACTTGGTGCTAACTGTCTCCCCGTGTGAACTGTGAAGCCATTTGGTCATCCTCCACTTTTCGTGGTGTTTCTTGCTGCTGCACTGGGAGTTTGGTATTTGCTTCATGAAATACAATGAGTTCAACTGGGACCCAGTATTAGAGGGAGTTCTGTCACTTGTGGTGGGTCAGGGTCTGCAGGAGAATGCAACAACCAGGCTTCTATCTCACAAAGCTTGCCCCTTTGTCCATAGAAATCTGACTCTGAACTTTGCCCGGAAACCTCTCCATATAACAAGAAGGGTCTGCTGGCTGCACCATATCAGTCACAAGCCATTTTGAAGGCAATGAAAAATCCTCATGGCCACACCACAGCTGTATTATCACACACCTGCCCACCACTGCAAAAGGCCCACTACTCAGCAGGGTCCAACTTACTGGCATCTTTGTTCTACACCATTTTCATGAAATACCGTCAATCATGGCATTCTCTTATACACTCATGACCAGGAAAAAGACATCCAAAGGTTCTCCAGTGCCACCTGGTTAAGGGAATTTAAAAAATTTTATTGTATTTATCTAGCCATTTTTCATGGATGAAGTTGGAGGCACTGTGGGTTTCAGTTCAGTAGTGAGACACTACCTGCTTTCTCAGGAAAGACCCCTCTTCAGAGCTCTACTGGAATTTGGCCATCCTCACATCAGTAGTTACCAAGAAAGACCGATTCTGTCCTTGGTAAATCCAAACATGTATGGCCACTGGGACTGTGACTGGGAATGCCTCTGGGTGCCTGGCATCCTGGATCCCAAGTTCAGAGAGTTCCATCACCAAGAAAATGATATAGGTCACTTCCTTGAGGAACTGAATGAGGTCACTGCCTTGGCAACCCCTTTGTCCTAACAGTTGCTTCCAAGTGTCCCAATAGATGGAGGCTGCCCCTACTTCCTGTGACATTTTCACAAGTAAGAATGGTATATCAAACATAGGCACCCGTGAACAGCTCTCCACACAGGCCTGGTTTGGTCCATCTTCTCTACATTAAGAAGAGATAGACTGCTTCAGACACACCCCTTCATCCTGACCTGTTTTTTTTTTTGTCATGAAAGATGACTTTTGCTCTCTCAGGTCCTTCATAGCTTTCTATATCTTCCCCAGGGTTCACTTCTGCATGGACCTTTGAGGTTCTCAGCAGGTGGAAGATCTCTTACATTTTTATATAAGACCAACTCTGTCCTTGCTTTTCTGTAAAGTTAGATTGAGGAAACAAAGTATGGTTAGGGTTAATAACATGTTTGATTTGGGTTAGGAATCATTCTGCTGCATGAATAATGGTATTGGGAACCTGCAATATTTATAAGTATATATAGAGGTGAAATATATGTATGAAAACACAAATCTAGGTAAGATTTGAAGCCCAAAAGGGCATTGGATCCTTGATTGGGATACTTCACTCGGAATTATGTTGTGCACATGTGTCTCAGATAAATCTATACAGAATGGCATAGGACCTTGTACCTTGGATAATTGAATGTCGAAGAGAACATCCAGTCAAAAAAGGATACTTGGTAGGATTAGGAAGATAGTTGGTAGGATTAGAAAAAAGAGTGAGTATAGGATTTGGACAAAAAGTTCTTTAGCAATAGGGTTTCAGGTAGATAGAAAAAGTAAATGTCAGCACATGTGAAGAGTCAGTCACAATGATGAACTGGGGAAAATATGTAGGAAAGCAGATATCGTTAGAGACATTAGGAAATCAGGCAAATGATGAAGTGATTGATAGGATTAGACATTTTCAACAGGCTTGAGGTTGAATACATAATCTTTGGAAGAAACAAATATGTAGTCACCAATAGGATTGACATTTGAGAGCATTAGGCAACCTGGACATGGGTGATTTTCATAATCCATACTCACATTCCATTTAGGCTTTGGTACAATTTTAAGTGTGACTTTGCATTTTGTTGACAGAATATATATGTAGATCAGGTGACATGAGTCTTTCTTGCACCATTTCTGGGAGCAATATTTAGAAGAGATATAAATTAGTATTGGGGGCACAAATAGGTGTACCATGTGTGAATATATAATATAACTGATTCCAACTTTAGAAATTGGAATAAATTGATATCTGAAAATACACAGGAAATGTTATATTGACATACATACATTCATTCCAACCAGTTATACATCTAATGGTAATATTAGGGTTGTGGTTTATCATAAAGTGTGTGTGAGTTTTGCTTCAAAATTGATTATGGAAATCGAAAATAATGTGTTTGGAAAGAAGTCTCAATAAATAACCAGTCAAAAGCAAGGAGGAATACATGTGTACTGAAGCAGGAAGTGATTGAATGTGTTTCAAATGTCTTTAATTTTGTGAACTTGTGGATGAAATGAATATACTATGATGTACAAAAACTGAAGAAATAGTAATGTACCAGTGTTAAATAAAACTGAACGTCAAAATACACATCATGCCCCTTTGGAATCTACTTGCATTGATGTTAAATTGGGTCAGTTACAGTAGAAATATAAGGATTTGTTTGCACCATTCAGTGAAGTGAGTTTTCAGTACTAGAAAACAAATATGTATTTCAGGTGGATGAATATTTCTGAAAATAATCGTATGAAAATTTGATTATAAAACCACATACATGAGCATGAGTGAATTATTTAGGGAGTGTATAATAGGACACATATATTTTATATTTGGAAAAATCTAGAGAATATATATATATATATATCTCACAGAGAAACATTAGAAAGTAGCAATATATATGCCAATCAAAATTCATCGTGAAATATATATCATCCACCGATCCAAAAATATTAATTTTACTGAACATGGATTTATGTATAATGTTGTTCAACTAAAAATCTCACTCATAGTTTGAATTTTCAGTTCCAAAAGCATTTAGGAGGGGTGATCTCTTCTCATACTTTGTTTCTGCTAAGTTAGCCACCTCACAAAAATGTACGTGTGATACCAGGTAGGATTTTTTATGTGCATATAAAAACACATGTGCTGAATTGGCTACAGAAAAAAGGAGACAGAAATTCACATATGTGTTAACTTTAAAAACACATGGAGTACTATTTCAACAAACAATTGACAAGATTTATAACTCCTACACTATATCATGCAAAAGGCAAGACCAACTATACACCATGCCTCCTCTGAACTGCTTGTATTAATATTATGTTTGGGTTATTTGTCTCCATCATATTAGGATTAGTAGTCAGAGTCTATTAGTTATGGGTTACTGACAGGGATTCAGTATTTCGAATGGAAAATTGGAAAATGAATCCAATGTGTATGTAAATATGTGCTACACAAAAATCTTCCCACTCTCATCCAGAACAATACCTTGACAACACCTTCACCCCATGTAAGACACAATTAGAGGAGAAGAGTTAGAAAATTTATGAATACATATCTGGAATGGAATGCGATCAGGAGTTCACAACCTTGGAAGTGTTAGAGGAGTTTCCAAAAGTAAGGGACAGGGTAAACACTTCAAAAACATGGAGGTCTGTTGTCCTAGAGACTTCTTGAGATACTGCCTGTGAGGTTGGGCACTTGAAATATATGTTGTTGTCAAGTGCTTTAGCTTCCTTTCTAGTGAAACCATAAACCTGGGTCTGCATCTATGTGACCTGGAGGACATGGTTTCTTATTTTCCAATGAACATGAGACACCAGTGCTGAATTCTCCCTTTGAAGGTAAACTGTGGCCCCTTGGGGCTAAATGTCTCTAGTGTGGACTATGAAGCCATATGGTCATCCTCTATTTTCGTGGTGTTTCTTGGTGCTGCACTGGAAGTTTGGTATTTGCTTCATAAAATACAAGGAGTTCAACGGGGACACAGTGCGTGAGGGATTTCTGTCACATGTGGTGGGTCAGGGTCTGTAGGAGAATACAAGAACCAGGCTTCTATTCCACATAGCTTGCCCTCTTGAACATAGCAACCTGATTCTGAACAATGTCCTGAATCCTCTCCATGTAACAAGATGCCTTTACATATAAGGGTCTGCTGGCTTCACCATGTCAGTCACAAGCCATTTGGAAGCCAATGGCAGATCCACATGGTCCCACCACTGATGTTTTATCACACACATGCCCACCATTGCTCTTGGCCCACTAATCAGCAGGATCCAACTTTCTGGCATCTCTGTTAAACACCATTTTCATAAAAACCAGTCAATCAAGGCACTGTCTGGTATACTCATTGTTGGGAAAAGTATAAACGGCAGCCATACACCAGAAAAAAAAAAAAAAACCCAACATGGCGCCTAAGCACTTCTTCTTCCTACATTCTTCTTTTCTGCAGTGGTGCGAAATGTTCCCGCCCGTGTGAACTCTTCTGCTGGCGCCAATTTCAAATCTTGCTGGCCGGGAATCTTAGCCTCAATAAGAACTAATTCCTGGGCTCCGGAGCTGATATCTGAAAGAACTTGCCAATAAACGGATTGCCTGCCATTTATCTAAGCCCTCCCATCTCCTCCTTGGTTCTATATAAGCACACAGCTTTTTGCAATAAAATTGGAATTCTCCCGGTGAAGTGCCTTTGTGTGGGGAGTTCTTTCATTCTGGTGCCCTGTGTGAGGATATGGGTGAGCTCTTTCCAACAAGAGCCCCGTCCACTGCTCCACCGTGGCACTCTGCCCTGGTCTGCTCTTTTCAGACGCAGGCTTCCTGCACTCACCACTGATTTGTTGTATGTAAGCCTCCCCTGTCCCCGGCTCGCCAACTCCCTTCGGGCTACCGCTGGCTTTGTGACCATGATCGTCTGTCACATTCTAGACACCTGGTAGGGGGGAGGGAATTCCTCCCACTAAGACCTTTACTGGTTGCAGTGGACCCTCTGGTGATCCGTTTCCCTTTGGGGTGTGAGGCTTCTGAGTTTACATGAGAGGCTCTGTGGTTTTTCCTCCTCTGCTGCTGCTGCCGCTGCCGGCTAGAGTTGCTGTTTCCTGCGGGCCTGCTGTGTCTGGCTGAACCTGCCTCTCTGCTCGGGGAAAACTGAACTCCCATCCTGGAACTGCATTCTGCTGGAGCCGGAGTTCTGTTTTCATTACTTACTTCTTCTGCTGCGTTCGAAAACTTTCCTGATGTCAGGTTGCCCGTGGCTCCGAACCCATTGGGTCTCACAGATCGCACTTCACTGGTGACGATCAGGTAGTGCCCTCTGTATTTCCTCATGACGGCTGGTCATTTTGGGGATGCCCACCTGACCCCCATTCGCCCTGAGCGCTTCCCGGAGTCCGTTCCAGGCCGGGTTTTCTCTTTGTCTCTCTTGCTTACACTTATTCTCTCTCTCTCTCTCTCTCTCTCTCTCTCTCTCTCTCTCTCTCTCTCTCTCTTCCATCTCTCCCTGTGACTGTGGGCACCTCTTTATCTGTACCTGAAACCTCACCTCTCAAAAGTTTAATAAAAAATCTGGCCACACTCTCCCTCACACCAGACATCAAGCCCAAACTTCTAATCAAATTCTGTACCCAAGATTTCCCTACATATCCACTGGATAATGGCAATCATTGGCCTCCAGAAGGCTCCTTAGATCCAAACCTCCTCTTGGACCTTTTTAATTACTGCCAGCATCTGAAAAAGTGGAGTGAGATTCCCTGTATTGAATGTTTTAGCCTTCTCGCACAGCACCCTGTCTCTGCTCCTCCTGCCCTCCCTCTCAGGTCCTTCTTGCTTGCAAACCCCTCTCTTCCCCTAGTTCTACTCCTGACTTCGCAGATTCTTCCTCATTCGACCCAGCAGATCAACCCCCACCTTATCCCCCAGCCCCAACTGACCCTTCTCTCCCGCAAAATCCTCCTCTTCCTCTGCCTGATTCCACGGATCCTCAACCTTCCATTTCATCCCCCTCCCTTCCCCACTCTTCTGCCTGCTCCACCTCCTCCTCTTCCACAGAGACATTCCATTCCCCTCCCTCTCCTTCCTGTCCACCGCCTGCCTTTTTCAGTCCTCCTGTTACCAGGTCTAAGGGACTCCTTCCCAGCCCCAAGACAATCGCACCCCTTCGTGAGGTAGCTGGTCCCAAGGGTGTCATCAGAGTCCACGTGCCCTTCTCCATGTCGGACATTACTCAGCTAGAGAGGAAGTTAGGCTCTTTCACCACTGACCCCACCACTTACATTCGGGAGTTTCAATGGGTACTGCAAGCATATAGCCTCACTCATCATGACATCTACATGCTCTTGGCCAATAAACATCTCCACAAGGAAAGGCAATGGTTCTGGGAGCTAGCCCAAGCCCATGCTGATGAAAATCATATGACCATTCATAACCACCCACAGGCCCTCATGCTGTCCCAGAGCAGGATCCCCTATGGGCTTACAGTCTAGTGACCTTTTTACATCCTGCCTCTTGGCGGGACTGAAAAAGGCCACCCGCAAGGCTGTTAACTTTCAAAAGATGCAGGAGGTCATTCAAAGGAAGGAGGAAACACCTTCAGAATTCCTGGATAGACTAACCAAGTCCCTTCAGCAGTACACAAACCTCGACCCAGAAACCCCTGATGGCCGTCATGTCTTAATGACATATATTCTGGCCCAAAGCTACCCTTACATTAAAGCCAAGCTTAAAAAGTTTGAACAGGGCCCTGCTACTCCTCAGACCAAAATCCTCGCTGTCACTTTCAAGGTTTTTCATGGTAGAGAGGATGAAAGTGAATTCCGTAGGCAGAGGGCTGAAAATGCCAAACTCCAAATGTTGGCCCAGCTCATTCAGAGAAGGCCATCACCATGCCGTCCCAATATGACCCCCCCTGGAGCTTGCTTCAAATGAGGTAAGGAGGGACATTGGACCAGGAATTGTTCTTCGCCTAGGACACCCTACAACCCCTGCGCAAAATGCCATCAAAGTGGACACTGGGGGGCAGACTGCCCAACAACCCAGAAGGGAGGTTGGTCTGCTGCCCAGCAACCCCAGCCTCACCTGGGCTTGGCAGAGGAGGATTGACGGAGTCCTGGGCCTTCCCTCCAGACTATTACCATCAAGAATCAAGAGCCTAGGGTCACCTTCCTGGTGGATGGATGCTTCATTAACTTCCTCTTGGATACTGGTGCCGCTTTTTCGATTTTGAGGGAGTATTAGGGTCCTACCACACCCTCAAAAACTCCTATTGTCAGGGTAGGAGGTAAAAAGATTTTTCCTCAAACCCCCCCCAATCATGTTATATGCAGCGATCCCTTTTGTCCTTCACTCACTCTTTTCTTGTTATGAGCCATTGCCCCATTCCCTTTCTGGGAAGGGACATACTCTCACTATTAAAAGTCACCATTCACTTATCACCCCACACCTCTCCTACCTCTCATTTCCTCATGATATTCCTAGGGGAAGATACACCTCCTTCATGCACTCTCCCACGACTATCTAAACCATTTAACACTGAGGTTTGGGACACAATTACACCCTTTATGGCTAAATGCAGTCCTATTCATATTGTCTTACGGGACCCTTCAAGATATGTTAGTCAACCACAATATCCACTCACAACCACATCCCTCCTTGGATTAGAACCCATCATCCAGGATTTATTATGAAAGGGGTATCTTAAGCCTACACACTCTCCTTTCAACACACCCATTCTGGCAGTTAAGAAACCTAACGTGTCCTACAGGCTGGTTCAAGAACTTCGCCTTGTCAACTCCTCTGTGGACCCCATCCACCCGCTAGTGCCCAACCTTTACACCCTCCTCTCTCAGATCCATGCCACTACTACTCACTTCTCAATCCTAGATTTAAAAGATGCATTCTTTTCTATTCCCTTGTTCTCAGAATCTCAGGATATCTTTGCTTTTTCATGGACTGACTCTCACACCCGCCATTCTCATCAGCTTACCTGGACTGTCCTCCCACAGGGATTCAGGGATAGCCCCCATCTCTTTGGCCAATTTCTTGCCCAGGACCTCACATCCTTTCACCTGACCTGTCCTGACTCTACTTCAATATGTCTATGACCTTCTTCTATGTAGTCTTTCTGGGAACACTCTCAATCCCACACCGCTCAGCTTCATAAATTCCTAGAAGAGAAGGGATATAGGGAGTCTCCCCACAAGGCCCAGGTTTCCCAGTCTTCGGTCACCTATCTTGGTTTTTGCCTTACACCCAGGAAAAAGGAAATAACACTGGATAGGAGGCAACTCCTCTGTGATCTTTCAGTGCCCTATACGAAAGCCAAAATACTATCATTCCTAGGATTAGCAGGTTATTTTAGGGCCTGGATCCCAAATAATTCTCTTCTCTCCAAACCCCTGTATGACCTAGCAAAGGGACCCCCTAGTGAATCTCTTGCCTCCTTTCCCATCTACCACTTCCGCAGGCTTCAGCAATTCCTCTTAAAGGCACCTGCCCTTCACCTTCCAGATCTTTCAAGAACATTTCATCTATATGTCCATGAAAAAGGGGGGCAAGCACTTGGGGTCTTAGGTCAAAACTATGGGCGTACATTTGCACCTGTGTCATATTTGTCCAAGCAACTAGACCCTACCATCCGTGGGTGGGCCCCTTGTTTAAGAGCTCTGGCTACTGGACAAATTTTACACAAAGAAGCCTCTAAGCTGACTTTTGGGGCCCCTTGAACTATCCACTCCCCACATCACTTGAAAGATCTTTTAGCTTAAAAGGGCCTTCAAACTCTCCCTACATCCAGATTTCTGTCGCCCCTCACTTCCTTTCTGGAAAACCCTAATATTATTTTCCTCCCCTGCTCTGCACTGAACCCTGCCTCACTGCTCCCAATGACTCCCATGTCTCACATACCAACTCATAATTGCTTGGAAACCTTAGATGATTTCCTCCCCTGTCATTCTTCCATTTCTGAGAGACCACTCAGCAAGCCTGACCTTATCTGGTTTACTGACAGCAGTTCCTTTAGGGAGAACGGAACTCATTACTCTGGATACGCTGTATTTTCAGCCACTGAGATTATAGAGGCCAAAGTTTTGCCTTCAGGAACTACAGACAAGTAGGCTGAACTTATAGCATCCACTCGTGCCTGCCTTCTAGCACAAGGCAAATCCCTCACCCTCTAAACTGATTCAAAATATGTCTTCCATATCTTATTATCCCATGCTGATATTTGAAAGTAGCGAGGCCTACTTACCACCAAAGGTAATGCGATCACTAATTCAGCTTTTATAACCAATCTAATAGAGGCCACTTACCCACCCAGTTGGGAGTTGTCCATTGTAGGTCCCATCAGAAGGACGGCTTTCTTATCACTGAGGGCAATGCCAAAGCTGACCAGGCGGCACGAATGGCTGCTACCACTTTCAATTATGGCCTCCATGGGGACATATAATGGCCACTTTAGACAGCTCATCTGAAGCCCCTACGTCTTTCAGTAAGAACAAGCATCTTTTCAATTTCCTTCATACTCTATTCCTTTCCAATTCTCAGTCTTTGACCCTCTTTTTACAGAGTTTCTTTTCCCTCACCCCCTCTGACAAGCCATGCTACAGAATATAGCCTCTAATTGTCAGATCTGTCAGCGGACCAACCCTCATACTCCTTTAAGGCCCAAACCTTTCCCTTTCCACCAAGCCTGGGGACACATTCCCTGTGCTGACTGGCAGGTAGACTTCACCAACATGCCCACAGTATGGCGCACTAAATACCTCCTTGTCTTTGTGGACACTTTCTCTGGTTGGGTTGAGGCATTTCCCACTTCCAATAAAAAGGCTTCCACTGTAGCTTCAATCTTACTGACAGACATCATCCCCAGGTTTGGTATGCCCACTTCCCTACAATATGACAATGGCCCTGAGTTTACTTCTAGGATAACACAAAAGGTCTCTCAAGCCCTCTCCTTCAAGTGGCATTTCAACTGTCCATATTTCCCCCAGGCTTCAGGGAAAGTGGAAAGGGTAAATCGTACTCTAAAGGAAGTCCTTACCAAATTGACAATGGTATTAAACATAGACTGGTTCAAACTCCTTCCCTTGGCTTTGCTTCGAATCAGAGCTCTCCCTAAGAAAACATCTTTACTGTCTCCTTTTGAGATAATGTATGGAAGACCTCTTATAACCCCTGGGTTGGTCATTTCACAAGGACCTCTCACCCGAGATTTGTCTTTGCCTCTCTTGCTCCATCTCTGCTCGGAACTCTGGAAATATCAGGACTGGCTTCTTCCGGACCCAGTCTCCTCTCCAAACACTCCTCCCTTAACACCTGTTAGTCTAGTCTATTATAATACCCCAGAGGAGAAAGGGACTCTTGCCGCAAAATGGGAAGGCCCCTATCCTGTCATTCTCTTTACCCTTACCGCCGCCAAACTCTCCTTACCAGACAACTGTCTCACTCCCTGGATTCACATGTCTAGGTTGAAGCCACATCACCAGGAGGCCCCACCTGCTGAAGACAGGGCCACCCCAGAGGAACTCCAGAATCACCTACTGAACCTCCCCTTTACTCCTGCTCTCCACACCCATCTCACCCATTTTAGTTGTGGCTCACACGGTTTTCCTTGCAGCCCAATTCCTCTTAAAGAAGGCACAATGAGCTCTCCCAACACCCTAGTCTTCTCTAACTGCTTGTTTTTTGTGCTCTGCTTATTTTCTGTGCTCTGTCAGGACTGGTCTTTACCCTCCTCACCTACCATGCATTTATTCACTTTTTGGGAACGATACTCAGAACATGGCATGCAGAAGGTCTGCCCAGTGGATGCAACTACTTGCTTCATCCACAACTGCACCTCTATTTCCCTAAAATTGTCACCTTCAAGGACCTTCGTCCCTGGTAGCTGGAACTGGCCTTTCATTTGCTTCCTTTTTGATCAAACAAAAGACTATTGTCATTGGTGGCCTGAGATTTATAATGGGTGCCCCTATTGGTCATGCATGTTCCATGATGAACGTGGTAGCTATTCTTACCACTCATTTGGTTACCCTGAAGGGTGGACTTCTAGTTACGTAAAGTGGCATAAAGGCTCTTCATCCAGTAACAATGGATGGTATACTTTAGATAAACCTGACCCCAAGGCCAAACGATGGGGCTATGTTGAGTTTGCTGTCTATGCTCTGACAACCTCAGTCAGACCCACAGGGTGGATGACTATTGGCCGCACCCTGATTACGCAACCTAAGGCAACCATTCAGGTAGTCGAACACATTAAGGACTCAGAATCAAAACTTCGAGATCATATCCATAGCTCATCCAAAGAGGATTCAGAGCCTTCAACCCTCTCAGGTCCCCCTCCCACATGGCTCAATTTGCTACACCAAACTTTTTGATTATTAAACTCCAACCCTCTTTCTGTACCTACTTCTCAGTGCTTTCTCTGTGCTTCACTTAGTCGTCCACTTCTAGCAGCAGTCCCATTAGCGGCAGGAAATATTCCAGCAAAACCCTACAATTTCTCTAAAAAGGACAACCCCTACATGTGACACGTATCCCACTGTGGGAAAGTTATTCCACCAATACTTTATTTCCTTTCATCAGTTTCCACCTGCCAATAATGAATCCTTTACCCATTTGTTCCTTGAGCTACAGCACCCCATAGAGTCCTGTGTTTATGCAACCTGGACATTTCATCTGGTGTAATGGGTCTTTAAGTACCTCAACCATCAATGTCTCTGGCGCCTGTTTCTTGGTTACAGTAGTTCCTCAGCTATCATTGTATACTCCCACCGAATTCTGACAGTTGGCCCTACCTTCCCGCACCCTTAGGGTAGTCTTTCTGCCGGTTCTGGTAGGCCTCATTTTAACAAACTCAGTGACGGGTCTCGGACTCTCTGGTGGAGCTATAGGTCATGCTCTATGGGATCCAATGACCTTCAACAAAAACTGCAGGAAACACTCAATACCATGGCTGAGTCTCTGGGTTCCTTGCAGCGGCAGGTTACTTCATTATCACAAGTGGCTTTACAGAACCAAATGGCAATTGATCTTCTCACTGCAGAAAAAGGGGTTACATGCCTATTCCTCAGAGAGGAATTTTGCTATTATGTTAATGCATCTGGGCTAATAAAAAAAATGTTCTTAAATTGCAGGAATTATCGACCCAATTGCTCAAACCTACCTCCTCCAATCCCATAATGGGGTTCTTCCAATCCTATCTTGCCATGTACTTACTACATATCTTGGGGCCAATTATTTGGATGCTCCTTTTTTGTGCTCTCTTGCCCTGCATAATGAAGTGCCTTCAAACCCAACTGCATAAAATTCCTAATGAAACTTTCAACCAGCTTTTGCTTAGTCACTACCAGCCTCTGATGACCGATGAATCCCCAACATCTCCAAGAGAACAGTTCACTCAGTGATGAAGCTCACTACCAGGCACGATGGAATGCAACGGGTATTAGACAGCGGGAGACAACGAGCTCGGAGAACCTCTTAATCTGCCATCCTGGATTCATAGTCTTTACCACCTTCTAAGCTTTCTCATGGCCCTTGGCCTCTTCTATGTCAGTCCCCCCACATGGAACTTCTGCCAAAAATTGACATTTGCTTTAGTTTTTATCTTCATTCTGTTTTTATTCGCTCTGATCTTCTTCAGGTGCTGGTGACACCATGTCCAGGCAACGCTTCCAGTATTTCCTTGAGTCTCTGTTACAGGACCAGTGGCTGATACCAACAATCTCTTCCATCCAGTACTGGTTCCATGCCATCGACATCTTTGGCTTCAGGGAACATTCATTGACTTCACCCCTATGAAAATAGCTGTCTATAGCCACTGGGTTTTATTTCTGGCTGCCATGATATCCCCATACCGGCCCCCTGAGCATTCCTCCACTTCTCTTTCTAGGCCCCACACCACCCCCACACAGCAGGAAGCAGCCAGATCTGACAAACGACGCCCCACTTCCTAAGAAAAAAAAAAAGGGTGGAATGTTGGGAAAAGAATAAATGGCAGCCATACCCCAGAGAAAAACCCCAACATGGCGCCTAAGGACTTCTTCTTCCTACCTTCTTCATTTCTGCATTGGCGCAAAAAGTTCCCGCCCTTGTGAACTCTCCCGCCAGCGCCAATTTCAAATCTCGCTTGTGGGGAACCTTAGCCCCAATGAGAACTAATTCCTGGGCTCTGGAGCTGATATTTGAAAGAACTTGTCAATGAACGGGTTGCTGCCATTTATCTAAGCCATACCATCTCCCCCTTAGTTCTATATAAGCACACAGCTTTTAGCAATAAAATTGGAATTCTCCCGGTGAAGTGTCATTGCGTGGGGAATTATTTCACTCATGTTCAGCAACAGGATATCCAAAGGTTCTCCAGTGCCACCTGGTAATGGGAATTTCAGAAATTTGATAGTATTTATTTAGCCATTTTTGAAGGATGAAGTTGGAGTCACTGTGCGTTTCAATTAATGCAGGAACCATTATGTGGTGAGGAAGCTCATTTAAATAAAATCTCTGGAGAAATCTCACAGGCAAGGCTTCCCAAAAAGTGGCCAAAAGGTCACATGAAGCCAGGATCATTGAGGTCTACAATATGAGTTCCATTTGTGTTTAGACTCTCAATTATGGCTGCCAAGTCTTTCAATATAAAATCATGTGATATCCTGGCTGAGATTCTCACTGCACTGTGAAAAGACACCCTGGCCCTCGATCTCAGTTTTCAAGGGCGCATCTCATGCGTGGCCTCCTAAAATCCCAACACATTTCATGGCAATACTTCTTTGAGGTAAATTCCAGAACTCAGTCTCTAAGAGGAATCATGCCAGAATTCAAGCCAGGTGGATCCAGTTATCACTTCCAACCGCCAAACAAATGACCACAATTAAAACCAAACACTCCCACATGGCCCTCATCTTCTTCCATATAGACACTTATCATAACCTCTGGCTGGAGTTTTTCATGAGGGGTGCAGCCCAAGACAGTGTCAAAAATAAGCTCCCTTGCCCCTCATTTGCCTAAAGTCAAGGTGGCCTGGACACCCATCCGGTGAACCAGGAGTGATCAGATAGGCCAGCTGTTAATACTGCTCTGCATCTCCAATTTGAGGCCTACTGACTGTCAGGTATAGATTCTTTATATGATTTGGAGCCATGAGAAAACCCAAAAACCTATGGGTTAGCCTCTGCAGGGCTGTGCATAACTCATTTGAACCAAAGGATCCGTATTCTCACTTGATGGTGGTCAGGAACCTTACAAATGAATGCGAGAGACTTCATTCACAATAATTGCTCTTTTGGCCATTTTGGTTTTGGATGCACACATGGGATCTCTCTTTACATCCATCAGGTGCTGAGAATCTAAGCCACAACCTCACACAGGGCCAAGAGGCTGATTCAGACACATCCCTTTCCAAAGCAATTAAGCAAAGAGCCACAGGTGAGGCCCATTCATTTCCATTTGAAAACTGTTTTCTTCAGGCTTCACAAAGGGGTGGCCTGAGGCAAAGACCTTCCTGACATTCAGGGAAACAGAACAATTGATAAGCAAAAGGCCGAAAGCATGGTTTCTCCACTGAGACTTTCTTGGTCACACTGATATCTGAGTTTTCTGAGATGCTCGCCATTCCCTTCAGCTATCCAGGACATGGCAATGTCACAGAGCTTGGAGGTGGTACATATTTTGGACACAAAACCATGAGACTATTCTGGAGAGTGGTGAGAATTCTGGAAGAAACAGGAACTTAGGAAGGTAGCAGGTGTTGCCCATGGATAAGGCAAGCTGCAGTCCATTCATAAATTGGGCAGGATGAATGCCGGGAATCTTTCTACTATACAGGACATATCAATTGTTGCATTCTATTTTCTAATGTCTACAACCACGGACACAGTGGGATACACAGAAATAGAAACACTTGCCTTGTCCAACGACTTACTAGAAGAAGACCACTCCAAATCAAACAAACCGTCTTTCCTACCTATTCTCAGATCATGAGACAAAAACACAAAATCACACCCACACAGATTTTAAAAATTAGCAATATATATGAAAATCGAATTACACCGTGAAATACATATCATCCACAGATCCAAAAATATTCATTTTACTGGATATGGATTTATGTATAACTTTTTTCAACTAGGAAGCTCACCCATAGGTTGAATTTTCAGGTCAAACAGCGTTTAAGAGGAGTGATCTCTTCTCACACTTTTATCTGTCAAGTCATGTAACTCACAAGAATGTACGTGTGATACCAGGTAGGATTCTATATGTGCATATAAAAATACATGTGCTGAATAGAATACAGAGAAAGGGAGACAGGAATTCACATATTTGTTAACTTTAAAAGCACATGGAAAACTATTTCAACAAAAAATTGACTAGATTTATAACTCCTACCCTATATAATGCAAAAGGCAAGTCCAAGTATACAACATGCCTCCTCTGAACTGCTTGTATTTATATTCTGTTTCCGTTATTTTTCTCCATCATATTAGGATTAGTATTCAGAATCTAGCAGGACATGTGTTAGTGTCAGGGATTCAGTATTTCAAATGTAAAATAGAAAAATGAATCCAATGTGTATGCAAATATGTGCTAAACAAAATCTTCCCACTCTCATCCAGAACAATTCCTTGACATTTTTTTCGCCCAAAGTAAGACACAATTAGAGGAGAAGAGTAATAAAATCTGTGAATAATATGCTCAGGAGTTTACAACCTTGGAAGTGGTAGAGGAGTTTCCCTAGTATGGGACAGGGTAAACACTCCATAAACATGGAGCTCTGCTGGCCTAAATACTTCTTGAGAAACTGCCTCTGAGTTTGGGCACTTGAAATATATGTTGTTGTCAGGAGCTTTAGCTTCTTTTTAGTGAGACTATCAAAGCTGTGTCTGCATCTATGTGACCTGGAGGACATGGTTTCTTATTTTCCAATGAACATGAGGCAGCAGTGCTGAATTCTCTCTTTGTAAGTAAACTGTGGCCACTGGGGGCTAAGGGTATTCCCATGTGGACTGGGAAGCCATTTGGTCATCCTCCACTTTTCGTGGTATTTCTTGCTGCTGTACTGGGACTTTGGCATTTGCTTCATGAAATAAAAGAAGTTCAACTGGGACACAGTTCTGGAGGCAATTCTTTCATGTGTGGTTGGTCAGGGTCTGCAGGAGAATGCATCAACCAGGCTTCTATCCCACATAGCTTGGCCCCATGTCCATAGTAACCTGATTCTAAACATTGCCCGGAAACATCTCCATATAACCAGAAGCCTTTACATGGAAGGGTCTGCTGGCTGCACCATGTAAGTCACAAGCCATTTGGGATCCAATGGCAGATCCACATGGCCCCACCACAAATTTTTTATCACACACCTGCCTACCACTGCTCTAGGCCCACTACTCAGCAGGTTCCAACATACTGGCATCTCTGTTCTACACCATTTTCATGAAACCCACTCAATCAAGGCACTGTCTTGCATATTTACGATCAGCAACAGGACATCCAAAGTTTCTCCAGTGCCACCTGGTCATGGGAATTTCAAAAATTTCATGGTATTTATCTAGGCATTTTTCAAGGATGACGTTGCAGGCACTGTGGGTTTCAATTCATTCAGGAACCTTTAAATGGTGAGAAAGCTCATTTCAATGAATGCTCTGTAGAACTCTCACAGGCAAGGCTTCCCAAAGAGTGGCCAAAATGTCACATGAAGCCAGGCCTATTGAGGTCTACAATGTGACGTCCATGGGTGTTGTGACTCTCAACAATGGCTGACAAGTCTTTCAGAATTAAATCATGTGATCTTCTGGCTGAGATACCCAGGGCTCTGTGGAAAGCCAACCTGGGCCTAGATCTCAGTTTCCAAGGGTGATTCTCATGGATGGACTCCTAAAATCCCAACAAAATTCATGGCAATACTTCTCTGAATTCAGTCTCTAAGGGGAATCACACCAGAGTTCAAGCCCAGGTGGTCCCAGTCATGTCTTCCAACCGGACAAAAATGACCAAAATTAAAACCAAAACCCTCCCATATGGCCCTCATCTTCTTCCATATAGACACTTATCACAACCTCTGGCTGAAGGTTTCCATGAGTGGCGGAGTCCAAGAGAGTGTCCAAAATAACTCCCTTGCCCCTCATTGGCGTAAATTCAGGGTGGTCTGGACACCCTTCATGTGAAACAGGAGTGATCAAATATGCTAGACGTTAATACTTCTATGCTTCTCCAATTTGTGGAAAACTGAGTGTCAGGTATATATTTTTATGTGATTTGCAGTCATGAGAAAACACAAGCTCCTCTGCAGGTCTTTGAAGAACCCATTTGACCCAAAGGATCCCTATTCTCACTTGATGGAGTTCAAGAACTTTAAAGAGGAAGGCGACAGACTTCATCCACAAGGACTGCTTTTTGGCCATTTTGGTTTTGGATGCACACATGGGATCTCTCTTTACATCCACCACGTGCTGAGTATCTAAGCCACAACCTCACACAGGGCCAAGAGGCTGATTCAGACACATCCGTTTTCAAAGCAATTAAGCAAAGAGCCACAGGTGATCCATATTCATTTCCATTTGAAAACTGTTTTCTTCAGGCTTCACAAAGGGGTGGCATGAGGCAAAGACCTTCCTTACATTCAGGGCAACAGAACATTAGGTTAGCAAACGGCCCAAAGCAGTGTTTCTCCACTGAGACTTTCCTGGTCACACTGATATCTGAATTTTCTGAGACGCTCGCCATTGCCTTCAACTATCCAGTACATGGCCATGTCACAGAGCTTGGAGGTGGTACATAACTTGGTCACAAAATCATGAGCCTATTCTGGAGAGTGGCCAGAATTCAGGAAGAAAACAGGAACTTAGGAAGATAGCAGGTGTTACCCATCCATATGGCAAGCCGCGTTCCTTTCATACATTGGGCAGAAAGAATTCTGGTAAGCTTTCTACTAGCCTGGACACATCCTTTGATGCATTCTCTTTTCTAATGTCTACAACCATGGACACAGTGGGATACACAGACATAAAAACACTTGCCTTGTCAAATCACTTGTTAGAAATCGTCCACTCCAAACCAAACAAACTGCCTTTCCTACCTATTCTCAGAACATGAGACAAAATCACAAACACACACTCACACCCACAAATTCACCTCCTTTCCCAAAGTAGGTCTCTGACTATCGGGTGTGACCTCTGACTGGTGGGCCGTACTATGTTCCCATCAAATGGCCTGTTCTGTCTCAGATCTGATTTCCTTGGCCAACTCTGTGAAGTTGTCAGGAGACAACGGTGAGCCACTTCCTGCTTACTCAGGAAAGGCCACTCTTCAGAGCTTTCCTGGCATTTGGCCATCCTCACATCAGTAGATACCAAGAAAGACTGACTCTGTCTTTGGTAAATCAAAAGAAGTGAGACCACTGGGACTGGGCCTGGGACTAGATTTGTGTGCCTGGATGCCTGGATCCCAAGTTCAGAGAGTTCCATCACCAAGAATGTGAGGTGAGGTCACTTCCTTCAGGAACTGAATGAGGTCAATGCCTTGGCAAGCACGTTGTCCTAACATTTGCTTCCAAAGGTTCCATGAAATGGAGGCTGTCCCTAATTTCTTTGACACTTTCACAAGTTAGAATGGTATATCAAACATTGGTAACCGGGAACAGCTCTCCACAGAGGCCTCGTTTGGTCCTTCTTCTCTACATAAAGAAGAGAGAGGCTGATTCAGACACATCCCTTCATGCTGACCAGGTTGTTTGCAATGAAAGATGACTTTTGCTCTCTCAGTTCCTTCATAGGTGTCTACAACTTCTCTAGGGATCATTTGTGCATAGACCTTTGAGTTTCTCAGCAGTTGGAAGATCCCCTAAATTCCTGTATTTTAAGACCAACTCTGTCCTTGCTCTTCTCTACAGTTAGATTGAGGGAACAGTGTATGGTTAGGGTTAATAACAGGTTTGATTTGGAATAGAAATCATTCTGCTGGATGAATAATGGTATTGGGAACCTGCGATATTTTCAAGAATATATTGGTAAAATATATGAATCTGAAAATAAAAATCTAGGTAAGATTTGAAGCCCAGAAGGGCATTGGGCCCTTGATTGGGTATTAAGCATAGGACCTTGTAACTTGGATGATTGATTTTTAAAGAGAACTTCCAGTCAAAATGGATAGTCAGTAGTATTAGGAAGATAGTCGGTATGTTTATAAAGGAGAGTGAGTATAGGATTTGGACCAAAAGTTCTTTAGCTATAGGGTTTCGGGTATTGAGTGAATGTAAATGTCAGCACATGTGAAGAATTAATCACAATGATGAACTGGGGAAAATATGTAGGAATGCAGATATCAATAGAGACTTTAGGAAATCTGGCAAAGTATAGTCGGTAGTGAAATGTTAATAAAATTGATTCTTGTCACTTCCTGTTTTTCTGTATGCTTAATAAAACACTGTTGAAATCTTGAGAAGTGATTTCTAATCTTTTTCCCAGAATGTGCTGTCCCCAACTGCCAAACTTCAGAATGTACTCCCTCACCCAGTTGCACGCAAACTGCTCACCTGCCCAGGCCCATCAATAAACTTTCCTCCCTGCCCTCTTCAAGGAAAGTATATAAGCTCTGCTTAAGCTGTTCTCAGGGTTCTCTGCTCTATTCAAATGAGCTCTGAGCCCCAGCATGCTGGACCCCCAATAAACAGGTTGTTTTTGCATGAGAGAGTCTCTTGGTGGTCTCTTCCCCCAATGCTCTTCCGATATTTATATATGGAGGTTCCACCGAAATCCAGCAGTGGTGAACGAGAGACCCCAATGGGCTACTCTCAGGGTAAGTAAGGCACCTCTTTCTGGTTTCAGGTTTCAGGTTAGGGCTTGGCAAAATGGCTGTCAATGAAGTGTGTGAGCTCTCTTTGATGGTGGCTGGCAGACGTGTCACAGAGCCACAAGCCAAGTCCCTGGGGGACGCCACAGAGGACTCGGGAATCGAGGAATAATAGTCTCCTCGACTCAGTGATACTTTGTTTCAGATTCGGTATTGCCAGCCCATCGGGTTTTGCCACCTGCTCAGTCTTGGTCTCAGTGTTGGACGTCCATTGCCTGTCTTTATTGTTTTCTCTTGTCTGTGTCCTGTGTCGTTGATTTAATGTTTGTGTATCTTTCATTATGGGACAGATCACTTCAATGCCTCTGTCCCTGACCCTTGATCTATGGACCAAAGTCCCCTTAAGGGCTCAGAATGTTTCTTTTTCAGTAAAACGCTGGACCTGGCAGACTCTGTGTGCCACAGAATGGCCCACCTTTGGATTCGGATGGCCCCTAGAAGGATCTTTCCACTTCCCACTAATTTAAAAAGACAGAGATATTGTCTTACAGCCAGGGCCACATAGCCATACTGATAAACAGGAATATACCTTAACTTGGCATGACCTCTGCAAATCTCCTCCTCCGTGGGTGAAGCCTTTCCTTGCTGTGTCCCCGTTCCTACTCCTTCCCCCACGATCTCTCAACCCCTCTGCTCCTCCTCCTCCTCCACCCTCTGTTCTCCCTGAGTCACAAGATTTGACTCTACTGGACTCTCGTCACCCTCCTTATCTTCTACCCTTGTCCCACAACCCCCAACAACTTCTAAGTGATTCTCCAGCTGCTGACTCAGCCTCTCCGCAATTGGAGGAAGCTAAGCCAGCCCAGGGCCCTCCAGATAACTCCCCTGCGTCACACACAGACCCTCCTCCCCTGGAGGAAGCTGGAGTTGCTAAATGAACTCGCCGGTGGCAAATGATTGAAAACCCTGGAACTCCCGTGTTGCTTCCCTCCATCCCTAAGGGCCAATGATTGACGATGGCCATAGGGAAAAAATGCAAGCCTACCAGTATTGGCCTTCTCCTCTTCAGACCTATATAAATGGAAAAATAACAATCCCCCTTATACCGAGGACCCAACCTGGCTCTCAGGTCTGGTGAAGTCATTGATGTTTTCACACCAACCTACTTGAGATGACTGCCAACAACTCCTAGGGACTCTCTTCATGACAGAGGAACAAAAGAGAATCCTCCTGGATGCTAGAAAAAAGTATCCTCGGACCAAATGGGTGACCGACAAAACTTCCCAATATATTCAAAGCCGGCTTTCTCTTGAAACGACCCAACTGGGACCCCAACACCTTTCAAGGTAGGGAGCATCTGTCCACTTATCGCCGGGCTCTAATAGTGGGTATCTTAGTGGCCGCTAGGTGACCAACTAATTTGGCCAACGTAAGAGAGATTATTTAAGGGCCTGATGAATCTCCCTCTATGTTCCTAGAGATAATTATGTAGGCATGTAAGAGACATACTCCTTTCGATCCTCAGGCAGAGGATCAAAAGGCATCTGTCACAATGGCCTTTATTGGGAAAGCTGCCCTGGATATTAAAAGAAAGTTACAATGCTTAGATGGATTACAAGATATGACTTTGAGGGATTTAGTCAGAGAACCCGAGAAGGTATACTTTAAGAGAGAAACTGAGGAAGAGAAGGGAGCTGAGTGAGGATAAAAGAAACAAAAGACAGACTAAGGCATTGACTAAGGTCCTGGTCACAACAACAAATAGGCCAGAAATTAAGAAACAGAGGGACAGGAAGGGATACCTGGGCACACACTAGAGGCCACCCCTGGCCTCAGATCAATGTGCCTACTCTAAAGAAAAAGGACACTGGGCCAAAGAGTGCCCTAGAAAGAGACAGCCATGCCAGCCAGATATTCTGACTCTGGAGGAATACTAAGAAAGTCCGGGCTCAGATCCTCTCCCTGACCTCAAGGTAACTTTTGAAGTGGAGGGGAACACAATAAACTTTGAAGTAGATACAGGGGGAATATACTCAGCCCGTAAGGCCCATTGGGCCCTCTACCGAATAAAAGGTCTTTAATTCAAGAGTCTAACAGAAGTAAATATCGGGCTTTGACAACTACGAGGACCATGGACCAGGGAAAAGGAAAAATCCATCACTCCTTCCTAGTAATCCCAGAATGCCTGGCCCCATTGATGGGCAGAGTTCTGCGCACCAAGCTCTGGGCCAAAATAACTTTTAACCCTGAAGGCCCCCAAGTGGAATTTTTTAATCCTTCAGTAACTACTCCTATAATCATGGCTCTAACTATGTCAGTAGCAAATGTTCATCAACTCACTCACCTTTGTTCAAAGAAACTGCATTCATTCATGAAGGATCAAGAACACCGTTTTCCACTAACCTACTCACAGCAAAAGGAAATAACTGAATGGGTAACAAAAGCCTGTCAGGTCCATTAATTGGTTAAAGCTTACATTTCCAAGCTTCCTGCAGGAAAGCACCTATGAGGAACCAGACGAGGACAATTCTGGGAAGTGGACTTTACTGAAATTAAGCCAGTAAGGTATGGACTTAAATAACTCCTAGTCTTTGAACATACATTTTCAGGATGTATTGAAGCCTTCCCCACACACACACACAAAAAAGAAATAAAAAAGAAGAAAAAAGAAACATCGCAAATGGTTGTAAAGAAGATCCTGGAAGATATTTATTCTCCCCTTGACGACCAGTAGTCTTAACCCTCATCAGCCCCTTAAGCTGCGATGGCTGATCACAAATCCTACTGGACACGAAGTATGGCCTATCTCGAATACAGCCCCCATACGAACCTGGTGGCCATCTCTCCACCCAGTCATTTGTTAGCTGGCTATAGGTCTTTCCTATTGGGATATCCCTGATTAACAGGATCCCACTAAAATTCCATTAAATCCCTTCCGTACCATAGATAATGGAAACAAACATTATAGATGTAGGGACACGTGAGCCAGATGCAGGTTGGCTAGCCTAGATTACTATGTTTGCCCGGCAGACTATCAAAGCCACAAACAGTCACGGCTGTGGGGGGGGAGAGCAGACTTCTATTGTAAGTCATGGGCATGTGAGCATACAGGGACAGTCAGATGGAACCCAAACTCCTCATCAAATTCTGTACACAGCATTGGCCATATTTCGAATTAGATAACCAAAACCGATGGCCCCCAGAGGGGTCTCTAGATCCTCAAATTCTGTGTGAACTTTTTAACTTCTGCAAGTGCTCAAAAGGGTGAAAGGAGATTCCGCTATGTGGAGGCCTTCTCTCTCCTTTGCTCACATTCTGAACTATGCTTCTCCAATAGATGCTCACCCTCAGCCTTGTGCTCCAGACTCTCCGCTGTCACTCCCACCTCAGGAACTTGATTTCTCCCCTCCAATATCTAGATCAAAAACCCAAATCTCGACTGGTTCTCAGACCATTGCTCCCTTGCTGAGGTCGCAGGTACTGAGGTACCACTCCATTCACTCACTCCTCTCCTCTCCTGTCAGTGCCCGCACCGGGTCCCACCCAGTCCTCTTACCAAATAATGCAAAGCTCAAACCCGCTGAGAAGAATCCTCAGACCCTAATACAAGATGTAATGAAAATGGCCTTTAATGTTGCTTTGTCATCACTAAAAACAGGTTACTAAGAATTTAAAGTCCCTCACAGGCTTTTTGGAATCTCACTCCCGTCTCCCCGTCTGTTCTATCTGTTCTACTGCTCAAGTTTTTGTTGCTATTAAGATCCCAAAGCCCTCTCCCAATATTCATTTACATCTCTCCTTCCTCATTCTCAGATCCACAGAGCTGCTCTTATCCCTGCCTTCCAAATTGTCCCCCTCTGTACCTGGCCCACAGAAAAGTCTTAACTGACCTTCTCCAGAAGTCTTCACCATGGCTGATTTAGGACTTTCAGCAAAAGAGTCCCTATAAAAGAGTTCACTGTAGATAAACTTCCTATTTTTGTGTTGCCCTGGTCTCCTTGGCAACTGGCTAAAAAATTCAGCACTCCTGATCTAGACACACCCTTACTAGTTTTTCACAAAATATTTGAAAAAAAGGCCTCTGGCCTTGAGCTGGGGCTTCACAGAGATGGCTACATTTCTAAGATAAAGAAGTTACAAACTGGGCTGTATGGAAACAGCTGGAAGGGGGAAAAAAAGAAAGGGAAGACACACCCACCCAGGTGTCCTTGAAAAGTTAACTTGCCCAAACTGAGGAAAAAACAGAAACAAAAACTGCTTTTTGTGAACTTCTGCAGACTGTGAACTTCTGAGCCCCTTCCCTTACGTGTTGGGTACAAAATTCTGAAACTACGTAACTTGGGTTTCAGGGGAATAATTGATTACAACAGAAGCAATGCCCTCTGAATCTGGTTGAAACCAAAAAAGACTGTTTCCGTGTCTTTGGTGCTATCTTAGGTGCCTTGCCTTGTCCGTCCCTACAACAGTATAATTCTATATACTTAAACATTGTTTATGTTTTCATGAAATGGTCAACAGATGTGATTAATTGTGAAATGGTGCAGATGTTTCCCAGAGTGCTCTATCATGACGCAGGTTCATCTGAAGATCAAAGAGGGGGACATACAACCCGGTTCCGCTGGGAACATATGTCCCTCACCTTAGCCATTCTATTACGAATAGGCGTTGCTGCAGGGTTGGGCACAAGAACCACTGCTCTGGTCCATGGGACACAACAAGTGACCCAATTAGAAGCAGCAATAGATCAAAACTTAAAGATTTTAGAAACCTCCATCACAGCTTTGCAGGAATCTTTAACCTCTCTCTCTGAAGTTGTTTTACAGAACAGTCGAGGGTTGGACCTCCTTTTCATGACAGAGGGGTGCCTTTGTGCTTCATTGAGGGAAGAATGTTGTTTTTATGTCGACAATACTGGAGTTGTAAAAAAAATCTATGAGTAAATTAAAAAGATGCCTTGAAGAGCAACAACGAGAGAGAGAGGCACAAAAAGGGTAGTTTGAGTCTTTTTTTACACAGTCCCCCTGGTTAATTACGTTTTTATCAACCCTGGCCGGTCCAATAATAATCCTCATATTATTACTAACTATAAAACCCTGTTTCCTCAACCATGTAATTTCTTTTCCCCAAGCTCAAATTGGACAAATTAAAATTATGGTAATACCCCACTAGCAGACATAGAATGTGACACCCCACAAAGATCACTTTTATGATTAAAAGTAGCCAGAAAAAGAAGTGGGGAATGAAAGGTTAATAAAATATGTACTTGTCACTTCCTGTTTTTCTGTACACTTAACGAAACACTGTTGAAATCTTGAGAACTCTTTGCTAATCTTGTTCCCAGAATGTGCTGTCCCCAATTGCCAAACTGCAGAATCTACTCCCTCACCCGGTTGAATAGAAACCTGAACTGTACTTGGATCATTGAATGTAGAAGAGAACATCCATTCAAAAAGTTATAGTCAGTTGGATTAGAAAGATAGTCGGTAAGTTTAGGAAGAAAAGTGAGTATAGGATTTGGAACAAAAGTTCTTTAGCAATAGGGTTTTGGTTACAGAGTCAATGTAAATGTCAACACAAGTGAAGAGTCAGTCACAATGATGCACAGGGCAAAATATGTAGGAAAGCAGATATCAATAGAGACATTAGGAAATCAGGAAAAGAATAAAGTGAGTGATGGGATTAGATATTTTCAACAGGGTTGAGGATGAATATATGAGCTTAGGATAAAACAAATATGAAGTCAACAATAGGATTGACATTTGATAGCATTAGCATAGCCCAAGACAGTGTCCAAAATAAGCTCTGTTGCCCCTCATTTGCCTAAATTCCCAGTGGCCTGTACACCCTTCGTGTACCAGGAGTGATCAAATAGGCCTGCCCTTAATACTGCTCTGCTTCTCCAATTTGAGTCCTACTGAGTGTCGGGTACAGATTCTTTATGTGAATTGGAAAGATGAGAAAACTCAAGCACCTATTGGATAGCCTCTGAATAGATTTGAAGAACTCATTTGACCCAAAAGATCCCTATTCTCACTTGATGGAATTCAGGAACCTTACAGAGGAAGGCAAAATACTTCATCAACAATGACTGCTCTTTTTGCCATTTTGGATTTTAGGCACCCATGGGATCTTTCTTTAGATCCATCGGGTACTGAGAATATAAGTCAAAGAATCACACTTGGACAAGAGGCTGATTCACACACATCTCTTTCCAAATCAATTAAGGAAAGAGCCAAAGATAATGCATATTCATTTCCATTTGAAAAATCTTTCCTTCAGGATTCACAAAGGGTTGGCCTGAGACAAAGACCTTCCTGACTCTCAGGGCAACAGAACAATAGGTAAGCAAATGGCCCAAAGCAGGGATTCTCCACTGAGACTTTCCTGGTCACACTGATATCTGAGTTTTCTGAGATGCTCGCCATTCCATTCAGCTATCCAGTACATGGCCATGTCACAGAGCTTGGAGGTAGTACATATCTTGGACACAAAATCATGAGCCTATTCTGGAGATTGGCCATAATTCAGGAAGAAAACAGCAACTTAGGAAGGTAGCAGGTATCACCCATCAATAAGGCAAGCCACAGTCAATTCATAAATTGTGCTGGATGAATGCTGGGAAGCTTTCTATGAGACAGGACACATCCATTGATGCATTCTCTTTTCTAATGTCTACAACCATGGACACAGTGGGATACACAGACATAGAAACACTTGCATTGTCAAACGACTTACTAGAAACAGTTCACTCCAAACCAAACAAACCGCCTTTTCTAACTATTCTCAGAACATGAGACAAAACCACAAACCCACACCCGCAATGGCACCTCCTTCCCCCAAATAGGTCTGTGACTCTCCGGAGTGTGCTCTGACTGATGGGCCATACTATGATCCTCCGAAATGGCCTGATCTGTCTCAGATCTGGTCTTCTTGGCCAACAATGTGAAGTTGTTAGAAGCCAGGAGTGAGCCACTATCTGCTTTCTCAGGAAGAGCCCCTCTTCCGAGCTTTCCTGGCATTTGGCCATCCTCACATCAGTAGGTATCAAGAAAGACTGACTCTGTCCTTTGTAAATCCAAAAAAGTGAGACCACTGGGACTAGAACTGAGACTGGCTCTGGGTGCCTGGCTTTCTGTATCCCAAGTTCAGAGAGTTCCATCACCATGGAAGTGAGATGAGATCACTTCCTTCAGGAACTGAATGAGATCACTGCCTTGGCAACCACTTTGTCATAACAATTGCTTCCAACGGTCCCATGAGATGAGGGCTGCCCCTACTTCCTGTGACACTTTCACAAGTTAGAATGGTATATCACCCGTAGGCAAAAGGGAACAGCTCTCCACACAGGCCGGGTTTGGTCCATCTTCTCTACATTAAGAAGAGATAGGCTCATTCTGACTCAACCCTTAATCCTGACCAGGTTGTTTGCCATGGAAGATGATTTTTGCTCTCTCAGGTCTTACATAGCTGCCTACATCTTCTCCAGAGATCATTTCTGCATGGAGCTTTGAGGTTCTCAACAGATGGAAGATCCACTGCATTCCTGTATTGTAAGACCAACACTGTCCCTGCTCTTCTGTAAACATAGATGTGAATTGGAGTCATGAGAAAACCCACGAACATATGGGATAGCCTCTGCAGAAATTTAAAGAATTCACTTGACCCAAATGATCCCTATTCTCACTTAATGGAGGTCAGGAACCTTACAGAGGAAGGCGAGAGACTCTATCCACCATGACAGTTCTTTTGTCCATTTTGGTTTTGGATGCACACATGGGATTTTTCTTTAGACCCATCATGTGCTGTGAATCTAAGCCACAGCCTCACATAGGGCCAAGAGGCTGATTCAGACACATCCATTTCCAAAGCAATTAACCGAAGAGGCTCAGGTAATGACCATTCAATTCCATTTGAAAACTATTTTCTTCAGGCTTCACAAAGTGTGGCCTGAGGCAAAGACCTTCCTGACATTCAGGGCAACAGAATAGGTAAGCAAAAGGCCCAAAGCAGGGTTTCTCCACTGAGACTTTCTTGGGCATACTGATATCTGAGTTTTCTGAGATACTCACCATTCCCATCAGCTATCCAGTACATGGCCATGTCACAGAGATGGAGGTGGTACATATCTTGGACACAAAATCATGAGCGTATTCTGGAGAGTGTCCAGAATTCAGGAAGAAAACTGGAATTTAGAAAGATAGCAGGAGTTGCCCATCCATACGGCAAGCTGCAGTCCATTCATAAATTGCACAGGATGAATGCTTTGAAGCTTTCTCGTAGACAGGACACATCCATTGATGCATTCTCTTTTCTACTGTCTACAATCACGGACACAGTATGATATATAGACACAGAAACACTCACCTTGTCAAAGGACTTACTAGAAACAGTCCACTCCAAAACAAACAAACCAGCTTTCCTAACTATTCTCAGAACATGAGACAAAACCACAAACTCACACTCACACCCAAAAAGGCACCTCTTTCCCCCAAGTAGGTCTGTGTCTATCCGGAGTGTCCTCTGACTTGTGGGCCATACTATGTTCCCCAAAAATGGCATGTCCTGTCTCCGATCTTGTCTCTTTAGCAAACTCTGTGAAGTTGTCAGGAGCCCGTGGTGAGAAACTACCTGCTTTCTCTGGAAAGGCCAGTCTTCATAGTTTCCAGGCATTTGGCTGTCCTCACATCAGTAGGTACCAAGAAAGAGTGACTCTCTCTTGTTAAATCCAAACAAGTGAGCCCACTGGGACATGGAGTGGGTTTGACTCTGTGTGCCTTGTTTCCTGGATCCCAAGATCACAGACTTTCATCACCAATAATGTAAGGTGAGGTCACTTCCTTCAAGAACTGAATGAAGTCACTGCCTTGGAAACCACTTTGTTTTAACAGTTGCTTCCAAGGTTCCCAAAAGATGGAGTCTGCCTCTACTTGCTGTGCCTCATTCATAAGTTAGAATGGTATATCAACCATAGGCACCGGGGAACAGCTCTCCACACAGCCATGGTTTGGTCCATCTTCTCTACATTAGGAAGAGAGAGGCTAATTCAGACACATCCCTTCAACCTGACCAGGTTGTTTGCCATGGAAGATGACTTTTGCTCTCTCAGATCCTTCATACCTGCCTACACCTACTCAAGGGATTATTTCTGCAGGGACTTTTGAGGTTCTCAGCTGGTGGATGATACCCTACATTCCTGGATTTTAAGACCAACTCGGTCCCTGCTCTTCTGTAAAGTGAGATTGAGGGAACAGTGTATGGTTAGTGTTGATAGCATGTTCGATTTGGGTTAGGAGTCATTCTGCTGGATGAATTATGGTATTGGGAACCTGTGATATTTATAAGAATATAAATGTAAAATATATGTATGAGATCAGAGATCTAGGAAAGATTTGAAGCCCAGAAAGGCATTGGGCCCTTGATTGGTATACTTAGATTGAATTATGTTCTGCACCGAGGTCTCAGATAAATCAATATACAATGGCATAGGACCCTATACCTCGGATGATTGAAAGTAGAAGAGAACATCCAGTCAAAAAGGGATAGTCTGTAGGATTAGGAAGATAGTCAGTAGGTTTAGGAAGAAGAGTGAGTCTCGGAGTTGGACCAAAAGTTTTTTAGCAATTGGTTTTCAGTTAGAGGGTGAATGTAAATGTCAGCACATGTGAAGGGACAGTCACAATGATGAACTGGGAAAAATATGTAGGAAAGCAGATATCAATAGGGGCATTAGGAAATCAGGAAAAGTATAAAGTGAGTGATAGGATTAGATATTTTCAACAGGCTTGAGGTTAAATATATAATCTTAGGAAGAAACAAATATGTAGTAACCAATAGGATTGACATTTGAGAGCAGTAGGCACCCTGGACATAGATGCTTTTAGTAATCCAAGGTCACTTTCCATTTAGGCTTTGGTACAATCATATGTGTGACCTTTGCATTTTGTGTCCAGAATACTACTGTGGTAAAATGTATATGTAGATCAGGTGACATAAGTATTTCTTCCACCATAAAGGGGAGTAATATTCTGGAAACTTATAAATTAGTACTGGGGATACAAATAGGTGTACCTTGTGTTGATGATTATTGAGATGATGCATGAATAGACCATATTGTGAATAAAGTATGTAACTGGATCCAACATTAAATAATGGATTGAGTTTGCATCTGAAAATATATTGGAAATCTTATATTGATATATATACCATCATTCCAACGAGTTATATATGCAATGGTATTTTTAGGGTTACGGTTTATCGTGAAGAGTGAGTTTTGCTTCAAAAATGATTATGGAATCGAAAATAATGTGTTTAGAAAGAAGTCTAGTGAAAAGACCAGTAAAGAAACATGGAGGAATACATGTGTTCTGAAGTAGTAAGTAATTGAAAGTGAACCAAATGCCAAAAAAATTTGTGAAGTTGTGGATGAAAAAATACATCCTATGATGTCCATAAACTGAAGAAATAGTAATGTACCAGTGTTGAGTAAAAATGAACTTCAAATTACACATCATGTCCCATAGCAATCTACTTGCATTGATGTTAAACTGGGTCAGTTACTGTAGAAATATTAGGATTTTTAAGCACCATCCACTGAACTTAGTTTTCAGTAGTAGGAAACCAAAATATATTTCAGGTGTTGAATATTACTGAGAATAATCTTGTGAAAATTTGAATTTAAATGAACATAAATGAATATGAATGAATTTAGGGAGTGTATAATAAGACACATATTTTTCATCTTTTTTTAAAATCTGGAGAATACACACACACACACACACACGCACACACACACACACACGCACACACACACACATTAATATTTAGCAATATATATGCCAATCGATATTCATCATGAAATATAATTCATTCACAAATCCAAAAATATTCATTTTACTGAACATGGATTTATGTATAGTGTTTTTCACTAGGAAGCTCACACATTGGTGGAATTTTCAGTTCCATCATTATTTAGGGAAAGTCATCTCTTCTCACAATTTTTATATTCCAAAGTCAGTGATCTTTCAAGAATGTACGTGTGATACCAGGTAGGATATTGTATATGCATAAAAAAATTACATGTGCTGAATAGGATACAGAGAAAGGGAGACAGGAATTTACAAATGTGATAACTTTAAAAAATCATGGAGAAATATTAAAATGAAAAGTTTACTAAATTTAAAACACATACTCTTGATAAAGAGGAAGACAAATACAAATATACACCATGCTTCCTATAAAAGGACTGTACTTCTATTCAGTTAGGTTTTTTTTTCTCCATGATATTAGGATTAGTAGTCAGAGTCTAGTAGGGTACGGGTTAGTGTCAGGGATTCAGTATTTCAAATGGAAAATAGGAAAATGAATCTAATGTGTATGCAAACATGTGATACACAAAAATCTTCCCTCTCTTATCCAGAACAATGCCTTGACATAACCATCGGTAAAAGTAAGACACAATTAGAGGAGAGGAGTTAGAAAACCTGTGAATACATATGTGGAATGAAAAATGCTCAGGAGTTCACAAGACTGGAGGTGGTAAAAGAGTTTACAAAAGTATGGGAGAGGGTAAACACTCCAGAAACATGGAGCTGTGCTGACCTAAAGACTTATTGAGAAACTTCCTCTGAGGTTAGGCACAAGAAATATATGTATGGCAATATGTAAATCAATGGTTCTGCAACTGATGTGATTCTGCAATCTGTATATGGAGTAAAAATGGGAGCTCATATCCCACTTGAATCAAAGTGTGAAATTTGATATATCAAGAAGTATGTACTGTTTTGAACAACCTACAATAAAAATTAATTAAAAAAAGAAAAAGAAATATATGTAATTGTCAGGAGATTTAGCTTCGTTTGTAGTGACACCAAAAATCTGGGTCTGCATCTATGTGACCTGGAGGACATGGTTCTTTATTTTGTAATGAACATGACACAGCAGGTCTGAAATCTCCCTTTGTAGGTAAACTGTTGCAACTGGGAGCTAAGTGTCTTCCCGTGTGGTCTGTGAAGCCATTTGGTCATCCTCCACTTTTCAGGGTGTTTCTTACTGCTGCACTGGGAATTTGGTATTTGCTTCATGAAATACAATATGTTCAACTGGGACACAATGCTGGAGGGAGTTCTGTCATGTGTGGTTGGTCAGGGTCAGCAAGAGAATGTACGAACCAGGCTTCTATCCCACATAGCTTTCCCCTTGACTATAGCAACCTGATTCTGAACATTGCCCTGAAACCTCTACATATAACAAGATGCCTTTACATATAAAGGTCTGCTGCCTGCACCATGTCAGTCGCAAGATTTGGAAGCCAATGGAAGATCCAGGTGGTCCTACCAAAAATATTTATTTACACACCTATAGTCCACTGCTCTACGCCCACTACCCAGCAGGCTCCAACTTACTGGCATCTCTGTTCTACACCATTTTCACGAAACTCAGTCAATCAAGGCACTGTTTGTTATACTCATGATCAGCAACAGGATATCTTAAGGTTATCCAGTGGCACCTGGTCATGGGGATTTCAAAAATTTCATGGTATTAATCTAGTCATTTTTCAAGGATGAAGTTGGAGGCACTGTGGGTTTCATTTAATTCAGGAACCATTAAATGGTGAGGAAGCTCATTTCAATGAAAGCTCTGGAGAACACTCACAGGCAAGCCTTCCCAAAGAGTGGCCAAAAGGACACATGAATCCAGGCCCATTGAGGTATACAATGTGAGGTCCATGTGTGTTTGGACTCTCAACTATGGCTACCAAGTCTTTAAGAATTAAATCATGTGATATCCTGGCTCAGAATCCCTGAGCTCTGTGGAAAGCCATCCTGGGCCTAGATCTCAGTTTCCAAAAGCGATTCTCATGCGTGGTCTCCTAAAATCCCAACACTATTCATGGCAATACTTCTCTGAGGTCAGTTCCAGAACTCAGTCTCTAAGGGGAATCACACTAGAGTTCAAGCCCTGGTGGACCCAGTCATCTCTTGCAACTACCACACAAATTACCACAATTAAAACAAGAACCCTCCCATATGGCCCTCATCTTCTTTCATATAGACACTCATCATAATCTGGCTGGAGGTTTCCATGAGGGGCGCAGACCAAGACAGTGTCCCAAATAAGCTCCTTTGCCCCTCATTTGCCTAAAGTCAAGGTGGCCTGGACACCCATCCTGTGAACCAAAAGTGATCAAATAGGCCTGCCATTAATACCGCTCCAATTTGAGGACTACTGTCTGTGGGGTTTAGATTCTTTATGTGAATTTTAGTCATGAGAAAACCCAAGCACAATGGGCTAGCCTCTGCAGGTTTTGTAGAACTCTTTTGACCCAAAGGATCCCATTCTCACTTGATGGAGGTCAGGAACCTTACAGAGGAAGTCGAGAGACTTCATCCCAATAATTGCTCTTTTGGCGAATTTTCTTTTGGATGCACACATGGTAACTTTCTTTAGATCCATCAGGTGCTGACAATTTAAGCCACAGCCACACACAGGGCCAAGGGCCTGATTCAGACACATCCCTTTCCAAAGCAATTAAGGAAAGTGCCACAGGTATGCCCATTCATTTCCATTTGAAAACTGTTTTCTTCAGGCTTCACAAAGGGGTGGCCTGAGGCAAAGACCTTTCTGACATTCAGGGCAACAGAACAATAGGTAAGCAAAAGGCCGAAAGCAGGGTTTCTCCTCTGAGACTTTCCTGGTCACACTGATATCTGGGTTTTCTGAGATGCTCGCCATCCCCTACAGCTATCCAGTACATGGCCATGTCACAGAGCTTGGAGGTGGTACATATCTTGGACAGAAAACCATGGGCCTATTCTTGAGATTGGCCGGAATTCAGGACGAAAATAGAAACTTAGGAAGGTAGCAGGTGTTGCTCATCGATAAGGCAAGCTACAGTCCATTCATAAACGGGGCAATATGAATGCTGAGAAGCTTTCTACTAGACACGACACATCCATTGATGAATTCTCTTTTCTAATGTCTACAACCACGGAAACAGTGGAATACACAGACATAGAAACACTCGCCCTGTGAAAAGACTTACTAGAAACAGTCCACTTCAAATGAAACAAACCGACTGTCCTACCTATTCTCAGAAAATGAGACAAAACCACAAACCCACAACCACACCCACAAAGGCACCTCCTTCCCCTAAGTAGGTCTGTGACTATCCAGAGTGTCCTCTGACTTGTGGGCCATAATATGTTCCCCCAAAATGGCTTTTCCTGTCTCAGATCTTGTCTCCTTGGCCAACTCTGTGAACTTCTTAGGAGCCAACGGTGAACTACTACCTGCTTTCTCATGAAAAGCCCTGCATCCGAGCTTTCCTGGCATTTGGCCTTCCTCACATCTGTAGGTACCAAAAAATACTGACCCTGTCCTTGCTAAATCCAAACAAGTGAGACCACTGGGACTGGGACTGGGACTGGCTCTGTGTGCCTGGCTTCCTGGATCCCACGTTCAGAGAGTTCCATCACCAAGAAAGTGAGGTGAGGTCACTTCCTTCCTGAACTGAATGAGGGCACTGTCTTGGCAGCCACTTTGTCCTAACTGTTGCTTCCAAGGGTCCCAAGAGATTGAGGCTGCCCCTACTTCCTGTGACATTTTCACAAGTTAGAATGGTATATCAACCAAAGGCACCCAGGAATAGATCTCCACACAGGCCTGGTTTGGTCCATGATCTCTACATTAAAAAAAAATCTGATTCAGACACAACCTTTTATCCTGACCGGGTTGTTTGCCATGGAAGATGACTTTTGGTCTCTCAGGTCCTTTATTGCTTCCTACATCTTCTCCAGGGATCATTTCTGCATGGACCTTTGAGGTTCTCAGCAGGTGGAAGTTTTTCTACATTTCTGTATTGTAATAGCAACTCCTTCCCTGCTCTTCTGTAAAGTTAGATTGAGGGAACAGTGTCCGGTTATGGTTAAAAACATGCTCGATTTGGGTTAGAAATCATTTTCCTGGATGAATGATCGTATTGGGAACTTGCTATGTGTAGAAGAATATATAGGAGAAATATATGTATGAAAAAAGAAATTTAAGTCTGATTTGAAGCCCAGAAGGGCATTGGGCCCTTGATAGGGATACGTGGTGTTGAATTACATTCTGCAGAGTTGTCTCAGATAAATCGATATACAATGGCATAGCACCTTGTACGTTGCATGAATTAATGTAGAAGGAACATCAAGTCAAAAAGGCATAGTCGGTAGTGAAAGGTTAATAAAATTAATAAAATAGGTACTTGTCACTTCATGTTTTTCTGTATGCTTAACAAAATACTGTTGAAATCTTGAGAAATGTTTGCTAATCTTGTTCTAGAATGTACTGTTCCCAACAGCCGAACTGAAGAATGTACTCCCTCACTCGGTGTCATGCAAACCGCCCACTCGCCCTTACCCATCACTGAACTTCCCTCTCTTCCCTCTCCAAGGAAAGTATATAAGCTCTGCTTAAGCTGTTCTCAGAGGTCTCTGCTCTATTTAATTTAGCTCTGAGCTCCAGCATGCTGGACCACAAATAAACCCTTTGCTGTTGCATGAGACAGTCTCTTGGTAGTATCTTCCTCTGACACTCGCCTGACCTTTACATATTGAGGTTCCACCGAGTTCCAGCAGTGGCGGACCAGAGACCCCAACGGGCTCCTCTCGGAGCAAGTAAGGTGCCTCTTTCTGGTTTCAGGTTTCTTGTTAGGGCTTGGCAAAATTGCTGGCAATGAAGAGCCTGGGCTCTCTCCGACGGTGGCTGAGAGACATGTCACAGAGACAAAGGGCTTCTCTCTGGAGGACCCCGAAGAGAACTCGGGGAATCAAGGAACAATAGTCTTCTCGACTCAGTGATATTTTCTTTTAGATTCGTTATTGCCATACCATTGGGTTTTGCCGGCTACTCATTCCTGGTCTCAGTGTTGGACGTTCATTGCCTGTCTTTATGGTCTTGTCTTATCTGTGTCGTGTGTCCTTGCTTTTACTGTTTGTGGAACTTTCATTATGGAACAGAGCACATCAATGCCTCTGTCCCTGACCCTTGATCACTGGACCAAAGTCCGCTTAAGGGCTCAGAATCTTTCTTTTTTTTAGTAAAACGCTGGACCTGGCAGAATCTCTGTGCCTCAGAATGGCCCATCTTTGGAGTCGTATGGCCCCTAGAAGGATCTTTCTACTTCCCACTAATTTAAAAAGTCAGAGGTATTGTCTTTCAGCCAGCGCCACATAGCCATCCGGATCAACAGCCATATATCTTAACTTGGCAGGACCTCTGCAAATCTCCTCCTCCATGGGTGAAGCCTTTCCTTGCCCCTACCTCTGCTCCTACTCCTTCCCCCATGATCTCTGAAACCCTCTCAACCTCCTCCTCCTCCACCCTCTGTTCTCCCTGAGTCACAGATTTGACTCTACTGGACTCTTCTCCCCCTCCTTATCCCCTGCCCTCGTCCCCTAACACACAACACACTCTAAGTGATTCCGCTGCTGCTGACTAAGCCTCTCTACCATTGGAGGAAGCTAAGCCGGTAATAGGATCTGACAATGGACCGATGTTCATGGCCCAGGTAAGTCAGGGGTTAGCCAGGAACCTGGGGATTAATTGGAAGTTAAATTGTGCTTATAGACCACAGAGTTCAAGACAAGTAGAAAGAATGAATAGAACCATTAAAGAGACCTTAACGAAATTAAGCTTAGAGACCAGCATAAGATTGGACTATGCTCCTGCCTTATGCAATGTTTCATGCAAGAAAAAATCCCTTTGTTTCTTTGAGTAACCTTACCACGTGTGAAATTCTTTATGGTGGCCCTCCTCCAGTAGGGGACCTAAGCCCAACTGTAAGACCTAAAGATCCTTTCCACACCCCTTTGCTGGACAGACTTAAAAATCTTGAAAGAACTCAGTAATACCTGTGAAAACAGCTGGCCACTGCCTACCCAACTGGGAACCAGGGGATTCCACATCCATATCAAGTAAGAGATTTCATCTATGTAAGATGATATCAGGTGTCATCCCTGGTACCCCGCTGAAAAGGACCATACCAGGTGCTATTATAACACCTACAGTGGTAAACGTAAACAGAATCACTTCCTGGATCCATGCCTCTCATCTCAAGCCTGCTCCCTGTACAGAATCTTTCTGGAAACTGAAAAAGACTGGTAACAGTTTCAAATTGTGTATTCGCAATGTGAATAAGGTTATATACTCTCCCCTTGGCTACAAGTAGTCCTAACCCTCATCAGCCCATTAAGCAGTGATGGCTGATCACAAATCCTACTGGAAAAGAAGTATGGTCTATCTCGCATACAGCCCCCTTAGGGACCTGGTGGCCATCTCTCCACCCAGACATTTGTTAGCTGGCTATAGGTATTTCCTATTGTGATATCCCTGATGAAGAGGATCCCACTAAAATACCATTAAATCCCTTCTGTACCATAGATAATGGAAACAAACATTATGGATGTAGGGACACGCGAGCCAGATGCAGGTTGGCAAGTCTAGATTACTAAGTTTGCCTGGCAGACTATCAAAGCCACAAAGAGTAATGGCTGTGTGGGGGAAAAGCCGACTTTTTCTGTATGTCATGGGAATGTGTGCATACAGGGGCTGCCTGATGGAACCCCAATTCTTCATCAAATTCAGTACACAGCATTGGCCACATTACCAATTAGACAACCAAAAACTATGGCACCCAGAGAGGTCTCTAGATCCTCAAATTTTGCGTGACATTTTTAACTTCTGAAAGTGCGCAAAAGAGTGAAAGGAAATTCCCCTATGTGGAAGCCTTTTCCCTCCCTCACTCACATCCTGAACTATGCTTCTCCAATTGATCATTATCCTCAGCCTTCTGCTCCAGACCCTCTGATGTCACTCCCATCTCAGCAACTTGATTTCTCCCCTCCAATAACTAGATCAGAAACCCAAAGCTCCACCAGTTCTCAGACCATCGCCCCCTTGCTGAGGTAGCAGGTACATAGGTACTGCGCCACCGACTCATTCCTCTCATCTCCTGTCAGTGCCCTCACCGGGTCCCACCAGGTCCTCTTACCAGCTAACCCAATGCTCAAACAAGCTGAGGAGAGCCCTGAGACCCTTATCCAAGATGTAATATAATTGGCCTTTAAAGTTGCTTTGTCATCACTGAAAACAGGTTACTAAAATTTAAAGTCCCTCACAGGATTTTGGGATCCTCACTCCCGTCTTTCACTCTGCTCTACCTGATCTACTGCTCAAGTTTGCTGCTAGGAAATTCCCAATACCCTTTCGCATTATTCTTTTACATCTCTCTTTTCCCTCATTCTCAGATCCTCGGAGGTGCTCTCAGCCCCACCTTCCCCGTCTTTCCCCCTCTGTACCAGGCCCACAGAAAAGTCTTAAATGACCTTCTTCAGAAGTCTTCACCATGGCTGAGTTTTGAACTTTCAGCAAAACAGTCCCAATAAAGACTTTAATGTAGATAAACTTTCTCTTTCGTATTGCCCTGTTCTACTTGGCCACTGGCTAAAAATCTCAGTACTTCTAAGCTAGACAACCCCTAACTACTTTTTCACAAAATATGTGAACAAGTCCTCTGGCCTTCAGCTGGGGCTTCACAGAGATGGCTACATTTCTAAGATAAAGAAATTACCAACCGGGCTCCATGGTAACAGCTGGCAGGGGGAAAATAAGAAAGGGAAGAAAAAGCTCTCCTCCTCCCAGGTGTCCTTGAAAAGTTAACTTGCCCAGAACAGAAGAAAAAACAGAAACAAATACTGCTTTTTTAAACTTCTGAAGACTGTGAACTTCTGAGCCCCATCCCTTATATGTTGGGTACAAAATTCTGAAACTACCTATACTTGAGTTTCAGGGGATTAATTGATTACAATAGAAGCAATGCCCTCTGAATCCGGTTGCAACCAAATAGGACTGTTTCCCTCTCTTGAGTGCTATCTTAGGTGCCTTGCTTTGTCAGTGCCTACAACAGCATAATTCTATATACTTAAACATCATTTATGTTTTCATGAAATGATCAAGATATGTGATAAATTGTGTAATGGTGCAGATGTTTCCCAGAGTGCTCTATCATGATGCAGGTTCATTTGAAGATCAAATAGGGGGGGCATACAACCGGTTCCACTGGGAACATATATCCCTCACTTTAGCCATCCTATTAGGAATAGGAGTTGCTGCACGGGTGGGCAGAGGAACCAGTGGCATTGTCCATGGGACACAAAAGATGACCCAATTAGAAGCAGCAATAGAGCAAAAGTAAGATATTAGAAACCTCCTTCAGGGCTCTGCATGAAACTTTAACCTCTCTCTCTGAAGTTGTTTTACAGAACAGTTGAGGGTTGGACCTCCTCTTCATTAGAGAAGGGGGCCTTTGTGCTGCATTGAGGGAAGAATGTTGTTTTTATGCTGACTATACTGGAGTCGTAATAAAATCTATGAGTAAATTTAAAAGACACCTTGAAAAGCATCAACAAGTGAGAGAGGGCCCAAAAGGGTGGCTTGAGTCTTGGTTCACACAGTCCCCCTGGTTAACTACGTTTTTATCAACCCTGGCCGGTCCAATAATAATCCTCATATTATTGCTAACTATAAAACCCTGTTTGCTCAACCGTGTAATGTCTTTTCTCCATGCTCAAATTGGAGGAGTTAAACTTATGGTAGTACCCCACTAGCAGACATTGAATGTGACACCCTCCAATGATCATTTTTATGATTAAAATTAGCCAGAAGAAGAAGTGGGGAATGAAATATTAATAAAATAGGTACTTGTCACATCTTGTTTTTCTGTATGCTTAACAGAACACTGTTGAAATCTTGAGAAATGTTTGCAAAACTTGTTCCCAGAATGTTCTATCCCCAGCTGCCAAATTGCAGAATGTACTCCCTCTCCCAGTTGCATGCAAACCGCCCACTCGCCCTGACCCATCAATACAATTCCCTCCCTTCTCTCTCCAGGGAAAGTATATAAGCTCTACTTCAGCTATTCTCAGGGCTATCTGCTCTATTCAGGTGAGCTCTGAACCCCAGCATTCTGGACACCCAATAAACCCTTTGATGTTGCATGAGATAGCCTGTTGGTAGTCTCCTCCTCTGAAGCTCGCACCACGTTTACTTGGATGATTGAATGTAGAAGAGAACATCCAGTCAAAAAGGGATAGTCTGTAGCATTAGGAAGATAGTCAGTAAGATTAGGAAGAAGGGTGAGTATAAGATTTGGAACAAAAGTTTCTTAGCAATAGGATTTCGATTAGAGAGTGAATGTAAATGTCAGCACAAGCGAAGAGTCAGTCACAATGATGAAGTGGGGAAAATATGTAGGAAAGCATATATCAATAGAGACATTACAAAATCAGGCAAAGTATAAAGTGTGTGATAGGATTAGACATTTTGAACAGGGTTGAGTTTAAATATATAATCTTAGGAAGAAACAAATATGTAGTCACAAATAGGATTGACTTTTGAGAGCATTGGGCAAATTTCAGGTGGATGAATATTTTGAGAATAATCTTGTGAATAGTTGATTATAAATCCACATACATGAACATGAATGAATTTAGGGAGTGAATATAAGACACATATATTTCATATTTTGTAAAATCTGGAGAGTGTATATATATATATATATATATATATATATATATATATATATATATATATATACATATATATACATATACATAAAACAAACACACAGACAAAAAAGTAGCAATATATATGTCAATCAAAATTCATTATAAAATATATACCATCCACAGATCTAAAAATATTCATTTTACTGAACATGGATTTATGTATAATGCTGTTCAACTAGCAAGCTCACCCATAGGTTGAATATTCAGTTCCAACAGGGTTTAGTAGGAGTGATCTCTTCTAACAATTTGTATCTGCTAAGTCAGCCACCTCACAAGAATGTACGTGTGTTACCAGATAGGAATCAATATGTGCATATAAGAATACAGAGAAAGGGAGACAGGAATTCACATATTTGTTAACCTTAAAAATACAAGGACAACTATTTCAACAAACAATTGACTAGATTTATAACTACAACTCTGTATCATGCAAAAGGCAAGTCCATCTATACACCATGCCTACTCTGAACTACTTGTATTTCTATTCTTTATGGGTTATTTTTCTCCATCATATTAGGATTAGTAGTCAGAGTCTGATAGGGTATGGGTTAGAGTCAGGTATTCAGTATTTTGAATTGAAAATAGGACACGGAATCCAATGTGTATGCAAATATATGCTATGGAAAAATCTTCCCACTCTCCTCCAGAACAATGCCTTGACATTACCTTCGCCCCAAGTAGGACACAATTAGAGGAGAAGAGTTAGAAAATCTGTGAATACATATCTAGAATGGAAAATGCTCCAGATTTCACATCTTTGGAGGTGGTAGAGGAGTTTCCAAAAGTAAGAGACAGGGTAAACACTCCACAAACATGGAGCTCTGCTGGCCAAAAGACTTTTTGAGAATCTGCCTCTGAGGTTGGGCACTTGAAATATATGTTGTTGTCAGGAGCTTTAGCTTTATTTGTAGTGAAACCATCAAAGCTGGATCTGCATCTATGTGACCTGGAGGAAATGGTTACTTATTTTCAAATAAAAATGAGGCAGCAGTGATGAATTCTCTTTTTGTAGGTAAACTGTGGCCACTGAGGGCTAAGGGTCTTCCCGTGTGGACTGTGAAACCAATGGTCATCCTCCAATTTTCGTGGTGTTTCTTGCTGCTGCACTGGGAGTTTGGTATTTGCTTCATGAAATACAACGAGTTCAAATGGGACACAGTGCTGAAGGGAGTTCTGTCAGGTGCGGTTGGCAGGGTCTCCAGGAGAATGCACCAACCAGGGTTCTATCTCAAGTAGCTTGCCCCCTTGACAATAGCAACATGATACTGAACATTGCCCTGAAACGTCTCCATATAAAAATATGCCTTTACATATATGGGTGTGATGGTTGCACCATGTCAGTCACAGCCATTTGGAAGCCAATGGAAGATCCACATGGCCCCACCACAGATGTTTTATCACACATTTGCATAACACAGCTCTAGGCCCACTACTTACCAGGCCCCAACTTACTGGCATCTCTGTTCTACACCATTTTCATGAAACCCAGTCAATCAAGGCCCTGTCTCTTATACTCATGATCATCAACAGGACATCAAAGGTCCTCCAGTGCCAGCTGGTCATCGGAATTTCTAAAATTTCATGGTAATTATCTAGCATTTTTTCACAGATGCATTTGGAGGCAATGTTGGTTTCAATTCATTCAGGAACCATTAAATGGTGAGGAAGCTAATTTCAGGGAAATCTCTGGAGCACTCTCACAGGCAAGTCTACCCAAAGAGTGGCCAAAAAGTCACATGAAGCCAGACCCATTGAGGTCTACAAAGCGAGGTCCAAGTGTGTTTTGAATCTCAATTATGCCTACCAAGTCTTTCAGAATAAAATCATGTAATATCCTGGCTGTGATTCCCAGTGTTCTGTGGAAAGCCACTCTGGGCCTTGATCCCAGGTTCCAATGGCAACTCTCATTCCTGGCCTCCTAAAATCCCAACACAATTCATGTCAATACTTCTCTGAGATCAGTTCCAGAACTCAGTCTCTAAGGGGAATCACAGCAGAATTCATGCCCAGGTGGACCCAGTCATCTCTTCCAACTGCCACACAAATGACCACAATTATAACCAAAACACTCCTACATGGCCCTCATCTTCTACCATAAAGATACTCATCATAACATCTGGATGGAGGTTTTCATGAGAGGCACATCCCAAGACAGTGTCCAAAATAAGCTCCCTTGCCCCTCATTTGCCGAATGTCAGGGTGGCTTGGACACCCTTCCTGTGAACCAAAAGTGATCAAATAGGCCTGCCCTTAATACTGCTTCGCTTCTCCAATTTGAGGCTCTCTGACTGTGGGGTCTAGATTCTTTTTGTGAATTGGAGTCATGAGAAAAGCCAAGCACCTCTGCAGAGATTTGAAGAACTCATTTCACCCAAAGAATCCCTATTCTGACATGATGGATTTCAGAAACCTAACAAAGGAAGGCAATATAATTCATGCACATTGATTGAACGTTTTTCCATTTTGGTTTAGATGCACATATGGGATCTTTCTTTACATCCATCAGGTGCTGAGAATCTAAGTCACAGCCTAAAACAGGGCAAAGGGCCTGAATCAGACACATCCTTTTCCAATGAAATTAAGCAAAGAGCCAGAGGTGATGCACATTCATTTCCATTTGAAAACTGTTTTCTTCAGGCTTAACAAAGAGGTTGCATGAGACAAAGACCTTCCTGATATTCAGGTATACAGAACAATAGGTAAGCAAAAGGCCCAAAGCAGGGTATCTCCACTGAGACTTTCCTGGTCACACTGATATCTGAGTTTTCTGAGATGCTGGCCATTCCATTCAGGTATCCAGTACATGGCCATGTCAAAGAGCTTGGATTTGGTACATATCTTGGACACATAACCATGAGCCGATTCTAGAGAGTGGCCAGAATTCAGGAAGAAAACAGGTACTTAGGAAGGTATTAGGTGTTGCCCGTGCATAAGGCAAGCCACACTTCATTCATAAATTGGGCAGGATGAATGCTGGGAAGCTTTATACTAGACATGACACATCCATTGCTGCATTCTCTTTTCTCATGTCTACTACCACAGGCACAGTGGAATACACAGACATGGAAACACTCACCTCTTCAAACGACTTACCGGAAACAGTTCACTCCAAAACAAACAAACCGCCATTCCTACCTATTTTCAGAACATGAGACAAACCACAAACCCACACCCACTCCCAAAAAGGCACCTCCTTCTTCAAAGGTGTGTGACTAACCAGAGTGTCCTCTGACTGGTGGCCATACTCTGTTCTTCCGAAATGGCCTGTCCTCTCTCAGATCGGTTTTCCTTGGCCAACTCTGTAAAGTTGTAAGGAAAAAGTGGAGAGCCACTACCTGCTTTCTCAGGAAAGCTCCCTCTTCAGAGCTCTCCAGGCATTTGGTAATCCTCACTTCAGTAGGTACCAAGAATGACTGACTATATCTTTGGTAAATCCAAACAAGTGAGCCCACTGGGACTGGGACTATGACTGCCTCTGGGTGCCTGGCTCCTTGGATACAAAGTTCAGAGAGTTCCATCACGAAGGAAATGAGGTATGTCACAATCTTTGGAACTGAATGAGGTCACTGCCTTGGCAAATGTATATCTTATGATGTGCAAAAACTGAAGAAATAATAATGTACAAGTGTCGAATACAAATGAATGACAAATTACATATCATGTCCCATAGGAGTCTACTTGCATTGATGTTAGACTGGGTCAGTTACTTTAGAATAATTAGGATTTGTATGCACCATTCACTGAAGTTAGTTTTCAGTACTAGGAAACAAATATGTATTTCAGGTGGATGAATATTTCTGATTATAATCTTGTGAAAAGTGGATTATAAATCCACATACATGAACATGAATGAATTTAGAGAGTGTATATTAGACACATATATTTCATATTTTGAAAAATTTGGAGAGTATATCTATATCTATATCTATATCTATATCTATATCTATATATATACACACACACGCACACAGACACACACACAACACTCACAGGCATTAAAAAGTACCAATATAAATGCCAATCGAAATTCATCAGTAAATATGTATCATCCACAAATGCAAAAATATTTATTTTATTGAACATGAGTTAATGTATAATGTTGTTCTACTAGGACGCTCTCTTATACGTTGAATTTTCATTTCCAACAGCATTTAGGAGGAGTGAACTCTTCTCACAATTTGTATCTGCCAAGACAGCCACCTCACAAAAATGTACGTGTGATACCTGGTAGGATTCTATATATGCATATAAATATACATGTGTGAATAGGCTACAGAAAAGGGAAACAAGAATTCACATATTTGTTAAGTTTAAAAACACATGGAGAATATTTCAATTAAAAGTTGACTAGATTTATAACTCCTACGTTATATAATGCAAATGTCAAGTCCAACTATACAACATGTCTCCTCTGAAGTGCTTGTATTTCTATTGTGTTGGGTTAATTTTCTCCATTATATTAGGATGAATAGTCTGAGTCTACTAGGTATGGGTTAGTGTCAGGGATTCAGTATTTCGAATGGAAAATTGGAAAATGAATCCAATGTGTATTTAAATATATGCTGCACAAATATCCTCCCGCTCTCATCCAAAACAATGCCTTGACATTACCTTCACCCCAAGTAAGACACAATTAGAGGAGAAGAGTTACAAAATCAGTGAATACATATCTGGAATGGAAAATGCTCAGGAGTTCACAACCTTAGAGGTGGTAGAGGAGTTTCCAAAACTACGGAACAGGATAAACACTCCACAAACATGGAGCTCTCCTGGCCTAAAAACTTTTTGAGAAACTGCCTCTGAGCTTCCGCACTTGAACTATATGTTGTTTTCAGGAGATTTGGCTTCCTCTGTAGTGAGACCATCAAAGCTGGGTCTGCATCTATGTGACCTGGAGGACATGGTTTCTTATTTTCCAATGAACAAGATGAAGCAGTGCTGAATCCTCTCTTTGTAGGTAAACTGAGGCCACTGGGGACTAAGTGTCTCCCCGTGTGGACTGTGAAGCCATTTGGTCCTCCTCCACTTTTTGTGGTGTTTTTGCTGCTGCACTGTGAGTTTGGTATTTGTTTCACGAAATACTAGGAGCTAAACAGGGACACAGTGCTGGAGGGAGTTCTGTCACGTGTGGTGGGTCAGGGTCTGCAAGAGAATGCACCAACTAGGCTCCTATCTCTCACAGCTTGCCCCATTGCCCCCTTGTCCATATCAACCTGATTCTTAATTTTCCTCTGAAAACTCTCCATATAACAAGATGCCTTTACATATAAGGGTCTGCTGGCTGCACCATGTCAGTTCCAAGCCATTTGGAATCCAATGGTAGATCCACATGGCCCTACCACGGATGTTTTATCAAACACCTCCCCACCACTGCTCTAGACCCACTACTCAGCAGGCTCCAACTTACTGGCATCTCTGTTCTACACCATTTTCATGAAACTCAGTAAATCAAGGCACTGTCTGGTATACTCATGATCAGCAACTGGACATCCAATGTTTCTCCAGTGCCACCTGGTCATAGGAATTTCAAAAATTTCATGGTATTTATCTAGCCATTTTTCAAGCATATGGTTGGAGGCACTGTGGGTTTCAGTTCATTCAGCAAACATTAAATGGTGAGGAAGATCATTTTAATGAAATCTCTGGAGAACTCTCACAGGCACGGCTTCCCAAAGAGTGGACAAACGGTCACATTAGGGCAGGCCCATTGAGGTCTACAATGTGAGGTCCATGTGTGTTTTGACTCTCAACTATGGCTGCCAATTCATTAAGAATAAAATCATGTGATATCCTTGCTGAGATTCCCAGGCCTCTGTGGAAGTCCACCCGGGGCCTAGGTCTCAGTTTCCAAGAGCGACTTTCATGTGTGGCCTCTTAAAATCCCAACAAAATTCATGGTAATGCTTTTCTGAGTTCATTTCCAAAACCCAGTCTCTACGGGGAATCACACCAGAGTTCAAGCCCACGTGGACCCAGTCATTTTTTCCAATGCCACACAAATGACCAAAATTAAAACCAAAACACTCCCACATGGCCCTCATCTTATTCCATATAGTCAATCATCTTAACCTCTGGCTGGAAGTTTCCATGAGGGGCGCAGCCCAAGACAGTGTCCAAAATCTGCTCGTTTGTCCCTCATTTACCTAAAGTCAGGGTAGCCTGAACACCGTTTCTGTGAACCAGGAGTGAACAAATAAGCCTGCCATTAATACTTCTGTGTTTCTCCAATTTGAGGCCTACTGATTTTAGGTATCGATTCTTTAGGTGAGTCATGCGAAAACACAAGCACCTCTGCAGGGCTTTGAAGAACTCATTTGACCCAAAGAATCCCTATTCTCATTTGATGAAGTGCAGGAACCTAATAGAGGAAGGCAAGAGACTTCATGCACAATGAATGATATTTTTTGCCATTTTGGTTTTGGAAGCTCACATGGGATCATTCTTAAGATCCATCAGGTGCTGAGAATCTAAGTCACAGCCACACACAGGTCCAAGAGGCTGATAAAGACACATCCCTTTACAAAGCAATTAAGCAAAGAGCCACAGGTGAGGCCCATTCATTTCCATTTGAAAACTGTTTTCTTCAGGCTTCACAAAGGGGTGGCCTGAGGCAAAGACCTTCCTGACATTCAGTGCAACACAACAATAAGTAAGCAAAAGGCCCAAAGCAAGGTTTCTGCACTGAGACTTTCCTGGTCAGACTGATATCTGAGTTTTCTGAGATGCTCGCCATTCTCTTCAGCTATCCAGTACATGGCCATGTCACAGAGCTTGGAGGTGGTACATATTTTGGACACAAATCCATGAGCCTATTCTGGAGAGTGGCCAGAATTCAGGAAGAAAACAACAACTTAGAAAGATAGCAGGTGTTGCACATCGATAAGACAAGCTGCAGTCCATTCATATATTGGGCAGGATGAATTATGGGAAGATTTATACTAGACAGGACACATCCATTAATGCATTCTCTTTTCTAATGTCTACAACAACGGACACAGTGGGATACACAGAAAGAGAAACACTCGCCATTTCAAATGACTTACTAGAAACTGTCCACTCCAAACCAAACAAACCGCCTTTCCTATCTATTCTCAGAACATGAGACAAAACAACAAACCCACACCCACTCCCACAAAGGCACCTCCTTCCCCAAAATAGGTCTGTGACTATCCGGAGTGTCCACTGACTGGTGGGCCATACTATGTTCCCCCGAAATGGCCTGTCTTCTCTCAGATCTTGTTTCCTTGACCAACTCTGTGAAGATGTCAGGAAAATGTGGTTATCCACTACCTGTTTTCTCAGGAAAGGTCCATCTTCAGAGCTCTCCTGGCATTTGGCCATCCTCACATCATTAGGTACCAAGAAAACTGACTCTGTCCTTGGTAAATCCAAACAAGTGAGCCCACTGGGACTGGGACTGGGACTTCCTCTGGGTGCCTGGCTTCTTGGATACCAAGTTCAGAGAGTTCCATCACCAAGGAAATGAGGTATGTCACATTCTTTGAAACTGAATGAGGTCACTGCCTTGGCAACCACTTTGTCCTAACAGTTGCTTCCAAGGGTAACATAAGATGGAGGTTGCCCCTACTTCCTGTGACACTTTCATAAGATAGAATGTATATCAAGCATTGGCACCCGGGAACAGCTCTCCACTCAGGCCTGGTTTGGTCCATCTTCTCTACAATAAGAAGAGAGAGATTCAGATTCAGACACATCCCTTCATCCTGACCAGGTTGTTTGCCATGGAAGATGACTTTTGCTCTCTCAGGTGCTTCATACCTGCCTACAACTTCTCCAGGTATTATTTGTGCATGGACATTTGAGGTTCTCATCAGGTGGAAGGTCCCCAACTTTTTTGTATTGTAAGAACCACTCTGACAGCTCTTTTGTCCATTTTGGTTTGGGATGCACACATGGGATTTTTCTTTAGACCCATCATGTGCTGTGAATCTAAGCCACAGCCTCACATATGGCCGAGAGGCTGATTCAGAAACATCCATTTCCAAAGCAATTAAGCAAAGAGGCACAGGTAATGACCATTCATTTCCATTTGAAAACTATTTTCTGCAGGCTTCACAAAGTGTGGCCTGAGGCAAAGACCTTCCTGACATTCAGGGCAACAGAATAGGTAAACAAAAGGCCCAAAGCAGGGTTTCTCCACTGAGACTTTCTTGGGCATACTGATATCTGAGTTTTCTGAGATACTCACCATTCCCATCAGCTATCCAGTACATGGCCATGTCACAGAGATGGAGGTGGTACATATCTTGGACACAAAATCATGAGCATATTCTGGAGAGTGTCCAGAATTCAGGAAGAAAACAGGAATTTAGAAAGATGGCAGGAGTTGCCCATCCATACGGCAACCTGCAGTCCATTCATAAATTGCACAGGATGAATGCTTTGAAGCTTTCTCGTAGACAGGACACATCCATTGATGCATTCTCTTTTCTAATGTCTACAATCACGGACACAGTATGATATATAGACACAGAAACACTCACCTTGTCAAAGGACTTACTAGACACAGTCCACTCCAAAACAAACAAACCAGCTTTCCTAACTATTCTCAGAACATGAGACAAAACCACAAACTCACACTCACACCCAAAAAGTCACCTCCTTTCCCCAAGTAGGTCTGTGACTATCCGAGTGTCCTCTGACTTGTGGGCCATACTATGTTCCCCCAAAATGGCGTGTCCTGTCTCCAATCTGGTCTCTTTGGCCAACTCTGTGAAGTTGTCAGGAGCCCATGGTGAGAAACTACCTGCTTTCTCTGGAAAGTCCAGTCTTCATAGTTTCCAGGCTTTTGGCTGTCCTCACATCAGTACGTACAAAGAAAGAGTGACTCTGTCTTGTTAAATCCAAACAAGTGAGCCCACTGGGACATGGAGTGGGTTTGACTCTGTGTGCCTGGTTTCCTGGATCCCAAGATCACAGACTTTCATTACCAAAACTGTAAGGTGATGTCACTTTCTTCAAGATCTGAATGAAGTCACTGCCTTGGAAACCACTTTGTTTTAACAGTTGCTTACATGGTTCCCAAAAGATGGAAGCTGCCTCTACTTGCTGTGACTCATTCATATGTTAGAATGGTATATCAACCATAGGCACATGGGAACAGCTCTCCACACAGGCATGGTTTGGTCCATCTTCTCTACATTAGGAAGAGAGAGGCTAATTCAGACACATCCCATCAACCTGACCAGGTTGTTTGCCATGGAAGATGACTTTTGCTCTCTCATGTCCTTCATAGCTGCCTACATCTTCTCCAAGGATCATTTCAGCATGGACCTTTTAGGTTTTCAGCAGCTGGAAGATCGCCTATATTCCTGTATTGTAAGACCAACTCTGTCCCTGCTCTTCTGTAAAATTAGATTGAGGGAAAAGTGTATGGTTAGGGTTAATAACATGTTCAATTTGGGTTAGGAATCATTCTCTGGAATGAATATTTGTATTAGGAACCTGCGATATTTATAAGAATATATAGGTGAAATATAAGTATGAAAACAGAAATCTAGGTAAGTTTTGAAGCCCAGAAGGGCATTGGGCCCTTGATTGGGATACTTAGCATTGATTTATGTCCTGCACAGTTGTCTCAGTTAAATCAATATACTATGGCATAGGACCTTCTAATTTGGATGATTGAATGTGGAAGAGAACATCCAGTCAAAAAGGGATATTCGGTAGGATTAGGAAAATAGTCGGTAGGTCTAGATAAAAGAGTGAGTATAGGATTTGGACCAAAAGTTCTTTAGCAATAGGGTTTCAGGTAGAGAGTGTATGTAAATGTCAGCACATGTGAAGAGTCAGTCACAATGATGAACTGGGTAAAATATGTAGGAAAGCAATATTTTGAAGACGTATAAATTAATTGGGGGTACAAATAGGTGTACCTTGTGCCTATGAATATAGAGATAATGCATGAATAGACCATACTGTGAATAAATTATATAACTGGTTCGAACTTTAAATAATGGATTGAATTGATTTCTGAAAATATACAGGAAACCTAATATTGATATACAATCATTCATTCCAAACAGTTATTCATCTAATGGTGATATTAGATTTAAGGTTTATCATGAAAAGTGTGTGAGTTTTGCTTCAAAACTGATTATGAAATTAAAAAAAAAATGTGTTTGCAGAGAAGTCTCATGAAAAGACCAGTCAAGAAACCGGGAGGAATACATGTGTTCTGAAGCAGGAAATGATTAAAAGTGAAAAAATACCTATAAAGTTGTGAACTTGTGGATGAAATATATATCCTATTATGTGCAAAAACTGCAGAAATATTAATGTAGCAGTGTTGAATATAAATGAACGTCAAAATACACATCATGTCCCATAGGCATCTACTTGCATTGATTTTAAACTGGGTCAGATACTGTAGAATTATTAGGATTTGTATGCACCATTCACAGAAGTGAGTTGTCAGTACAAGGAAACAAATATGTATTTCAGGTGGATGAATATTTCCAAGAGTAATCTTGAGAAAAGTTGATTATATTTCCTCATGCATGAACATGAATGAATGTATGAATGTAGAGAGTGTATATAAGACACATATATTTCATGTTTTGATAAATCAGGAGAGTATATATATATATATATATATATATATATATATATATATATATATACCAAAAAAACACACAGAGAAACATAAAAAAGTAGCAATATATGCCAAATGAAATTTATAATGAAATATATAACATCTAATGATGCAAAAATATATACTTTACTGAACATGGAATTATGTATAATGTTGTTGTACTAGGAAGCTCACCCATAGGTTGAATTTTTAGTTCCAACAGCGTTTAAGAGGGGTAGTCTCTTCACACAATTTATATCTGCCGAGTCAGCAACCTCACAAAAATGTACGTGTGATACCAGGTAGGATTCTATATGTACATATAAAAATACATGTGCTGTATAGGCTACAGAGAAAGGGAGGAAGGAATTCACATATTTGTTAATTTTAAAAACACATGAAAAACTATTCCAAATAAAAATTCACTAGATTTATAACACCTACCATTTATTATGCAAAAGAAAAGTTCAAAAATACACCATGCCTCCTCTGACCTGCTTGTATTTCTGTTCTATTTGGGTTATTTTTCTCCATCATATTAGGATTAGTAGTCAGAGTCTAGTAGGGTATGTGTTAGTGTCAGGGATTCAGTATTTTGAATGGAAAATAGGAAAAAGAATCCAATGTCTATCAAATATGTGCTACACAAAATATTTTCCCTCTCTCATCCAGAACAATGCCTTGACATTACCTTCGCCCCAAGTAAGACACAATTAGTGGAGAAGAGTTATAAAATCTGTGAATATATAACTGGAATGGAAAATGCTCAGGAGTTCACAACCTTGGATGTGGTAGAGAAGTTTCCATAAGTAAGGGACAGGTTAAAAACTCCACAAACATGGAGCTCTGCTGGCCTAAAGTACTTCTTGATAAACTGCCTCTGAGGTTGGGCACTTGAAATATATGTTGTTTTCAGGAGCTTTAGCTTCCTTTGTCGTGAGACCATCAAAGCTGGGTCTGATTCTATGTGACCTGGAGGACATGGTTTCTTATTTTCTAATGAACATGAGGCAGCAGTGGTGAATTCTCTATTCTAAGTAAAATGTGACCAGTGTGTGCTAAGTCTCTCCCCATCTGGGCTGTGAAGCCATTTGGTCATCCTCCACTTTTTCATGGTTTTTCTTTCTCCTGCATTGGGAGTTTGGTATTTGCTTCACGAAATACAAGGAGTTCAAAAGGGACACAGTGCTGGATGGAGTTCTGCCACATGTGGTGGGTCAGGGTCTGCAGGAGAATGCACCAACCAGGCTTCTATCCCACATAGCTTTTTCCCTTGTCTATTGCAACCTGATTCTTAACATTGCCATGAAACCTCTCCATATAACAAGACGCCCTTACATATTAGTGTCTGCTGGCCTCACCATGTCTGTCACAAGCCATTTGGAAGCCAATGGCAAATCCATATGGCCACATCAGAGATGTATTATGACACACATACACACCACTGCTCTAGGCACACTACTCAGCAGGCACCAACTTACTGGCATGTCTGTTCTAGATCATTTTCATGAAACACAGTCAATCAAGGCACTGTCTAGTATACTCATGATAAACAACAGGACATCCAAAGGTTCTCCAGAGACATGTTGTATAGTTGGACTTGACATTTGCATTATATAAGGTAGGAGTTATAAATCTAGTCAAATTTTAATTGAAATATTCTCCATGTGTTTTTAAACTTAACAAATATGTGAATTCTTGTTTCCCTTTTCTGTAGCATATTCACACATGTATATTTATATGCATATATAGAATCCTACCAGGTATCACACGTACATTTTTGTGAGGTGGCTGTCTTGGCAGATACAAATTGTGAGAAGAGTTCACTCCTCCTAAATGCTTTTGGAAATGAAAATTCAACCTATAGGAGAGAGTCCTAGTAGAACAACATTATACATTAACTCATGTTCAGTAAAATAAATATTTTTGCATTTGTGGATGATACATATTTACTGATGAATTTCGATTGGCATTTATATTGGTACTTTTTAATGTCTGTGAGTGTTGTGTGTGTGTGTGTGTGTGTGTGTGTGTGTGTATATATATAGATATAGATATAGATATAGATATAGATATACTCTCCAAATTTTTCAAAATATGAAATATATGTGTCTAATATACACTCTCTAAATTCATTCATGTTCATGTATGTGGATTTATAATCCACTTTTCACAAGATTATAATCAGAAATATTCATCCACCTGAAATACATATTTGTTTCCTAGTACTGAAAACTAACTTCAGTGAATGGTGCATAGAAATCCTAATTATTCTACAGTAACTGACCCAGTCTAACATCAATGCAAGTAGACTCCTATGGGACATGATATGTAATTTGTCATTCATTTGTATTCGACACTGGTACATTATTGTTTCTTCAGTTTTTGCACATCACAGGATATACATTTCATCCACAAGTTCACAAATTAATAAGCATTTGTTTCAACTTTAATCATCTTCCTTCAGAACACATGAATTGTCAGGGTTTCTTTACTGGTCTTTTCATGAGACTTCTTTCCAAACACATTGTTTTGAATTTCCATAATCATTTTGAAGCAAAACTCACACACTCTTCATAATAAACCAAAACACTAATATTTCCATTAGATATATACCTGGTTGTAATGAATGATTGTATATCAATATATGATTTCCTTTAATTTTTCAGATATCAGTTAATTCATTATTTAAAGTTCAAAAAAGTTATATTATTTATTCACAGTATGGTCTATTCATGCTTTTTCTCTATGTTCCTAGAAACAGGGTACACCTCTTTGTACCCCTGATTCTCATTTTACATCTTCAATATATTTCTCCCAGAAATGGTGAAAGAAATACTCATGTCACCTCATTATCACAGTAATATTCTGGACAAAAAATGGAAAGGTCACACTTATGATTGTACCAAAGCCTAAATGGAAAGTGAACATGGATTTCTAAAAACATCCATGTCCAGGTTGCCTAATGCTGTCAATTGTCAATCCTATTGGTGACTACATATTTGTTTTTTTCCTAATTTATATATTCAAACTCAACCCTGTTGAAAATGTCTAATTCTATCACTCACTTTATACTTTGCCTGATTTCGTAATGTTTCTATTGATATCTGCTTTTCTACATATTTTCCCAGTTCAACATAGTGACTGACTCTTCATATGTGCTGACATTTACATTCACTCTACAACCGAAAATCTATTGCTAAAGAACTTTTGGTCCAAATCCTATACTCACTCTTCTTCCTAAACCTACCGACTATCTTCCTAATCCTACTGAATATCCCTTTTTGACTGGATGTTCTCTTCTAAATTCAATATTCCAATGTACAAGGTCCTATGCCATTGTATATCAAATTATCTGAGGCATCTTTGCAGAACATAATTCAAAGCTAAGTATCCCAATCAAGGGCAAAACCCTTCTGGGCTTCAAATCATACCTAGATTTCTGTTTTCCTACTTACATTTCACCTCTATATTCTTGTAAATATTGCAGGTTCCCAATACCATTACTCATCACACAGAATCACAGGTAACCCAAATCAAACCTGTTTTTAACCCCAAGTATACACTGTTCCCTCAATCATTTTACAGAAGAGCAGGGACAGAGTGGTTCTTAGAATACAGGAAAGTTGGGGACCTTCCACCTGATGAGAACCTCAAATGTCCATGCACAAATGATACCTGGAGAAGTTGTAGGCAGGTATGAAGCACCTGAGAGAGCAAAAGTCATCTTCCATGGCAAACAACCTGGTCAGGATGAAGGGATGTGTCTGAATCTGAATCTCTCTCTTCTTATTGTAGAGAAGATGGACCAAACCAGGCCTGAGTGGCAAGCTGTTGCCGGGTGCCAATGGTTGATATACATTCAACCTTATGAAAGTGTCACAGGAAGTAGGGGCAACCTCCATCTTATGTTACCCTTGGAAGCAACTGTTAGGACAAAGTGGTTGCCAAGGCAGTGACCTCATTCAGTTCCAAAGAATGTGACATACCTCATTTCCTTGGTGAAGGAACTCTCTGAACTTGGTATCCAAGAAGCCAGACACCCAGAGGCAGTCCCAGTCCCAGTCCCAGTGGGCTCACTTGTTTGGATTTACCAAGGACAGAGTCAGTTTTCTTGGTACCTAATGATGTGAGGATGGCCAAATGCCAGGAGAGCTCTGAAGATGGACCTTTCCAGAGAAAACAGGTAGTGGCTAACCACTTTTTCCTGACATCTTCACAGAGTTGGTCAAGGAAACAAGATCTGAAAGAAGACAGGCCATTTCGGGGGAACACAGTATGGCCCACCAGTCAGAGGACACTTCGGATAGTCACAGACCTACTTGGGGGAAGGAGGTGCCTTTTTGGGAGTGGGTGTGGGTTTGTTGTTTTGTCTCATGTTCTGAGAATAGATAGGAAAGGTGGTTTGTTTGGTTTGGAGTGGACAGTTTCTAGTAAGTCATTAGACACGGCGAGTGTTTCTGTGTATCCCACTGTGTCCGTTGTTGTAGACATTAGAAAAGAGAATGCATTAATGAATGTGTCCTGTCTAATATAAATCTTCCCATAATTCATCCTGCCCAATATATGAATGGACTGCAGCTTGTCTTATCGATGTGCAACACCTGCTATCTTTCTAAGTTGTTGTTTTCTTCCTGAATTCTGGCCACTCTCCAGAATAGGCTCATGGATTTGTGTCCAAAATATGTACCACCTCCAAGCTCTGTGACATGGCCATGTACTGGATAGCTGAAGAGAATGGCGAGCATCTCAGAAAACTCAGATATCAGTGTGACCAGGAAAGTCTCAGTGCAGAAACCAGCTTTGGGCCTTTTGCTTACTTATTGTTGTGTTGCACTGAATGTCAGGAAGGTCTTTGCCTCAGGCCACCCCTTTGTGAATCCTGAAGAAAACAGTTTTCAAATGGAAATGAATGGGCCTCACCTGTGGCTCTTTGCTTAATTGCTTTGGAAAGGGATGTGTCTTTATCAGCCTCTTGGACCTGTGTGTGGCTGTGACTTAGATTCTCAGCACCTGATGGATCTTAAGAATGATCCCATGTGAGCTTCCAAAACCAAAATGGCAAAAAATTTCATTCATTGTGGATGAAGTCTCTTGCCTTCCTCTGTTAGGTTCCTGCACTCCATCAAATGAGAATAGGGATTCTTTGGGTCAAATGAGTTCTTCAAAGCCCTGCAGAGGTGCTTGTGTTTCCGAATGACTCTAAATCACCTAAAGAATCAATACCTAAAATCAGTAGGCCTCAAATTGGAGAAACACAGAAGTATTAACGGCAGGCTTATTTGTTCACTCCTGGTTCACAGAAACGGTGTCCAGGCTACCCTGACTTTAGGCAAATGAGGTGCAAACGAGCTGATTTTGGACACTGTCTTGGGCTGCGCCCCTCATGGAAACCTCCAGCCAGAAGTTAAGATGATTGACTATATGGAATAAGATGAGGGCCATGTGGGAGTGTTTTGGTTTTAATTTTGGTCATTTGTGTGGCATTGGAAAAAATGACTGGGTCCACGAGGGCTTGAACTCTGGTGTGATTCCCCGTAGAGACTGGGTTTTTGGAACTGAACTCAGAGAAGCATTGGCATAAATTTTGTTGGGATTTTAAGAGGCCACGCATGAAAGTCGCTCTTGGAAACTGAGACCTAGGCCCCGGGTGCATTTCCACAGAGGCCTGGGAATCTCAGCAAGGATATCACATGATTTTATTCTTAAAGAAATGGCAGCCATAGTTGAGAGTCAAAACACACATGGACCTCACATTGTAGACCTCAATGGGCCTGGCCTAATGTGACCTTTTGTCCACTCTTTGGGAAGCCGTGCCTGTGAGAGTTCTCCAGAGATTTCATTGAAATGAGCTTCCTCACCATTTAATGTTTGCTGAATGAACTGAAACCCACAGTGCCTCCAAATTCATGCTTGAAAAATGGCTAGATAAATACCATGAAATTTTTGAATTTCCTATGACCAGGTGGCACTGGAGAAACATTGGATGTCCTGTTGCTGATCATGAGTATACCAGACAGTGCCTTGATTTACTGAGTTTCATGAAAATGGTGTAGAACAAAGATGCCAGTAAGTTGGAGCCTGCTGAGTAGTGGGTCTAGAGCAGTGGTGGGGAGGTGTTTGATAAAACATCCGTGGTAGGGCCATGTGGATCTACCATTGGATTCCAAATGGCTTGGAACTGACATGGTGCAGCCAGCAGACCCTTATATGTAAAGGCATCTTGTTATATGGAGAGTTTTCAGAGGAAAATTAAGAATCAGGTTGATATGGACAAGGGGGCAATGGGGCAAGCTGTGAGAGATAGGAGCCTAGTTGGTGCATTCTCTTGCAGACCCTGACCCACCACACGTCACAGAACTCCCTCCAGCACTGTGTCCCACTTTAGCTTCTAGTATTTCGTGAAACAAATACCAAACTCACAGTGCAGCAGCAAAAACACCACAAAAAGTGGAGGAGGACCAAATGGCTTCACAGTCCACACGGGGAGACACTTAGTCCCCAGTGGCCTCAGTTTACCTACAAAGAGAGGATTCAGCACTGCTTCATCTTGTTCATTGGAAAATAAGAAACCATGTCCTCCAGGTCACATAGATGCAGACCCAGCTTTGATGGTCTCACTACAGAGGAAGCCAAATCTCCTGAAAACAACATATATTTCAAGTGTGGAAGCTCAGAGGCAGTTTCTCAAAAAGTTTTTGGGTCAGCAGAGCTCATTGTTTGTGGAGTGTTTACCCTGTCCCTTATTTTTGGAAACTCCTCTACCACCTCCAAGGTTGTGAACTCCTGAGCATTTTCCATTCCAGATATGTATTCACTGATTTTGTAACTCTTCTCCTCTAATTGTGTCTTACTTGGGGTGAAGGTAATGTCAAGGCATTGTTCTGGATGAGAGCGGGAGGATATTTGTGCAGCATATATTTACATACACATTGGATTCATTTTCCAATTTTCCATTCGAAATACTGAATCCCTGACACTAACCCATCCTAGTAGACTCAGACTATTTATCCTAATATAATGGAGAAAATTAAGCCAACACATTAGAAATACAAGTACTTCAGAGGAGACATGTTGTATAGTTGGACTTGACATTTGCATTATATAAGGTAGGAGTTATAAATCTAGTCAAATTTTAATTGAAATATTCTCCATGTGTTTTTAAACTTAACAAATATATGAATTCTTGTTTCCCTTTTCTGTAGCCTATTCACACATGTATATTTATATGCATATATAGAATCCTACCAGGTATCACACGTACATTTTTGTGAGGTGGCTGTCTTGGCAGATACAAATTGTGAGAAGGGTTTACTCCTCCTAAATGCTGTTGGAAATGAAAATTCAACCTATAGGAGAGTGTCCTAGTAGAACAACATTATACATTAACTCATGTTCATTAAAATAAATATTTTTGCATTTGTGGATGATACATATTTACTGATGAATTTCCATTGGCATTTATATTGGTATTTTTAATGTCTGTGAGTTGTGTGTGTGTGTGTGTGTGTGTGTGTGTGTGTATAGATATAGATATAGATATAGATATAGATATACTCTCCAAATTTTTCAAAATATGAAATATATGTGTCTAATATACACTCTCTAAATTCATTCATGTTCATGAATGTGGATTTATAATCCACTTTTCACAAGATTATAATCAGAAATATTAATCCACCTGAAATACATATTTGTTTCCTAGTACTGAAAACTAACTTCAGTGAATGGTGCATACAAATCCTAATTATTTACAGTAACTGACCCAGTCTAACATCAATGCAAGTAGACTCCTATGGGACATGATATGTAATTTGTCATTCATTTGTATTCGACACTGGTACATTATTGTTTCTTCAGTTTTTGCACATCACAGGATATACATTTCATCCACAAGTTCACAAATTAATAAGCATTTGTTTCAACTTTAACCACTTCTTGCTTCAGAACACATGTATTGTCAGGGTTTCTTGACTGGTGTTTTCATGAGACTTCTTTCCAAACACATTAATTTGAATTTCCATAATCATTTTGAAGCAAAACTCACACACTCTTCATGATAAACCAAAACATTAATATTTCCATTACATATATACCTGGTTGGAATGAATGTTTGTATATCAATATACTATTTCCTTTAATTTTTCAGATATCAGTTCAATTCATTATTTAAAGTTCAAAAAAGTTATATTATTTATTCACAGTATGGTCTATTCATGCTTTTTCTCTATGTTCCTAGAAACAGTGTACACCTCTTTGTACCCCTGATTCTCATTTTACATCTTCAATATATTGCTCCCAGAAATGGTGAAAGAAATACTCATGTCACCTCATTATCACAGTAATATTCTGGACAAAAAATGGAAAGGTCACACTTATGATTGTACCAAAGCCTAAATGGAAAGTGAACATGGATTTCCATAAACATCCATGTCCAGGTTGCCTAATGCTGTCAATTGTCAATCCTATTGGTGACTACATATTTGTTTTTTTCCTAATTTATATATTCAAACTCAACCCTGTTGAAAATGTCTAATTCTATCACTCACTTTATACTTTGCCTGATTTTGTAATGTTTCTATTGATATCTGCTTTTCTACATATTTTCCCCAGTTCCACATAGTGACTGACTCTTCATATGTGCTGACATTTACATTCACTCTACAACCGAAAGTCTATTGCTAAAGAACTTTTGGTCCAAATCCTATACTCACTCTTCTTCCTAAACCTACCGACTATCTTCCTAATCCTACTGAATATCCCTTTTTGACTGGATGTTCTCTTCTAAATTCAATATTCCAATGTACAAGGTCCTATGCCATTGGATATCGAATTATCTGAGGCATCTTTGCAGAACATCATTCAAAGCTAAGTATCCCAATTAAGGGCAAAACCCTTCCGGGCTTCAAATCATACCTAGATTTCTGTTTTCCTACTTATATTTCACCTCTATATTCTTGTAAATATTGCAGGTTCCCAATACCATTATTCATCACACAGAATCACTCGTAATCCAAATCAAACCTGTTTTTAACCCCAAGTATACACTGTTTCCTCAATCATTTTACAGAAGAGCAGGGACAGAGTGGTTCTTACACTACAGGAAAGTTGGAGACCTTCAACCTGATGAGAACCTCAAATGTCCATGCACAAATGATACCTGGAGAAGTTGTAGGCAGGTTTGAAGCACCTGAGAGAGCAAAAGTCATCTTCCATGGCAAACAACCTGGTCAGGATGAAGGGATGTGTCTGAATCTGCCTCTCTCTCTTCTTATTGTACATAAGATGGACCAAACCAGGGCTGAGTGGAGAGCTGTTCCCGGGTGCCAATGGTGGTATACATTCTACCTTATGAAAGTGTCACAGGAAGTAGGGGCAACCTCCATCTTATGTTACCCTTGGAAGCAACTGTTAGGACAAAGTGGTTGCCAAGGCAGTGACCTCATTCAGTTCCAAAGAATGTGACATACCTCATTTCCTTGGTGATGGAACTCTCTGAACTTGGTATCCAAGAAGCCAGGCACCCAGAGGCAGTCCCAGTCCCAGTGGGCTCACTTGTTTGGATTTACCAAGGACAGAGTCAGTTTTCTTGGTACCTAATGATGTGAGGATGGCCAAATGCCAGGAGAGCTCTGAAGATGGACCTTTCCTGAGAAAACAGGTAGTGGCTAACCACTTTTTCCTGACATCTTCAGAGAGTTGGTCAAGGAAACAAGATCTGAGAGAAGACAGGCCATTTCGGGGGAACATAGTATGGCCCACCAGTCAGAAGACACTCCGGACAGTCACAGACCTACTTGGGGGAAGGAGGTGCCTTTGTGGGAGTGGGTGTGGGCTTGTTGTTTTGTCTCATGTTCTGAGAATAGATAGGAAAGACGGTTTGTTTGGTTTGGAGTGGACAGTTTCTAGTAAGTCATTTGAAATGGCGAGTGTTTCTCTTTCTGTGTATCCCACTGTGTCCGTTGTTGTAGACATTAGAAAAGAGAATGCATTAATGGATGTGTCCTGTCTAGTATAAATCTTCCCATAATTCATCCTGCCCAATATATGAATGGACTGCAGCTTGTCTTATCGATGTGCAACACCTGCTATCTTTCTAAGTTGTTGTTTTCTTCCTGAATTCTGGCCACTCTCCAGAATAGGCTCATGGATTTGTGTCCAAAATATGTACCACCTCCAAGCTCTGTGACATGGCCATGTACTGGATAGCTGAAGAGAATGGCGAGCATCTCAGAAAACTCAGATATCAGTGTGACCAGGAAAGTCTCAGTGCAGAAACCCTGCTTTGGGCCTTTTGCTTACTTATTGTTGTGTTGCACTGAATGTCAGGAAGGTCTTTGCCTCAGGCCACCCCTTTGTGAAGCCTGAAGAAAACAGTTTTCAAATGGAAATGAATGGGCCTCACCTGTGGCTCTTTGCTTAATTGCTTTGGAAAGGGATGTGTCTTTATCAGCCTCTTGGACCTGTGTGTGGCTGTGACTTAGATTCTCAGCACCTGATGGATCTTAAGAATGATCCCATGTGAGCTTCCAAAACCAAAATGGCAAAAAATTTCATTCATTGTGGATGAAGTCTCTTGCCTTCCTCTGTTAGGTTCCTGCACTCCATCAAATGACAATAGGGATTCTTTGGGTCAAATGAGTTCTTCAAAGCCCTGCAGAGGTGCTTGTGTTTTCGCATGACTCTAAATCACCTAAAGAATCGATACCTAAAATCAGTAGGCCTCAAATTGGAGAAACAAAGAAGTATTAACGGCAGGCTTATTTGCTCACTCCTGGTTCACAGAAACGGTGTCCAGGCTACCCTGACTTTTGGCAAATGAGGGGCAAACGAGCTGATTTTGGACACTGTCTTGGGCTGCGTCCCTCATGGAAACCTCCAGCCAGAGGTTAAGATGATTGACTATATGGAATAAGATGAGGGCCATGTGGGAGTGTTTTGGTTTTAATTTTGGTCATTTGTGTGGCATTGGAACAAATGACTGGGTCCACGTGGGCTTGAACTCTGGTGTGATTCCCCTTAGAGACTGGGTTTTGGAACTGAACTCAGAGAAGCATTGCCATGAATTTTGTTGGGATTTTAAGAGGCCACACATGAAAGTCGCTCTTGGAAACTGAGACCTAGGCCCCGGGTGGATTTCCACAGAGGCCTGGGAATCTCAGCAAGGATATCACATGATTTTATTCTTAAAGAAATGGCAGCCATAGTTGAGAGTCAAAACACACATGGACCTCACATTGTAGACCTCAATGGGCCTGGCCTAATGTGACCTTTTGTCCACTCTTTGGGAAGCCGTGCCTGTGAGAGTTCTCCAGAGATTTCATTGAAATGAGCTTCCTCACCATTTAATGTTTGCTGAATGAACTGAAACCCACAGTGCCTCCAACCATATGCTTGAAAAATGGCTAGATAAATACCATGAAATTTTTGAAATTCCTATGACCAGGTGGCACTGGAGAAACATTGGATGTCCAGTTGCTGATCATGAGTATACCAGACAGTGCCTTGATTTACTGAGTTTCATGAAAATGGTGTAGAACAGAGATGCCAGTAAGTTGGAGCCTGCTGAGTAGTGGGTCTAGAGCAGTGGTGGGGAGGTGTTTGATAAAACATCCGTGGTAGGGCCATGTGGATCTACCATTGGATTCCAAATGGCTTGGAACTGACATGGTGCAGCCAGCAGACCCTTATATGTAAAGGCATCTTGTTATATGGAGAGTTTTCAGAGGAAAATTAAGAATCATGTTGATATGGACAAGGGGGCAATGGGGCAAGCTGTGAGAGATAGGAGCCTAGTTGGTGCATTCTCTTGCAGACCCTGACCCACCACACGTGACAGAACTCCCTCCAGCACTGTGTCCCAGTTTAGCTCCTAGTATTTCGTGAAACAAATACCAAACTCACAGTGCAGCAGCAAAAACACCACAAATTGGAGGAGGACCAAATGGCATCACAGTCCACACGGGGAGACACTTAGTCCCCAGTGGCCTCAGTTTACCTACAAAGAGAGGATTCAGCACTGCTTCATCTTGTTCATTGGAAAATAAGAAACCATGTCCTCCAGGTCACATAGATGCAGACCCAGCTTTGATGGTCTCACTACAGAGGAAGCCAAATCTCCTGAAAACTACATATATTTCAAGTGTGGATGCTCAGAGGCAGTTTCTCAAAAAGATTTTAGGCCAGCAGAGCTCCATGTTTGTTGAGTGTTTACCCCGTCCCTTAGTTTTGGAAACTCCTCTACCATCTCCAAGGTTGTGAACTCCTGAGCATTTTCCATTCCAGATATGTATTCACTGATTTTGTAACTCTTCTCCTCTAATTGTGTCTTACTTGGGGTGAAGGTAATGTCAAGGCATTGTTTTGGATGAGAGCGGGAGGATATTTGTGCAGCATATATTTACATACACATTGGATTCATTTTCCAATTTTCCATTCGAAATAATGAATCCCTGACACTAACCCATACCTAGTAGACTCAGACTATTCATCCTAATATAATGGAGAAAATTAATCCAACACATTAGTAATACAAGTACTTCAGAGGAGACATGTTGTATAGTTGGACTTGACATTTGCATTATATAAGGTAGGAGTTATAAATCTAGTCAAATTTTAATTGAAATATTCTCCATGTGTTTTTAAACTTAACAAATATGTGAATTCTTGTTTCCCTTTTCTGTAGCCTATTCACACATGTATATTTATATGCATATATAGAATCCTACCAGGTATCACACGTACATTTTTGTGAGGTGGCTCTCTTGGCAGATACAAATTGTGAGAAGAGTTCACTCCTCCTAAATGCTGTTGGAAATGAAAATTCAACCTGTAGGAGAGCGTCCTAGTAGAACAACATTATACATTAACTCATGTTCAGTAAAATAAATATTTTTGCATTTGTGGATGATACATATTTACTGATGAATTTCGATTGGCATTTATATTGGTACTTTTTAATGTCTGTGAGTGTTGTGTGTGTGTGTGTGTGTGTGTGTGTGTGTGTGTATAGATATAGATATAGATATACTCTCCAAATTTTTCAAAATATGAAATATATGTGTCTAATATACACTCTCTAAATTCATTCATGTTCATGTATGTGGATTTATAATCCACTTTTCACAAGATTATAATCAGAAATATTCATCCACCTGAAATACATATTTGTTTCCTAGTACTGAAAACTAACTTCAGTGAATGGTGCATAGAAATCCTAATTATTCTACAGTAACTGACCCAGTCTAACATCAATGCAAGTAGACTTCTATGGGACATGATATGTAATTTGTCATTCATTTGTATTCGACACTGGTACATTATTGTTTCTTCAGTTTTTGCACATCACAGGATATACATTTCATCCACAAGTTCACAAATTAATAAGCATTTGTTTCAACTTTCACCACTTCTTGCTTCAGAACACATGTATTGTCAGGGTTTCTTGACTGGTCTTTTCATGAGACTTCTTTCCAAACACATTATTTTGAATTTCCATAATCATTTTGAAGCAAAACTCACACACTCTTCATGATAAACCAAAACACTAATATTTCCATTACATATATACCTGGTTGGAATGAATGATTGTATATCAATATATGATTTCCTTTAATTTTTCAGATATCAGTTCAATTCATTATTTAAAGTTCAAAAAAGTTATATTATTTATTCACAGTATGGTCTATTCATGCTTTTTCTCTATGTTCCTAGAAACAGAATACACCTCTTTGTACCCCCGATTCTCATTTTACATCTTCAATATATTGCTCCCAGAAATGGTGAAAGAAATACTCATGTCACCTCATTATCACAGTAATATTCTGGACAAAAAATGGAAAGGTCACACTTATGATTGTACCAAAGCCTAAATGGAAAGTGAACATGGATTTCTAAAAACATCCATGTCCAGGTTGCCTAATGCTGTCAATTGTCAATCCTATTGGTGACTCCATATTTGTTTTTTTCCTAATTTATATATTCAAACTCAACCCTGTTGAAAATGTCTAATTCTATCACTCACTTTATACTTTGCCTGATTTCGTAATGTTTCTATTGATATCTGCTTTTCTACATATTTTCCCCAGTTCAACATAGTGACTGACTCTTCATATGTGCTGACATTTACATTCACTCAATAACCGAAAGTCTATTGCTAAAGAACTTTTGGTCCAAATCCTATACTCACTCTTCTTCCTAAACCTACCGACTATCTTCCTAATCCTACTGAATATCCCTTTTTGACTGGATGTTCTCTTCTAAATTCAATCATCCAATTTACAAGGTCCTATGCCATTGTATATCGAATTATCTGAGGCATCTTTGCAGAACATAATTCAAAGCTAAGTATCCCAATCAAGGGCAAAACCCTTCTGGGCTTCAAATCATACCTAGATTTCTGTTTTCCTACTTATATTTCACCTCTATATTCTTGTAAATATTGCAGGTTCCCAATACCATTATTCATCACACAGAATCACTCGTAATCCAAATCAAACCTGTTTTTAACCCCAAGTATACACTGTTCCCTCAATCATTTTACAGAAGAGCAGGGACAGAGTGGTTCTTACACTACAGGAAAGTTGGAGACCTTCAACCTGATGAGAACCTCAAATGTCCATGCACAAATGATACCTGGAGAAGTTGTAGGCAGGTTTGAAGCACCTGAGAGAGCAAAAGTCATCTTCCATGGCAAACAACCTGGTCAGGATGAAGGGATGTGTCTGAATCTGCCTCTCTCTCTTCTTATTGTACAGAAGATGGACCAAACCAGGGCTGAGTGGAGAGCTGTTCCCAGGTGCCAATGGTGATATACATTCTACCTTATGAAAGTGTCACAGGAAGTAGGGGCAACCTCCATCTTATGTTACCCTTGGAAGCAACTGTTAGGACAAAGTGGTTGCCAAGGCAGTGACCTCATTCAGTTCCAAAGAATGTGACATACCTCATTTCCTTGGTGATGGAACTCTCTGAACTTGGTATCCAAGAAGCCAGGCACCCAGAGGCAGTCCCGTTCCCAGTCCCAGTGGGCTCACTTGTTTGGATTTACCAAGGACAGAGTCAGTTTTCTTGGTACCTAATGATGTGAGGATGGCCAAATGCCAGGAGAGCTCTGAAGATGGACCTTTCCTGAGAAAACAGGTAGTGGCTAACCACTATTTCCTGACATCTTCAGAGAGTTGGTCAAGGAAACAAGATCTGAGAGAAGACAGGCCATTTCGGGGGAACATAGTATGGCCCACCAGTCAGAAGACACTCCGGACAGTCACAGACCTACTTGGGGGAAGGAGGTGCCTTTGTGGGAGTGGGTGTGGGTTTGTTGTTTTGTCTCATGTTCTGAGAATAGATAGGAAAGACGGTTTGTTTGGTTTGGAGTGGACAGTTTCTAGTAAGTCATTTGAAATGGCGAGTGTTTCTCTTTCTGTGTATCCCACTGTGTCCGTTGTTGTAGACATTAGAAAAGAGAATGCATTAATGGATGTGTCCTGTCTAGTATAAATCTTCCCATAATTCATCCTGCCCAATATATGAATGGACTGCAGCTTGTCTTATCGATGTGCAACACCTGCTATCTTTCTAAGTTGTTGTTTTCTTCCTGAATTCTGGCCACTCTCCAGAATAGGCTCATGGATTTGTGTCCAAAATATGTACCACCTCCAAGCTCTGTGACATGGCCATGTACTGGATAGCTGAAGAGAATGGCGAGCATCTCAGAAAACTCAGATATCAGTGTGACCAGGAAAGTCTCAGTGCAGAAACCCTGCTTTGGGCCTTTTGCTTACTTATTGTTGTGTTGCACTGAATGTCAGGAAGGTCTTTGCCTCAGGCCACCCCTTTGTGAAGCCTGAAGAAAACAGTTTTCAAATGGAAATGAATGGGCCTCACCTGTGGCTCTTTGCTTAATTGCTTTGGAAAGGGATGTGTCTTTATCAGCCTCTTGGACCTGTGTGTGGCTGTGACTTAGATTCTCAGCACCTGATGGATCTTAAGAATGATCCCATGTGAGCTTCCAAAACCAAAATGGCAAAAAATTTCATTCATTGTGCATGAAGTCTCTTGCCTTCCTCTGTTAGGTTCCTGCACTCCATCAAATGACAATAGGGATTCTTTGGGTCAAATGAGTTCTTCAAAGCCCTGCAGAGGTGCTTGTGTTTTCGCATGACTCTAAATCACCTAAAGAATCGATACCTAAAATCAGTAGGCCTCAAATTGGAGAAACAAAGAAGTATTAACGGCAGGCTTATTTGCTCACTCCTGGTTCACAGAAACGGTGTCCAGGCTACCCTGACTTTTGGCAAATGAGGGGCAAACGAGCTGATTTTGGACACTGTCTTGGGCTGCGTCCCTCATGGAAACCTCCAGCCAGAGGTTAAGATGATTGACTATATGGAATAAGATGAGGGCCATGTGGGAGTGTTTTGGTTTTAATTTTGGTCATTTGTGTGGCATTGGAACAAATGACTGGGTCCACGTGGGCTTGAACTCTGGTGTGATTCCCCTTAGAGACTGGGTTTTGGAACTGAACTCAGAGAAGCATTGCCATGAATTTTGTTGGGATTTTAAGAGGCCACACATGAAAGTCGCTCTTGGAAACTGAGACCTAGGCCCCGGGTGGATTTCCACAGAGGCCTGGGAATCTCAGCAAGGATATCACATGATTTTATTCTTAAAGAAATGGCAGCCATAGTTGAGAGTCAAAACACACATGGACCTCACATTGTAGACCTCAATGGGCCTGGCCTAATGTGACCTTTTGTCCACTCTTTGGGAAGCCGTGCCTGTGAGAGTTCTCCAGAGATTTCATTGAAATGAGCTTCCTCACCATTTAATGTTTGCTGAATGAACTGAAACCCACAGTGCCTCCAACCATATGCTTGAAAAATGGCTAGATAAATACCATGAAATTTTTGAAATTCCTATGACCAGGTGGCACTGGAGAAACATTGGATGTCCAGTTGCTGATCATGAGTATACCAGACAGTGCCTTGATTTACTGAGTTTCATGAAAATGGTGTAGAACAGAGATGCCAGTAAGTTGGAGCCTGCTGAGTAGTGGGTCTAGAGCAGTGGTGGGGAGGTGTTTGATAAAACATCCGTGGTAGGGCCATGTGGATCTACCATTGGATTCCAAATGGCTTGGAACTGACATGGTGCAGCCAGCAGACCCTTATATGTAAAGGCATCTTGTTATATGGAGAGTTTTCAGAGGAAAATTAAGAATCATGTTGATATGGACAAGGGGGCAATGGGGCAAGCTGTGAGAGATAGGAGCCTAGTTGGTGCATTCTCTTGCAGACCCTGACCCACCACATGTGACAGAACTCCCTCCAGCACTGTGTCCCAGTTTAGCTCCTAGTATTTCGTGAAACAAATACCAAACTCACAGTGCAGCAGCAAAAACACCACAAATTGGAGGAGGACCAAATGGCATCACAGTCCACACGGGGAGACACTTAGTCCCCAGTGGCCTCAGTTTACCTTCAAAGAGAGGATTCAGCACTGCTTCATCTTGTTCATTGGAAAATAAGAAACCATGTCCTCCAGGTCACATAGATGCAGACCCAGCTTTGATGGTCTCACTACAGAGGAAGCCAAATCTCCTGAAAACTACATATATTTCAAGTGTGGATGCTCAGAGGCAGTTTCTCAAAAAGATTTTAGGCCAGCAGAGCTCCATGTTTGTTGAGTGTTTACCCCGTCCCTTAGTTTTGGAAACTCCTCTACCATCTCCAAGGTTGTGAACTCCTGAGCATTTTCCATTCCAGATATGTATTCACTGATTTTGTAACTCTTCTCCTCTAATTGTGTCTTACTTGGGGTGAAGGTAATGTCAAGGCATTGTTTTGGATGAGAGCGGGAGGATATTTGTGCAGCATATATTTACATACACATTGGATTCATTTTCCAATTTTCCATTCGAAATAATGAATCCCTGACACTAACCCATACCTAGTAGACTCAGACTATTCATCCTAATATAATGGAGAAAATTAATCCAACACATTAGTAATACAAGTACTTCAGAGGAGACATGTTGTATAGTTGGACTTGACATTTGCATTATATAAGGTAGGAGTTATAAATCTAGTCAAATTTTAATTGAAATATTCTCCATGTGTTTTTAAACTTAACAAATATGTGAATTCTTGTTTCCCTTTTCTGTAGCCTATTCACACATGTATATTTATATGCATATATAGAATCCTACCAGGTATCACACGTACATTTTTGTGAGGTGGCTCTCTTGGCAGATACAAATTGTGAGAAGAGTTCACTCCTCCTAAATGCTGTTGGAAATGAAAATTCAACCTGTAGGAGAGCGTCCTAGTAGAACAACATTATACATTAACTCATGTTCAGTAAAATAAATATTTTTGCATTTGTGGATGATACATATTTACTGATGAATTTCGATTGGCATTTATATTGGTACTTTTTAATGTCTGTGAGTGTTGTGTGTGTGTGTGTGTGTGTGTGTGTGTGTGTATAGATATAGATATAGATATACTCTCCAAATTTTTCAAAATATGAAATATATGTGTCTAATATACACTCTCTAAATTCATTCATGTTCATGTATGTGGATTTATAATCCACTTTTCACAAGATTATAATCAGAAATATTCATCCACCTGAAATACATATTTGTTTCCTAGTACTGAAAACTAACTTCAGTGAATGGTGCATAGAAATCCTAATTATTCTACAGTAACTGACCCAGTCTAACATCAATGCAAGTAGACTTCTATGGGACATGATATGTAATTTGTCATTCATTTGTATTCGACACTGGTACATTATTGTTTCTTCAGTTTTTGCACATCACAGGATATACATTTCATCCACAAGTTCACAAATTAATAAGCATTTGTTTCAACTTTCACCACTTCTTGCTTCAGAACACATGTATTGTCAGGGTTTCTTGACTGGTCTTTTCATGAGACTTCTTTCCAAACACATTATTTTGAATTTCCATAATCATTTTGAAGCAAAACTCACACACTCTTCATGATAAACCAAAACACTAATATTTCCATTACATATATACCTGGTTGGAATGAATGATTGTATATCAATATATGATTTCCTTTAATTTTTCAGATATCAGTTCAATTCATTATTTAAAGTTCAAAAAAGTTATATTATTTATTCACTGTATGGTCTATTCATGCTTTTTCTCTATGTTCCTAGAAACAGAATACACCTCTTTGTACCCCCGATTCTCATTTTACATCTTCAATATATTGCTCCCAGAAATGGTGAAAGAAATACTCATGTCACCTCATTATCACAGTAATATTCTGGACAAAAAATGGAAAGGTCACACTTATGATTGTACCAAAGCCTAAATGGAAAGTGAACATGGATTTCTAAAAACATCCATGTCCAGGTTGCCTAATGCTGTCAATTGTCAATCCTATTGGTGACTACATATTTGTTTTTTTCCTAATTTATATATTCAAACTCAACCCTGTTGAAAATGTCTAATTCTATCACTCACTTTATACTTTGCCTGATTTCGTAATGTTTCTATTGATATCTGCTTTTCTACATATTTTCCCCAGTTCAACATAGTGACTGACTCTTCATATGTGCTGACATTTACATTCACTCAATAACCGAAAGTCTATTGCTAAAGAACTTTTGGTCCAAATCCTATACTCACTCTTCTTCCTAAACCTACCGACTATCTTCCTAATCCTACTGAATATCCCTTTTTGACTGGATGTTCTCTTCTAAATTCAATCATCCAATTTACAAGGTCCTATGCCATTGTATATCGAATTATCTGAGGCATCTTTGCAGAACATAATTCAAAGCTAAGTATCCCAATCAAGGGCAAAACCCTTCTGGGCTTCAAATCATACCTAGATTTCTGTTTTCCTACTTATATTTCACCTCTATATTCTTGTAAATATTGCAGGTTCCCAATACCATTATTCATCACACAGAATCACTCGTAATCCAAATCAAACCTGTTTTTAACCCCAAGTATACACTGTTCCCTCAATCATTTTACAGAAGAGCAGGGACAGAGTGGTTCTTACACTACAGGAAAGTTGGAGACCTTCAACCTGATGAGAACCTCAAATGTCCATGCACAAATGATACCTGGAGAAGTTGTAGGCAGGTTTGAAGCACCTGAGAGAGCAAAAGTCATCTTCCATGGCAAACAACCTGGTCAGGATGAAGGGATGTGTCTGAATCTGCCTCTCTCTCTTCTTATTGTACAGAAGATGGACCAAACCAGGGCTGAGTGGAGAGCTGTTCCCGGGTGCCAATGGTGATATACATTCTACCTTATGAAAGTGTCACAGGAAGTAGGGGCAACCTCCATCTTATATTACCCTTGGAAGCAACTGTTAGGCCAAAGTGGTTGCCAAGGCAGTGACCTCATTCAATTCCAAAGAATGTGACATACCTCATTTCCTTGGTGATGGAACTCTCTGAACTTGGTATCCAAGAAGCCAGGCACCCAGATGCAGTCCCAGTCCCAGTCCCAGTGGGCTCACTTGTTTGGATTTACCAAGGACAGAGTCAGTTTTCTTGGTACCTAATGATGTGAGGATGGCCAAATGCCAGGAGAGCTCTGAAGATGGACCTTTCCTGAGAAAACAGGTAGTGGCTAACCACTTTTTCCTGACATCTTCAGAGAGTTGGTCAAGGAAACAAGATCTGAGAGAAGACAGGCCATTTCGGGGGAACATAGTATGGCCCACCAGTCAGAAGACACTCCGGACAGTCACAGACCTACTTGGGGGAAGGAGGTGCCTTTGTGGGAGTGGGTGTGGGTTTGTTGTTTTGTCTCATGTTCTGAGAATAGATAGGAAAGGCGGTTTGTTTGGTTTGGAGTGGACAGTTTCTAGTAAGTCATTTGAAATGGCGAGTGTTTCTCTTTCTGTGTATCCCACTGTGTCCGTTGTTGTAGACATTAGAAAAGAGAATGCATTAATGGATGTGTCCTGTCTAGTATAAATCTTCCCATAATTCATCCTGCCCAATATATGAATGGACTGCAGCTTGTCTTATCGATGTGCAACACCTGCTATCTTTCTAAGTTGTTGTTTTCTTCCTGAATTCTGGCCACTCTCCAGAATAGGCTCATGGATTTGTGTCCAAAATATGTACCACCTCCAAGCTCTGTGACATGGCCATGTACTGGATAGCTGAAGAGAATGGCGAGCATCTCAGAAAACTCAGATATCAGTGTGACCAGGAAAGTCTCAGTGCAGAAACTCTGCTTTGGGCCTTTTGCTTACTTATTGTTGTGTTGCACTGAATGTCAGGAAGGTCTTTGCCTCAGGCCACCCCTTTGTGAAGCCTGAAGAAAACAGTTTTCAAATGGAAATGAATGGGCCTCACCTGTGGCTCTTTGCTTAATTGCTTTGGAAAGGGATGTGTCTTTATCAGCCTCTTGGACCTGTGTGTGGCTGTGACTTAGATTCTCAGCACCTGATGGATCTTAAGAATGATCCCATGTGAGCTTCCAAAACCAAAATGGCAAAAAATTTCATTCATTGTGGATGAAGTCTCTTGCCTTCCTCTGTTAGGTTCCTGCACTCCATCAAATGACAATAGGGATTCTTTGGGTCAAATGAGTTCTTCAAAGCCCTGCAGAGGTGCTTGTGTTTTCGCATGACTCTAAATCACCTAAAGAATCGATACCTAAAATCAGTAGGCCTCAAATTGGAGAAACAAAGAAGTATTAACGGCAGGCTTATTTGCTCACTCCTGGTTCACAGAAACGGTGTCCAGGCTACCCTGACTTTTGGCAAATGAGGGGCAAACGAGCTGATTTTTGACACTGTCTTGGGCTGCGTCCCTCATGGAAACCTCCAGCCAGAGGTTAAGATGATTGACTATATGGAATAAGATGAGGGCCATGTGGGAGTGTTTTGGTTTTAATTTTGGTCATTTGTGTGGCATTGGAACAAATGACTGGGTCCACGTGGGCTTGAACTCTGGTGTGATTCCCCTTAGAGACTGGGTTTTGGAACTGAACTCAGAGAAGCATTGCCATGAATTTTGTTGGGATTTTAAGAGGCCACACATGAAAGTCGCTCTTGGAAACTGAGACCTAGGCCCCGGGTGGATTTCCACAGAGGCCTGGGAATCTCAGCAAGGATATCACATGATTTTATTCTTAAAGAAATGGGAGCCATAGTTGAGAGTCAAAACACACATGGACCTCACATTGTAGACCTCAATGGGCCTGGCCTAATGTGACCTTTTGTCCACTCTTTGGGAAGCCGTGCCTGTGAGAGTTCTCCAGAGATTTCATTGAAATGAGCTTCCTCACCATTTAATGTTTGCTGAATGAACTGAAACCCACAGTGCCTCCAACCATATGCTTGAAAAATGGCTAGATAAATACCATGAAATTTTTGAAATTCCTATGACCAGGTGGCACTGGAGAAACATTGGATGTCCAGTTGCTGATCATGAGTATACCAGACAGTGCCTTGATTTACTGAGTTTCATGAAAATGGTGTAGAACAGAGATGCCAGTAAGTTGGAGCCTGCTGAGTAGTGGGTCTAGAGCAGTGGTGGGGAGGTGTTTGATAAAACATCCGTGGTAGGGCCATGTGGATCTACCATTGGATTCCAAATGGCTTGGAACTGACATGGTGCAGCCAGCAGACCCTTATATGTAAAGGCATCTTGTTATATGGAGAGTTTTCAGAGGAAAATTAAGAATCATGTTGATATGGACAAGGGGGCAATGGGGCAAGCTGTGAGAGATAGGAGCCTAGTTGGTGCATTCTCTTGCAGACCCTGACCCACCACACGTGACAGAACTCCCTCCAGCACTGTGTCCCAGTTTAGCTCCTAGTATTTCGTGAAACAAATACCAAACTCACAGTGCAGCAGCAAAAACACCACAAATTGGAGGAGGACCAAATGGCATCACAGTCCACACGGGGAGACACTTAGTCCCCAGTGGCCTCAGTTTACCTACAAAGAGAGGATTCAGCACTGCTTCATCTTGTTCATTGGAAAATAAGAAACCATGTCCTCCAGGTCACATAGATGCAGACCCAGCTTTGATGGTCTCACTACAGAGGAAGCCAAATCTCCTGAAAACTACATATATTTCAAGTGTGGATGCTCAGAGGCAGTTTCTCAAAAAGATTTTAGGCCAGCAGAGCTCCATGTTTGTTGAGTGTTTACCCCGTCCCTTAGTTTTGGAAACTCCTCTACCATCTCCAAGGTTGTGAACTCCTGAGCATTTTCCATTCCAGATATGTATTCACTGATTTTGTAACTCTTCTCCTCTAATTGTGTCTTACTTGGGGTGAAGGTAATGTCAAGGCATTGTTTTGGATGAGAGCGGGAGGATATTTGTGCAGCATATATTTACATACACATTGGATTCATTTTCCAATTTTCCATTCGAAATAATGAATCCCTGACACTAACCCATACCTAGTAGACTCAGACTATTCATCCTAATATAATGGAGAAAATTAATCCAACACATTAGTAATACAAGTACTTCAGAGGAGACATGTTGTATAGTTGGACTTGACATTTGCATTATATAAGGTAGGAGTTATAAATCTAGTCAAATTTTAATTGAAATATTCTCCATGTGTTTTTAAACTTAACAAATAAGTGAATTCTTGTTTCCCTTTTCTGTAGCCTATTCACACATGTATATTTATATGCATATATAGAATCCTACCAGGTATCACACGTACATTTTTGTGAGGTGGCTCTCTTGGCAGATACAAATTGTGAGAAGAGTTCACTCCTCCTAAATGCTGTTGGAAATGAAAATTCAACCTGTAGGAGAGCGTCCTAGTAGAACAACATTATACATTAACTCATGTTCAGTAAAATAAATATTTTTGCATTTGTGGATGATACATATTTACTGATGAATTTCGATTGGCATTTATATTGGTACTTTTTAATGTCTGTGAGTGTTGTGTGTGTGTGTGTGTGTGTGTGTGTGTGTGTGTGTGTATAGATATAGATATAGATATACTCTCCAAATTTTTCAAAATATGAAATATATGTGTCTAATATACACTCTCTAAATTCATTCATGTTCATGTATGTGGATTTATAATCCACTTTTCACAAGATTATAATCAGAAATATTCATCCACCTGAAATACATATTTGTTTCCTAGTACTGAAAACTAACTTCAGTGAATGGTGCATAGAAATCCTAATTATTCTACAGTAACTGACCCAGTCTAACATCAATGCAAGTAGACTTCTATGGGACATGATATGTAATTTGTCATTCATTTGTATTCGACACTGGTACATTATTGTTTCTTCAGTTTTTGCACATCACAGGATATACATTTCATCCACAAGTTCACAAATTAATAAGCATTTGTTTCAACTTTCACCACTTCTTGCTTCAGAACACATGTATTGTCAGGGTTTCTTGACTGGTCTTTTCATGAGACTTCTTTCCAAACACATTATTTTGAATTTCCATAATCATTTTGAAGCAAAACTCACACACTCTTCATGATAAACCAAAACACTAATATTTCCATTACATATATACCTGGTTGGAATGAATGATTGTATATCAATATATGATTTCCTTTAATTTTTCAGATATCAGTTCAATTCATTATTTAAAGTTCAAAAAAGTTATATTATTTATTCACTGTATGGTCTATTCATGCTTTTTCTCTATGTTCCTAGAAACAGAATACACCTCTTTGTACCCCCGATTCTCATTTTACATCTTCAATATATTGCTCCCAGAAATGGTGAAAGAAATACTCATGTCACCTCATTATCACAGTAATATTCTGGACAAAAAATGGAAAGGTCACACTTATGATTGTACCAAAGCCTAAATGGAAAGTGAACATGGATTTCTAAAAACATCCATGTCCAGGTTGCCTAATGCTGTCAATTGTCAATCCTATTGGTGACTACATATTTGTTTTTTTCCTAATTTATATATTCAAACTCAACCCTGTTGAAAATGTCTAATTCTATCACTCACTTTATACTTTGCCTGATTTCGTAATGTTTCTATTGATATCTGCTTTTCTACATATTTTCCCCAGTTCAACATAGTGACTGACTCTTCATATGTGCTGACATTTACATTCACTCAATAACCGAAAGTCTATTGCTAAAGAACTTTTGGTCCAAATCCTATACTCACTCTTCTTCCTAAACCTACCGACTATCTTCCTAATCCTACTGAATATCCCTTTTTGACTGGATGTTCTCTTCTAAATTCAATCATCCAATTTACAAGGTCCTATGCCATTGTATATCGAATTATCTGAGGCATCTTTGCAGAACATAATTCAAAGCTAAGTATCCCAATCAAGGGCAAAACCCTTCTGGGCTTCAAATCATACCTAGATTTCTGTTTTCCTACTTATATTTCACCTCTATATTCTTGTAAATATTGCAGGTTCCCAATACCATTATTCATCACACAGAATCACTCGTAATCCAAATCAAACCTGTTTTTAACCCCAAGTATACACTGTTCCCTCAATCATTTTACAGAAGAGCAGGGACAGAGTGGTTCTTACACTACAGGAAAGTTGGAGACCTTCAACCTGATGAGAACCTCAAATGTCCATGCACAAATGATACCTGGAGAAGTTGTAGGCAGGTTTGAAGCACCTGAGAGAGCAAAAGTCATCTTCCATGGCAAACAACCTGGTCAGGATGAAGGGATGTGTCTGAATCTGCCTCTCTCTCTTCTTATTGTACAGAAGATGGACCAAACCAGGGCTGAGTGGAGAGCTGTTCCCGGGTGCCAATGGTGATATACATTCTACCTTATGAAAGTGTCACAGGAAGTAGGGGCAACCTCCATCTTATATTACCCTTGGAAGCAACTGTTAGGCCAAAGTGGTTGCCAAGGCAGTGACCTCATTCAATTCCAAAGAATGTGACATACCTCATTTCCTTGGTGATGGAACTCTCTGAACTTGGTATCCAAGAAGCCAGGCACCCAGAGGCAGTCCCAGTCCCAGTCCCAGTGGGCTCACTTGTTTGGATTTACCAAGGACAGAGTCAGTTTTCTTGGTACCTAATGATGTGAGGATGGCCAAATGCCAGGAGAGCTCTGAAGATGGACCTTTCCTGAGAAAACAGGTAGTGGCTAACCACTTTTTCCTGACATCTTCAGAGAGTTGGTCAAGGAAACAAGATCTGAGAGAAGACAGGCCATTTCGGGGGAACATAGTATGGCCCACCAGTCAGAAGACACTCCGGACAGTCACAGACCTACTTGGGGGAAGGAGGTGCCTTTGTGGGAGTGGGTGTGGGTTTGTTGTTTTGTCTCATGTTCTGAGAATAGATAGGAAAGACGGTTTGTTTGGTTTGGAGTGGACAGTTTCTAGTAAGTCATTTGAAATGGCGAGTGTTTCTCTTTCTGTGTATCCCACTGTGTCCGTTGTTGTAGACATTAGAAAAGAGAATGCATTAATGGATGTGTCCTGTCTAGTATAAATCTTCCCATAATTCATCCTGCCCAATATATGAATGGACTGCAGCTTGTCTTATCGATGTGCAACACCTGCTATCTTTCTAAGTTGTTGTTTTCTTCCTGAATTCTGGCCACTCTCCAGAATAGGCTCATGGATTTGTGTCCAAAATATGTACCACCTCCAAGCTCTGTGACATGGCCATGTACTGGATAGCTGAAGAGAATGGCGAGCATCTCAGAAAACTCAGATATCAGTGTGACCAGGAAAGTCTCAGTGCAGAAACCCTGCTTTGGGCCTTTTGCTTACTTATTGTTGTGTTGCACTGAATGTCAGGAAGGTCTTTGCCTCAGGCCACCCCTTTGTGAAGCCTGAAGAAAACAGTTTTCAAATGGAAATGAATGGGCCTCACCTGTGGCTCTTTGCTTAATTGCTTTGGAAAGGGATGTGTCTTTATCAGCCTCTTGGACCTGTGTGTGGCTGTGACTTAGATTCTCAGCACCTGATGGATCTTAAGAATGATCCCATGTGAGCTTCCAAAACCAAAATGGCAAAAAATTTCATTCATTGTGGATGAAGTCTCTTGCCTTCCTCTGTTAGGTTCCTGCACTCCATCAAATGACAATAGGGATTCTTTGGGTCAAATGAGTTCTTCAAAGCCCTGCAGAGGTGCTTGTGTTTTCGCATGACTCTAAATCACCTAAAGAATCGATACCTAAAATCAGTAGGCCTCAAATTGGAGAAACAAAGAAGTATTAACGGAAGGCTTATTTGTTCACTCCTGGTTCACACAATCGGTTTCCAGGCTACCCTGACTTTAGGCAAATGAGGGGCAAACGAGCTGATTTTGGACACTGTCTTGGGCTGCGTCCCTCATGGAAACCTCCAGCCAGAGGTTAAGATGATTGACTATATGGAATAAGATGAAGGCCATGTGGGAGTGTTTTGGTTTTAATTTTGGTCATTTGTGTGGCATTGGAAAAAATGACTGGGTCCACGTGGGCTTGAACTCTGGTGTGATTCCCCTTAGAGACTGGGTTTTGGAACTGAACTCAGAGAAGCATTGCCATGAATTTTGTTGGGATTTTAAGAGGCCACGCATGAAAGTCGCTCTTGGAAACTGAGACCTAGGCCCCGGGTGGATTTCCACAGAGGCCTGGGAATCTCAGCAAGGATATCACATGATTTTATTCTTAAAGAAATGGCAGCCATAGTTGAGAGTCAAAACACACATGGACCTCACATTGTAGACCTCAATGGGCCTGGCCAAATGTGACCTTTTGTCCACTGTTTGGGAAGCCGTGCATGTGAGAGTTCTCCAGAGATTTCATTGAAATGAGCTTCTTCACCATTTAATGTTTGCTGAATGAACTGAAACCCACAGTGCCTCGAACTTCATGCTTGAAAAATGGCTAGATAAATACCATGAAATTTTTGAAATTCCTATGACCAGGTGGCACTGGAGAAACATTGGATGTCCTGTTGCTCATCATGAGTATACCAGACAGTGCCTTGATTTACTGAGTTTCATGAAAATGGTGTAGAACAGAGATGCCAGTAAGTTGGAGCCTGCTGAGTAGTGGGTCTAGAGCAGTGGTGGGGAGGTGTTTGATAAAACATCCGTGGTAGGGCCATGTGGATCTACCATTGGATTCCAAATGGCTTGGAACTGACATGGTGCAGCCAGCAGACCCTTATATGTAAAGGCATCTTGTTATATGGAGAGTTTTCAGAGGAAAATTAAGAATCATGTTGATATGGACAAGGGGGCAATGGGGCAAGCTGTGAGAGATAGGAGCCTAGTTGGTGCATTCTCTTGCAGACCCTGACCCGCCACACGTCACAGAACTCCCTCCAGCACTGTGTCCCAGTTTAGCTCCTAGTATTTCGTGAAACAAATACCAAACTCACAGTGCAGCAGCAAAAACACCACAAATTGGAGGAGGACCAAATGGCATCACAGTCCACACGGGGAGACACTTAGTCCCCAGTGGCCTCAGTTTACCTACAAAGAGAGGATTCAGCACTGCTTCATCTTGTTCATTGGAAAATAAGAAACCATGTCCTCCAGGTCACATAGTTGCAGACCCAGCTTTGATGGTCTCACTACAGAGGAAGCCAAATCTCCTGAAAACAACATATATTTCAAGTGTGGAAGCTCAGAGGCAGTTTCTCAAAAAGATTTTAGGACAGCAGAGCTCCATGTATGTGGAGTGTTTACCCTGTCCCTTAGTTTTGGAAACTCATCTACCACCTCCAAGGTTGTGAACTCCTGAGCATTTTCCATTCCAGATATGTATTCACTGATTTTGTGACTCTTCTCCTCTTATTGTGTCTTACTTGGGGTGAAGGTAATGTCAAGGCATTGTTCTGGATGAGAGCGGGAGGATATTTGTGCAGCATATATTTACATACACATTGGATTCATTTTCCAATTTTCCATTCGAAATACTGAATCCCTGACACTAACCCATACCTAGTAGTCTCAGACTATTCATCCTAATATAATGGAGAAAATTAACCCAACACAATGGAAATACAAGCACTTCAGAGGAGACATGTTGTATAGTTGGACTTGACATATGCATTATATAAGGTAGGAGTTATAAATCTAGTCAAATTTTAATTGAAATATTCTCCATGTGTTTTTAAACTTAACAAATAAGTGAATTCTTGTTTCCCTTTTCTGTAGCCAATTCACACATGTATATTTATATGCATATATAGAATCCTACCAGGTATCACACGTACGTTTTTGTGAGGTGGCTCTCTTGGCAGATACAAATTGTGAGAAGAGTTCACTCCTCCTAAATGCTGTTGGAAATGAAAATTCAACCTATAGGAGAGCGTTCTAGTAGAACAACATTATACATTAACTCATGTTCAGTAAAATAAATATTTTTGCATTTGTGGATGATATATATTTACTGATGAATTTCGATTGGCATTTATAATGGTACTTTTTAATGTCTGTGAGTGTTGTGTGTGTGTGTGTGTGTGTGTGTGTGTGTGTATATATATAGATGTAGATATAGATATAGATATACTCTCCAAATTTTTCAAAATATGAAATATATGTGTCTAATATACACTCTCTAAATTCATTCATGTTCATGTATGTGGATTTATAATCCACTTTTCACAAGAATATAATCAGAAATATTCATCCACCTGAAATACATATTTGTTTCCTAGTACTGAAAACTAACTTCAGTGAATGGTGCATACAAATCCTAATTATTCTACAGTAACTTACCCAGTCTAACATCAATGCAAGTAGAATCCTATGGGACATGATATGTAATTTGTCACTCATTTGTATTCGACACTGGTACATTATTATTTCTTCAGTTTTTGTACATCATAAGATATACATTTGCCAAGGCAGTGACCTCATTCAGTTCCAAAGAATGTGACATACCTCATTTCCTTGGTGATGGAACTCTCTGAACTTGGTATCCAAGAAGCCAGGCACCCTGATGCAGTTTCAGTCCCAGTCCCAGTGGGCTCACTTGTTTGGATTTAGCAAGGATAGAGTCAGGCATTCTTGGTACCTACTGAAGTGAGGATTACCAAATGCCTGGAGAGCTCTGAAGAGGAAACTTTCCTGAGAAAGCAGGTAGTGGCTCACCACTTTTTCCTGACAACTTCACATAGTTGGCCAAGGAAAACAGATCTCAGAGAGGACAGGCCATTTCGGAAAAAGAGAGTATGGCCACCAGTCAGAGGACACTCTGGTTAGTCATACACCTATGGGGAAGGAGGTGCCTTTTGGGGAGTGGGTGTGGGTTTGTGGTTTGTCTCATGTTCTGAAAATAGGTAGGAATGGCGGTTTGTTTGTTTTGGAGTGAACTGTTTCCGGTAAGTCGTTGGAAGAGGTGAGTGTTTCCATGTCTGTGTATCCCACTGTGCCTGTGGTAGTAGACATGAGAAAAGAGAATGCAGCAATGGATGTGTCATGTCTAGTATAAAGCTTCCCAGCATTCATCCTGCCCAATTTATGAATGGAGTGTGGCTTGCCTTATGCACGGGCAACACCTAATACCTTCCTAAGTCCCTGTTTTCTTCCTGAATTCTGGCCACTCTCTAGAATAGGCTCATGGTTATGTGTCCAAGATATGTACCAAATCCAAGGTCTTTGACATGGCCATGTACTGGATACCTGAATGGAATGGCCCGCATCTCAGAAAACTCAGATATCAGTGTGATCAGGAAAGTCTCAGTGGAGATACCCTGCTTTGGGCCTTTTGCTTACCTATTGTTCTGTTGCCCTGAATATCAGAAAGGTCTTTGTCTCATGCAACCCCTTTGTTAAGCCTGAAGAAAACAGTTTTCAAATGGAAATGAATGTGCATCACCTCTGGCTCTTTGCTTAATTTCATTGGAAAAGGATGTGTCTGATTCAGGCCCTTTGCCCTGTTTTAGGCTGTGACTTAGATTCTCAGCACCTGATGGATGTAAAGAAAGATCCCATATGTGCATCTAAACCAAAATGAAAAAACGTTCAATCAATGTGCATGAATTATATTGCCTTCCTTTGTTAGGTTTCTGAAATCCATCATGTCAGAATAGGGATCCTTTTGGTGAAATGAGTTCTTCAAATCTCTGCAGAGGTGCTTGGCTTTTCTCATGACTCCAATTCACAAAAAGAATCTAGACCCCACAGTCAGAGAGCCTCAAATTGGAGAAGCGAAGCAGTATTAAGGGCAGGCCTATTTGATCACTCCTGGTTCACAGGAAGGGTGTCCAAGCCACCCTGACATTCGGCAAATGAGGGGCAAGGGAGCTTATTTTGGACACTGTCTTGGGATGTGCCTCTCATGAAAACCTCCATCCAGATGTTATGATGAGTATCTTTATGGTAGAAGATGAGGGCCATGTAGGAGTGTTTTGGTTATAATTGTGGTCATTTGTGTGGCAGTTGGAAGAGATGACTGGGTCCACCTGGGCATGAATTCTGCTGTGATTCCCCTTAGAGACTGAGTTCTGGAACTGACCTCAGAGAAGTATTGACATGAATTGTGTTGGGATTTTAGGAGGCCAGGAATGAGAGTTGCCATTGGAACCTGGGATCAAGGCCCAGAGTGGCTTTCCACAGAACACTGGGAATCACAGCCAGGATATTACATGATTTTATTCTGAAAGACTTGGCAGGCATAATTGAGATTCAAAACACACTTGGACCTCGCTTTGTAGACCTCAATGGGCCTGGCTTCATGTGACTTTTTGGCCACTCTTTGGGTAGACTTGCCTGTGAGAGTGCTCCAGAGATTTCCCTGAAATTAGCTTCCTCACCATTTAATGGTTCCTGAATGAATTGAAACCAACATTGCCTCCAAATGCATCTGTGAAAAAATGCTAGATAATTACCATGAAATTTTAGAAATTCCGATGACCAGCTGGCACTGGAGGACCTTTGATGTCCTGTTGATGATCATGAGTATAAGAGACAGGGCCTTGATTGACTGGGTTTCATGAAAATGGTGTAGAACAGAGATGCCAGTAAGTTGGGGCCTGGTAAGTAGTGGGCCTAGAGCTGTGTTATGCAAATGTGTGATAAAACATCTGTGGTGGGGCCATGTGGATCTTCCATTGGCTTCCAAATGGCTGTGACTGACATGGTGCAACCATCACACCCATATATGTAAAGGCATATTTTTATATGGAGACGTTTCAGGGCAATGTTCAGTATCATGTTGCTATTGTCAAGGGGGCAAGCTACTTGAGATAGAACCCTGGTTGGTGCATTCTCCTGGAGACCCTGCCAACCGCACCTGACAGAACTCCCTTCAGCACTGTGTCCCATTTGAACTCGTTGTATTTCATGAAGCAAATACCAAACTCCCAGTGCAGCAGCAAGAAACACCACGAAAATTGGAGGATGACCATTGGTTTCACAGTCCACACGGGAAGACCCTTAGCCCTCAGTGGCCACAGTTTACCTACAAAAAGAGAATTCATCACTGCTGCCTCATTTTTATTTGAAAATAAGTAACCATTTCCTCCAGGTCACATAGATGCAGATCCAGCTTTGATGGTTTCACTACAAATAAAGCTAAAGCTCCTGACAACAACATATATTTCAAGTGCCCAACCTCAGAGGCAGATTCTCAAAAAGTCTTTTGGCCAGCAGAGCTCCATGTTTGTGGAGTGTTTACCCTGTCTCTTACTTTTGGAAACTCCTCTACCACCTCCAAAGATGTGAAATCTGGAGCATTTTCCATTCTAGATATGTATTCACAGATTTTCTAACTCTTCTCCTCTAATTGTGTCCTACTTGGGGCGAAGGTAATGTCAAGGCATTGTTCTGGAGGAGAGTGGGAAGATTTTTCCATAGCATATATTTGCATACACATTGGATTCAGTGTCCTATTTTCAATTCAAAATACTGAATACCTGACTCTAACCCATACCCTACCAGACTCTGACTACTAATCCTAATATGATCGAGAAAAATAACCCATAAAGAATAGAAATACAAGTAGTTCAGAGTAGGCATGGTGTATAGATGGACTTGCCTTTTGCATGATACAGAGTTGTAGTTATAAATCTAGTCAATTGTTTGTTGAAATAGTTGTCCTTGTATTTTTAAGGTTAACAAATATGTGAATTCCTGTCTCCCTTTCTCTGTATTCTTATATGCACATATTGATTCCTATCTGGTAACACACGTACATTCTTGTGAGGTGGCTGACTTAGCAGATACAAATTGTTAGAAGAGATCACTCCTACTAAACCCTGTTGGAACTGAATATTCAACCTATGGGTGAGCTTGCTAGTTGAACAGCATTATACATAAATCCATGTTCAGTAAAATGAATATTTTTAGATCTGTGGATGGTATATATTTTATAATGAATTTTGATTGACATATATATTGCTACTTTTTTGTCTGTGTGTGTGTTTTATGTATATGTATACATATGTGTGTGTGTATATATATATATATATATATATATATATATATATATATATACATACACTCTCCAGATTTTTCAAAATATGAAATATATGTGTCTTATATTCACTTCCTAAATTCATTCATGTTCATGTATGTGGATTTATAATCAACTATTCACAAGATTATTCTCAGAAATATTCATCCACCTGAAATTTGCCCAATGCTCTCAAATGTCAATCCTATTTGTGACTACATATTTGTTTCTTCCTAAGATTATATATTTAAACTCAACCCTGTCCAAAATGTCTAATCCTGTCACTCACTTTATACTCTGCCTGATTTTGTAATGTCTATATTGATATATGCTTTCCTACATATTTTCCCCAGTTCATCATTGTGACTGACTCTTCACCTGTGCTGACATTTACATTCACTCTCTAATCGAAATCCTATTGCTAAGAAACTTTTGTTCCAAATCTTATACTCACCCTTCTTCCTAAACTTATTGACTATCTTCCTAATGCTACAGACTATCCCTTTTTGACTGGATGTTCTCTTCTACATTTAATCATCCAAGTAAATGTGGTGCGAGCTTCAGAGGAGGAGAGTACCAACAGACTATCTCAGGCAACATCAAAGGGTTTATTGGGTGTCCAGCATGCTGGGGTTCAGAGCTCACCTGAATAGAGCAGATAGCCCTGAGAATAGCTGAAGTAGAGCTTATATACTTTCCCTGGAGAGGGAAGGGAGGGAATTGTATTGATGGGTCAGGGCGAGTGGTCGGTTTGCATGCAACTGGGAGAGGGAGTACATTCTGCAATTTGGCAGCTGGGGTTAGAACATTCTGGGAACAAGATTTGCAAACATTTCTCAAGATTTCAACAGTGTTCTGTTAAGCATACAGAAAAACAAGATGTGACAAGTACCTATTTTATTAATATTTCATTCCCCACTTCTTCTTCTGGCTAATTTTAATCATAAAAATGATCATTGGAGGGTGTCACATTCAATGTCTGCTAGTGGGGTATTACCATAAGTTTAACTCCTCCAATTTGAGCCTGGAGAAAAGACATTACACGGTTGAGCAAACAGGGTTTTATAGTTAGCAATAATATGAGGATTATTATTGGACCGGACAGGGTTGATAAAAACGTAGTTAACCAGGGGGACTGTGTGAACCAAGACTCAAGCCACCCTTTTGGGCCCTCTCTCACTTGTTGATGCTCTTCAAGGTGTCTTTTAAATTTACTCATAGATTTTATTACGACTCCAGTAGAGTCAGCATAAAAACAACATTCTTCCCTCAATGCAGCACAAAGGCCCCCTTCTCTAATGAAGAGAAGGTCCAACCCTCAATTGTTCTGTAAAACAACTTCAGAGAGAGAGGTTAAAGTTTCATGCATGGCCCTGAAGGAGGTTTCTAATATCTTACTTTTGCTCTATTCCTGCTTCTAATTGGGTCATCTTTTGTGTCCCATGGACAATGCCACTGGTTCCTCTGCCCACCCGTGCAGCAACTCCTATTCCTAATAGGATGGCTAAAGTGAGGGATATATGTTCCCAGTGGAACCGGTTGTATGCCCCCCCCTATTTGATCTTCAAATGAACCTGTGTCATGATAGAGCACTCTGGGAAACATCTGCACCAATACACAATTTATCACATATCTTGATCATTTCATGAAAACATAAACGATGTTTAAGTATATAGAATTATGCTGTTGTAGGCACTGACAAAGCAAGGCACCTAAGATAGCACTCAAGAGAGGGAAACAGTCCTATTTGGTTGCAACCGGATTCAGAGGGCATTGCTTCTATTGTAATCAATTAATCCCCTGAAACTCAAGTTTAGGTAGTTTCAGAATTTTGTACCCAACATATAAGGGATGGGGCTCAGAAGTTCACAGTCTTCAGAAGTTTGAAAAAGCAGTATTTGTTTCTGTTTTTCCTTCTGTTCTGGGCAAGTTAACTTTTCAAGGACACCTGGGAGGAGGAGAGCTTTTTCTTCCCTTTCTTATTTTCCCCCTGCCAGCTGTTACCATGGAGCCCGGTTGGTAATTTCTTTATCTTAGAAATGTAGCCATCTCTGTGAAGCCCCAGCTGAAGGCCAGAGGACTTGTTCACATATTTTCTGAAAAACTAGTTAGATGTTGTCTAGCTTAGAAGTACTGAGATTAATAGCCAGTGGCCAAGTAGAACAGGGCAATACGAAGGAGAATGTTTATCTACATTAAAGTCTTCATTGGGACTGTTTGGCTGAAAGTTCAAAACTCAGCCATGGTGAAGACTTCTGAAGAAGGTCATTTAAGACTTTTCTGTGGGCCTGGTATAGAGGGGGAAAGACGGGGAAGTTGGGACTGAGAGCACCTCCGAGGATCTGAGAATGAGGGAAAAGAGAGATGTAAAAGAATAATGCGAAAGGGTATTGGGAATTTCCTAGCAGCAAGCTTGAGCAGTAGATCAGGTAGAGCAGAGTGAAAGACGGGAGTGAGGATCCCAAAATCCTGTGAGGGACTTTAAATTTTAGTAACCTGTTTTCAGTGATGACAAAGCAACTTTAAAGGCCAATTATATTACATCTTGGATAAGGGTCTCAGGGCTCTCCTCAGCTCGTTTGAGCATTGGGTTAGCTGGTAAGAGGACCTGGTGGGACCCGGTGAGGGCACTGACAGGAGATGAGAGGAATGAGTCGGTGGAGCGGTACCTATGTACCTGCTACCTCAGCAAGGGGGCGATGGTCTGAGAACTGGTGGAGCTTTGGGTTTCTGATCTAGTTATTGGAGGGGAGAAATCAAGTTGCTGAGATGGGAGTGACATCAGAGGGTCTGGAGCAGAAGGCTGAGGATAATGATCTATTGGAGAAGCATAGTTCAGGATGTGAGTGAGGGAGGGAAAAGGCTTCCACATAGGGGAATTTCCTTTCACTCTTTTGAGCACTTGCAGAAGTTAAAAAGGTCACGCAAAATTTGAGGATCTAGAGACCCCTCTGGGTGCCATAGTTTTTGGTTGTCTAATTGGTAATGTGGCCAATGCTGTGTACTGAATTTGATGAAGAATTGGGGTTCCATCAGGCAGCCCCTGTATGCACACATTCCCATGACATACAGAAAAAGTCGGCTTTTCCCCCACACAGCCATTACTCTTTGTGGCTTTGATAGTCTGCCAGGCAAACTTAGTAATCTAGACTAGCCAACCTGCATCTGGCTCGCGTGTCCCTACATCCATAATGTTTGTTTCCATTATCTATGGTACAGAAGGGATTTAATGGTATTTTAGTGGGATCCTCTTCATCAGGGATATCACAATAGGAAATACCTATAGCCAGCTAACAAATGTCTGGGTGGAGAGATGGCCACCAGGTCCCTAAGGGGGCTGTATGCGAGATAGACCATACTTCTTTTCCAGTAGGATTTGTGATCAGCCATCACTGCTTAATGGGCTGATGAGGGTTAGGACTACTTGTAGCCAAGGGGAGAGTATATAACCTTATTCACATTGCGAATACACAATTTGAAACTGTTACCAGTCTTTTTCAGTTTCCAGAAAGATTCTGTACAGGGAGCAGGCTTGAGATGAGAGGCATGGATCCAGGAAGTGATTCTGTTTACGTTTACCACTCTAGGTGTTATAATAGCACCTGGTATGGTCCTTTTCAGTGGGGTACCAGGGATGACACCTGATATCATCTTACATAGATGAAATCTCTTACTTGATATGGATGTGGAATCCCCTGGTTTCCAGTTGGGTAGGCAGTGGCCAGCTGTTTTCACAGGTATTACTGAGTTCTTTCAAGATCTTTAAGTCTGTCAAGCAAGGGGGTGTGGAAAGGATCTTTAGGTCTTACAGTTGGGCTTAGGTCCCCTATTGGAGGAGGGCCACCATAAAGAATTTAACACGTGGTAAGGTTACTCAAAGAAACAAAGGGATTTTTTCTTGCATGAAACATTGCATAAGGCAGGAGCATAGTCCAATCTTATGCTGGTCTCTAAGCTTAATTTCGTTAAAGTCTCTTTAATGGTTCTATTCATTCTTTCTACTTGTCTTGAACTCTGTGGTCTATAAGCACAATTTAACTTCCAATTAATCCCCAGGTTCCTGGCTAACCCCTGACTTACCTGGGCCATGAACATCGGTCCATTGTCAGATCCTATTACCGGCTTAGCTTCCTCCAATGGTAGAGAGGCTTAGTCAGCAGCAGCAGAATCACTTAGAGTGTGTTGTGTGTTAGGGGACGAGGGCAGGGGATAAGGAGGGGGAGAAGAGTCCAGTAGAGTCAAATCTGTGACTCAGGGAGAACAGAGGGTGGAGGAGGAGGAGGTTGAGAGGGTTTGAGAGATCATGGGGGAAGGAGTAGGAGCAGAGGTAGGGGCAAGGAAAGGCTTCACCCATGGAGGAGGAGATTTGCAGAGGTCCTGCCAAGTTAAGATATATGGCTGTTGATCCGGATGGCTATGTGGCGCTGGCTGAAAGACAATACCTCTGACGTTTTAAAATAGTGGGAAGTAGAAAGATCCTTCTAGGGGCCATACGACTCCAAAGATGGGCCATTCTGAGGCACAGAGATTCTGCCAGGTCCAGCGTTTTACTAAAAAAAGAAAGATTCTGAGTCCTTAAGCGGACTTTGGTCCAGTGATCAAGGGTCAGGGACAGAGGCATTGACGTGCTCTGTTCCATAATGAAAGTTCCACAAACAGTAAAAGCAAGGACACACGACACAGATAAGACAAGACCATAAAGACAGGCAATGAACGTCCAACACTGAGACCAGGAATGAGTAGCCGGCAAAACCCAATGGTATGGCAATAACGAATCTAAAAGAAAATATCACTGAGTCGAGAAGACTATTGTTCCTTGATTTCCCGAGTTCTCTGCGGGGTCCTCCAGAGAGGTGCCCTTTGTCTCTGTGACACGTCTGTCAGCCACCGTCGGAGAGAGCCCAGGCTCTTCATCGCCAGCAATTTTGCCAAGCCCTAACAAGAAACCTGAAACCAGAAAGAGGCGCCTTACTTGCTCCGAGAGGAGCCCGTTGGGGTCTCTCGTCCGCCACTGCTGGAACTTGGTGGAACCTCAATATGTAAAGGTCAGGCGAGTGTCAGAGGAAGATACTACCAAGAGACTGTCTCATGCAACAGCAAAGGGTTTACTTGTGGTCCAGCATGCTGGAGCTCAGAGCTAAATTAAATAGAGCAGAGACCTCTGAGAACAGCTTAAGCAGAGCTTATATACTTTCCTTGGAGAGGGAAGAGAGGGAAGTTTAGTGATGGGTAAGGGTGAGTGGGCGGTTTGCATGACACCAAGTGAGGGAGTACATTCTTCAGTTCGGCTGTTGGGAACAGTACATTCTAGAACAAGATTAGCAAACATTTCTCAAGATTTCAACAGTATTTTGTTAAGCATACAGAAAAACAGGAAGTGACAAGTACCTATTTTATTAATTTTATTAACCTTTCACTACCGACTATGCTTTTTTGACTTGATGTTCCTTCTACATTAATTCATGCAACGTACAAGGTGCTATGCCATTGTATATCGATTTATCTGAGACAACTCTGCAGAACGTAATTCAACACCACGTATCCCTATCAAGGGCCCAATGCCCTTCTGGGCTTCAAATCAGACTTAGATTTCTTTTTTCATACATATATTTCACCTATATATTCTTCTACACATAGCAAGTTCTCAATACGATCATTCATCCAGCAAAATGATTTCTAACCCAAATCGAGCATGTTTTTAACCATAACCGGACACTGTTCCCTCAATCTAACTTTACAGAAGAGCAGGAAAGGAGTTGATATTACAATACAGAAATGTAGAAAAACTTCCACCTGCTGAGAACCTCAAAGGTCCATGCAGAAATGATCCCTGGAGAAGATGTAGGAAGCAATAAAGGACCTGAGAGACCAAAAGTCATCTTCCATGGCAAACAACCCTGTCAGGATAAAAGGTTGTGTCTGAATCAGATTTTTTTTTAATGTAGAGATCATGGACCAAACCAGGCCTGTGTGGAGATCTATTCCTGGGTGCCTTTGGTTGATATACCATTCTAACTTGTGAAAATGTCACAGGAAGTAGGGGCAGCCTCAATCTCTTGGGACCCTTGGAAGCAACAGTTAGGACAAAGTGGCTGCCAAGACAGTGCCCTCATTCAGTTCAGGAAGGAAATGACCTCACCTCACTTTCTTGGTGATGGAACTCTCTGAACGTGGGATCCAGGAAGCCAGGCACACAGAGCCAATCCCAGTCCCAGTCCCAGTGGTCTCACTTGTTTGGATTTACCAAGGACAGGGTCAGTATTTTTTGGTACCTACAGATGTGAGGAAGGCCAAATGCCAGGAAAGCTCGGATGCAGGGTTTTTCATGAGAAAGCAGGGAGTTGCTCACCGTTGGCTCCTAAGAAGTTCACAGAGTTGGCCAAGGAGACAAGATCTGAGACAGGAAAGGCCATTTTGGGGGAACATATTATGGCCCACAAGTCAGAGGACACTCTGGATAGTCACAGACCTACTTAGGGGAAGGAGGTGCCTTTGTGGGTGTGGTTGTGGGTTTGTGGTTTTGTCTCATTTTCTGAGAATAGGTAGGACAGTCGGTTTGTTTCATTTGAAGTGGACTGTTTCTAGTAAGTCTTTTCACAGGGCGAGTGTTTCTATGTCTGTGTATTCCACTGTTTCCGTGGTTGTAGACATTAGAAAAGAGAATTCATCAATGGATGTGTCGTGTCTAGTAGAAAGCTTCTCAGCATTCATATTGCCCCGTTTATGAATGGACTGTAGCTTGCCTTATCGATGAGCAACACCTGCTACCTTCCTAAGTTTCTATTTTCATCCTGAATTCCGGCCAATCTCAAGAATAGGCCCATGGTTTTGTGTCCAAGATATGTACCACCTCCAAGCTCTGTGACATGGCCATGTACTGGATAGCTGTAGGTGATGGCAAGCATCTCAGAAAACTCAGAAGTCAGTGTGACCAGGAAAGTCTCAGAGGAGAAATCCTGCTTTGGGCCTTTTGCTTACCTATTGTTCTGTTGCCCTGAATGTCAGGAAAGTCTTTGCCTCAGGCCACCCCTTTGTGAAGCCTGAAGAAAACAGTTTTCAAATGGAAATGAATGGGCATACTTGTGGCACTTTCCTTAATTGCTTTGGAAAGGGATGTGTCTGAATCAGGCCCTTGGCCCTGTGTGTGGCTGTGGCTTAGATTCTCAGCACCTGATGGATCTAAAGAAAGTTACCATGTGTGCATCCAAAAGAAAATTCGCCAAAAGAGCAATTATTGGGATGAAGTCTCTCGACTTCCTCTGTAAGGTTCCTGACCTCCATCAAGTGAGAATGGGATCCTTTGAGTCAAAAGAGTTCTACAAAACCTGCAGAGGCTAGCCCATTGTGCTTGGGTTTTCTCATGACTAAAATTCACATAAAGAATCTAAACCCCACAGACAGTAGTCCTCAAATTGGAGCGGTATTAATGGCAGGCCTATTTGATCACTTTTGGTTCACAGGATGGGTGTCCAGGCCACCTTGACTTTAGGCAAATGAGGGGCAAAGGAGCTTATTTGGGACACTGTCTTGGTCTGCGCCCCTCATGGAAACCTCCAGCCGGATTATGATGAGTGTCTATATGAAAGAAGATGAGGGCCATATGGGAGGGTTCTTGTTTTAATTGTGGTAATTTGTGGGGTAGTTGGAAGAGATGACTGGGTCCACCAGGGCTTGAACTCTGGTGTGGTTCCCCTTAGAGACTGAGTTCTGGATCTGACCTCAGAGAAGTATTGCCATGAATAGTGTTGGGATTTTAGGAGACCACGCATGAGAATCGCTTTTGGATACTGAGATCTAGGCCCAGGATGGCTTTCCACAGAGCTCAGGGATTCTGAGCCAGGATATCACATGATTTAATTCTTAAAGACTTGGTAGCCATAGTTGAGAGTCCAAACACACATGGACCTCACATTGTATACCTCAATGGGCCTGGATTCATGTGTCCTTTTGGCCACTCTTTGGGAAGGCTTGCCTGTGAGTGTTCTCCAGAGCTTTCATTGAAATGCCTTCCTCACCATTTAATGGTTCCTGAATTAAATGAAACCCACAGTGCCTCCAACTTCATCCTTGAAAAATGACTAGATTAATACCATGAAATTTTTGAAATCCCCATGACCAGGTGGCACTGGATAACCTTTAGATATCCTGTTGCTGATCATGAGTATAACAAACAGTGCCTTGATTGACTGAGTTTCGTGAAAATGTTGTAGAACAGAAATGCCAGTAAGTTGGAGCCTGCTGGGTAGTGGGTGTAGAGCAGTGGACTGTAGGTGTGTAAATAAATATTTTTGGTAGGACCACCTGGATCTTCCATTGGCTTCCAAAACTTGCGACCGACATGGTGCAGGCAGCAGACCTTTATATGTAAAGGCATCTTGTTATATGTAGAGGTTTCAGGGCAATGTTCAGAATCAGGTTGCTATAGTCAAGGGGAAAGCTATGTGGGATAGAAGCCTGGTTCGTACATTCTCTTGCCGACCCTGACCAACCACACATGACAGAACTCCCTCCAGCATTGTGTCCCAGTTGAACATATTGTATTTCGTGAAGCAAATACCAAATTCCCAGTGCAGCAGTAAGAAACACCCTGAAAAGTGGAGGATGACCAAATGGCTTCACAGACCACACGGGAAGACACTTAGCTCCCAGTGGCAACATTTTACCTACAAAGGGAGAATTCAGACCTGCTGCCTCATGTTCATTACAAAATAAAGAACCTAGTCCTCCAGGTCACATAGATGCAGACCCAGATTTTTGGTGTCACTATAAACGAAGCTAAATCTCCTGACAATTACATATATTTCTTTTTCTTTTTTTAATTAATTTTCATTGTAGGTCATTCAAAACATTACATACTTCTTGATATATCGTATTTCACACTTTGATTCAAGTGGGATATGAGCTCCCATTTTTACTCCATATACAGATTGCAGAATCACATCAGTTGCAGAACCATTGATTTACATATTGCCATACATATATTTCTTGTGCCTAACCTCAGAGGAAGTTTCTCAATAAGTCTTTAGGTCAGCACAGCTCCATGTTTCTGGAGTGTTTACCCTCTCCCATACTTTTGTAAACTCTTTTACCACCTCCAGTCTTGTGAACTCCTGAGAATTTTTTATTCCACATATGTATTCACAGGTTTTCTAACTCCTCTCCTCTAATTGTGTCTTACTTTTACCGATGGCTATGTCAAGGCATTGTTCTGGATAAGAGAGGGAAGATTTTTGTGTATCACATGTTTGCATACACATTAGATTCATTTTCCAATTTTCCATTTGAAATACTGAATCCCTGACACTAACCCATACCCTACTAGACTCTGACTACTAATCCTAATATCATGGAGAAAATAAAACCTAACTTAATCGAAGTACAGTCCTTTCATAGGAAGCATGGTGTATATTTGTATTTGTCTTCTGCTTTATCAAGAGTATGTGTTTTAAATTTAGTAAACTTTTCATTTTAATATTTCTCCATGATTTTTTAAAGTTATCACATATGTAAATTCCTGTCTCCCTTTCTCTGTATCCTATTCAGCACATGTAATTTTTTTATGCATATACAATATCCTACCTGGTATCACACGTACATTCTTGAAAGATCACTGACTTTGGAATATAAAAATTGTGAGAAGAGATGACTTTCCCTAAATAATGATGGAACTGAAAATTCCACCTCTGGGTGAGCTTCCTAGTGAAAAACACTATACATAAATCCATGTTCAGTAAAATGAATATTTTTGGATTTGTGAATGAATTATATTTCATGATGAATATCGATTGGCATATATATTGCTAAATATTAATGTGTGTGTGTGTGCGTGTGTGTGTGTGTGCGTGTGTGTGTGTGTGTGTGTGTGTTTTCATTTTTTAAAAAAAAAATGAAAAATATGTGTCTTATTATACACTCCCTAAATTCATTCATATTCATTTATGTTCATTTAAATTCAAATTTTCACAAGATTATTCTCAGTAATATTCATACACCTGAAATATATTTTGGTTTCCTACTACTGAAAACTAAGTTCAGTGGATGGTGCTTAAAAATCCTAATATTTCTACAGTAACTGACCCAGTTTAACATTAATGCAAGTAGATTGCTATGGGACATGATGTGTAATTTGAAGTTCATTTTTACTCAACACTGGTACATTACTATTTCTTCAGTTTATGGACATCATAGGATGTATTTTTTCATCCACAACTTCACAAATTTTTTTGGCATTTGGTTCACTTTCAATTACTTACTACTTCAGAACACATGTATTCCTCCATGTTTCTTTACTGGTCTTTTCACTAGACTTCTTTCTAAACACATTATTTTCGATTCCATAATCATTTTTGAAGCAAAACTCACTCTTCACGATAAACAGTAACCCTAATAATACCATTGCATATATAACTCGTTGGAATGATGGTATATATATCAATATAAGATTTCCAATATATTTTCAGATGCAAACTCAAACCATTATTTAATGTTGGATCCAGTTACATACTTTATTCACAATATGGTCTATTCATGCATCATCTCAATAATCATCAACACAAGTTACACCTATTTGTATCCCCAGTACTAATTTATAAGTTTCCAGAATATTACTCCCCTTTATGGTGCAAGAAATACTCATGTCACCTGATCTACATATACATTTTATCACAGTAGTATTCTGTACACAAAATGCAAAGGTCACACATATGATTGTACCAAAGCCTAAATGGGAAGTGACCATGGATTACTAAAAGCATCTATGTCCAGGGTGCCTACTGCTCTCAAATGTCAATCCTATTGGTTACTACATATTTGTTTCTTCCTAAGATTATATATTTAACCTCAAGCCTGTTGAAAATATCTAATCCTATCACTCACTTTATACGTTTGCTGATTTCCTAATGCCCCTATTGATATCTGCTTTCCTACATATTTTTCCCAGTTCATCATGTGACTGTCTCTTCACATGTGCTGACATTTACATTCACCCTCTAACTGAAAACCAATTGCTAAAATACTTTTGGTCCAACTCCGAGACTCACTCTTCTTCCTAAACCTACTTACTATCTTCCTAATCCTACAGACTATCCCTTTTGACTGGATGTTCTCTTCTACTTTCAATCATCCGAGGTATAGGGTCCTATGCCATTGTATATCGATTTATCTGAGACCTCGGTGCAGAATATGATTCAATCTAAGTATACCAATCAAGGGCCCAATGCCTTTCTGGGCTTCAAATCTTTCCTAGATCTCTGTTCTCATACATATATTTCACATTTATATTCTTATAAATATCACAGGTTCCCAATACCATAATTCATCCAGCAGAATGACTCCTAACCCAAATCGAACATGCTATTAACACTAACCATACACTGTTCCCTCAATCTCACTTTACAGAAGAGCAGGGACAGAGTTGGTCTTAAAATCCAGGAAGGTAGGGTATCATCCACCAGCTGAGAACCTCAAAAGTCCCTGCAGAAATAATCCCTGGAGAAGGTGTAGGCAGGTATGAAGGATCTGAGAGAGCAAAAGTCATCTTCCATGGCAAACAACCTGGTCAGGTTGAAGGGATGTGTCTGAATTAGCCTCTCTCTTCCTAATGTAGAGAAGATGGACCAAACCATGGCTGTGTGGAGAGCTGTTCCCCGGAGCCTATGGTTGATATACCATTCTAACTTATGAATGAGTCACAGCAAGTAGAGGCAGACTCCATCTTTTCAGAACCTTGGAAGCAACTGCTAAAACAAAGTGGTTTCCAAGGCAGTGACTTCATTCAGTTCTTGAAGGAAGTGACCTCAGCTTACATTATTGGTGATGAAAGTCTGTGATCTTGGGATTCAGGAAACCAGGCACACAGAGTCAAACCCACTCCATGACCCAGTGGGCTCACTTGTTTGGATTTAACAAGACAGAGTCACTCTTTCTTGGTACCTACTGATGTGAGGACAGCCAAATGCCTGGAAACTATGAAGACTGGCCTTTCCAGAGAAAGCAGGTAGTTTCTCACCACGGGCTCCTGACAACTTCACAGAGTTGGCTAAAGAGACCAGATTGAAGACAGGACACGCCATTTTTGGGGAACATAGTATGGCCCACAAGTCAGAGGACACTCCGGATAGACACAGACCTACTTTGGGGAAAGAGGTACCATTTTGGGTGTGAGTGTGAGTTTGTGGTTTTGTCTCATGTTCTGAGAATAGTTAGGAAAGCTGGTTTGTTTGTTTTGGAGTGAACTGTTTCTAGTAAGTCCTTTGACAACGTGAGTGTTTCTGTGTCTATATATCATACTGTGTCCGTGATTGTAGACAGTAGAAAAGAGAATGCATCAATGGATGTGTCCTGTCTACGAGAAAGCTTCAAAGCATTCATCCTGTGCAATTTATGAATGGACTGCAGCTTGCCGTATGGATGGGCAATTCCTGCCATCTTTCTAAATTCCTGTTTTCTTCCTGAATTCTGGACACTCTCCAGAATACGCTCATGATTTTGTGTCCAAGATATGTACCACCTCCATCTCTGTGACATGGCCATGTACTGGATAGCTGATGGAAATGGTGAGTATCTCAGAAAACTCAGATATCAGTATGCCTAAGAAAGTCTGAGTGGAGAAACCCTGCTTTGGGCCTTTTGCTTACCTATTCTGTTGCCCTGAATGTCAGGAAGGTCTTTGCCTCAGGCCACACTTTGTGAAGCCTGCAGAAAATAGTTTTCAAATGGAATTGAATGGTCGTTACCTGTGCCTCTTCGGTTAATTGCTTTGGAAATGGATGTGTCTGAATCAGCCTCTTGGCCCTATGTGAGGCTGTGGCTTAGATTCACAGCACATGATGGGTCTAAAGAAAAATCCCATGTGTGCATCCAAAACCAAAATGGACAAAAGAACTGTCATGGTGGATAGAGTCTCTCGCCTTCCTCTGTAAGGTTCCTGACCTCCATTAAGTGAGAATAGGGATCATTTTGGTCAAGTGAATTTTTTAAAGCCCTGCAGAGGCTATCCCATAGGTTCGTGGGTTTTCTCATGACTCCAATTCACATCTATGTTTACAGAAGAGCAGGGACAGTGTTGGTCTTACAATACAGGAATGCAGTGGATCTTCCATCTGTTGAGAACCTCAAAGCTCTATGCAGAAATGATCTCTGGAGAAGATGTAGGCAGCTATGTAAGACCTGAGAGAGCAAAAATCATCTTCCATGGCAAACAACCTGGTCAGGATTAAGGGTTGCATCAGAATGAGCCTATCTCTTCTTAATGTAGAGAAGATGGACCAAACCCGGCCTGTGTGGAGAGCTGTTCCCTTTTGCCTACGGGTGATATACCATTTTAACTTGTGAAAGTGTCACAGGAAGTAGGGGCAGCCCTCATCTCATGGGACCATTGGGAGCAATTGTTATGACAAAGTGGTTGCCAAGGCAGTGATCTCATTCAGTTCCTGAAGGAAGTGATCTCATCTCACTTCCTTGGTGATGGAACTCTCTGAACTTGGTATACAGAAAGCCAGGCACCCAGAGCCAGTCTCAGTCCTAGTCCCAGTGGTCTCACTTTTTTGGATTTACAAAGGACAGAGTCAGTCTTTCTTGATACCTACTGATGTGAGGATGGCCAAATGCCAGGAAAGCTCGGAAGAGGGGCTCTTCCTGAGAAAGCAGATAGTGGCTCACTCCTGGCTTCTAACAACTTCACATTGTTGGCCAAGAAGACCAGATCTGAGACAGGGCAGGCCATTTCGGAGGATCATAGTATGGCCCATCAGTCAGAGCACACTCCGGATAGTCACAGACCTATTTGGGGGAAGGAGGTGCCATTGCGGGTGTGGGTTTGTGGTTTTGTCTCATGTTCTGAGAATAGGTAGAAAAGGCAGTTTGTTTGGTTTGGAGTGAACTGTTTCTAGTAAGTCGTTTGACAATGCAAGTGTTTCTATGTCTGTGTATCCCACTTGTCCGTGCTTGTAGACATTAGAAAAGAGAATGCATCAATGGATGTGTCCTGTCTCATAGAAAGCTTCCCAGCATTCATCCAGCACAATTTATGAATTGACTGTGGCTTGCCTTATTGATGGGCGATACCTGCTACCTTCCTAAGTTGCTGTTTTCTTCCTGAATTATGGCCAATCTCCAGAATAGGCTCATGGTTTTGTGTCCAAGATATGTACTACCTCCAAGCTCTGTGACATGGCCATGTACTGGATAGCTGAATGGAATGGCGAGCATCTCAGAAAACTCAGATGTCAGTGTGACCAGGAAAGTCTCAGTGGAGAATCCCTGCTTTGGGCCATTTGCTTACCTATTGTTCTGTTGCCCTGAGAGTCAGGAAGGTCTTTGTCTCAGGCCAACCCTTTGTGAATCCTGAAGGAAAGATTTTTCAAATGGAAATGAATATGCTTTACCTTTGGCTCTTTCCTTAATTGATTTGGAAAGAGATGTGTGTGAATCAGCCTCTTGGCCCAGTGTGATTCTTTGACTTAGATTCTCAGCACCTGATGGATCTAAAGAAAGATCCCATGGGTGCATAAAACCAAAATGGCAAAAAGAGCAGTCATTGTGGATGAAGTATTTTGCCTTCCTCTGTAAGGTTCCTGAATTCCATCAAGTGAGAATAGGGATCTTTTGGGTCAAATGAGTTCTTCAAATCTATTCAGAGGCTATCCAATATGTGCTTGAGTTTTCTCATCTTTCGAATTCACATAAAGAATCTGTACCCGACACTCAGTAGGACTCAAATTGGAGAAGCAGAGCAGTATTAAGGGCAGGCCTATTTGAACACTCCTGGTACACAGGAAGGGTGTACAGGCCACTGGGAATTTAGGCAAATGAGGGGCAACAGAGCTTATTTTGGACACTGTCTTGGGCTACGCTAATGCTATCAAATGTCAATCCTATTGTTGACTTCATATTTGTTTTATCCTAAGCTCACATATTCATCCTCAACCCTGTTGAAAATATCTAATCCCATCACTCACTTTATTCTTTTCCTGATTTCCTAATGTCTCTATTGATATCTGCTTTCCTACATATTTTGCCCTGTGCATCATTGTGACTGACTCTTCACTTGTGTTGACTTTTACATTGACTCTCTAACCAAAACCCTATTGCTAAAGAACTTTTGTTCCAAATCCTATACTCACTTTTCTTCCTAATCTTACCGACTATCTTTCTAATCCAACTGACTATAACATTTTGAATGGATGTTCTCTTCTACATTCAATGATCCAAGTACAGTTCAGGTTTCTATTCAACCGGGTGAGGGAGTAGATTCTGCAGTTTGGCAATTGGGGACAGCACATTCTGGCAACAAGATTAGCAAAGAGTTCTCAAGATTTCAACAGTGTTTTGTTAAGCGTACAGAAAAACAGGAAGTGACAGTACATATTTTATTAACCTTTCATTCCCCACTTCTTTTTCTGGCTACTTTTAATCATAAAAGTGATCTTTGTGGGGTGTCACATTCTATGTCTGCTAGTGGGGTAGTACCATAATTTTAATTTGTCCAATTTGAGCTTGGAGAAAAGAAATTACATGATTGAGGAAACAGGGTTTTATAGTTAGTAATACTATGAGGATTATTATTGGACCGGCCAGGGTTGATAAAAACGTAATTAACCAGGGGGACTGTGTAAAAAAAGACTACCCTTTTTGTGCCTCTCTCTCTCGTTGTTGCTCTTCAAGGCATCTTTTTAATTTACTCATAGATTTTTTTACAACTCCAGTATTGTCGACATAAAAACAACATTCTTCCCTCAATGAAGCACAAAGGCCCCCTTCTGTCATGAAAAGGAGGTCCAACCCTCACCTTTTCTGTAAAACAACTTCAGAGAGAGAGGTTAAATATTCCTGCAAAGCTGTGATGGAGGTTTCTAAAATCTTTAAGTTTTGATCTATTGCTGCTTCTAATTGGGTCACTTGTTGTGTCCCATGGACCAGAGCAGTGGTTCTTGTGCCCAACCCTGCAGCAACTCCTATTCGTAATAGAATGGCTAAGGTGAGGGACATATGTTCCCAGCGGAACCGGGTTGTATGTCCCCCTCTTTGATCTTCAAATGAACCTGCGTCATGACAGAGCACTCTGGGAAACATCTGCACCATTTCACAATTAATCACATCTGTTGACCATTTCGTGAAAACATAAACAATGTTTAAGTATATAGAATTATACTGTTGTAGGGACGGACAAGGCAAGGCACCTAAGATAGCACCAAAGACACGGAAACAGTCTTTTTTGGTTTCAACCAGATTCAGAGGGCATTGCTTCTGTTGTAATCAATTAATCCCCTGAACCCCAAGTTACTTAGTTTCAGAATTTTGTACCCAACACGTAAGGGAAGGGGCTCAGAAGTTCACAGTCTGCAGAAGTTCACAAAAAGCAGTTTTTGTTTCTGTTTTTTCCTCAGTTTGGGCAAGTTAACTTTTCAAGGACACCGGGGTGGGGGTGTCTTCCCTTTCTTTTTTTCCCCCTTCCAGCTGTTTCCATACAGCCCAGTTTGTAACTTCTTTATCTTAGAAATGTAGCCATCTCTGTGAAGCCCCAGCTCAAGGCCAGAGGCCTTTTTTTCAAATATTTTGTGAAAAACTAGTAAGGGTGTGTCTAGATCAGGAGTGCTGAATTTTTTAGCCAGTTGCCAAGGAGACCACGGCAACACAAAAATAGGAAGTTTATCTACAGTGAACTCTTTTATAGGGACTCTTTTGCTGAAAGTCCTAAATCAACCATGGTGAAGACTTCTGGAGAAGGTCAGTTAAGACTTTTCTGTGGGCCTGGTACAGAGGGGGACAATTTGGAAGGCAGGGATAAGAGCAGCTCTGTGGATCTGAGAATGAGGAAGGAGAGATGAAAAGAATATTGGGAGAGGGCTTTGGGATCTTAATAGCAACAAAAACTTGAGCAGTAGAACAGATAGAACAGAGGGGGAGACGGGAGTGAGTTTCCAAAAAGCCTTTGAGGGACTTTAAATTCTTAGTAACCTGTTTTTAGTGATGACAAAGCAATATTAAAGGCCATTTTCATTACATCTTGTATTAGGATCTGAGGATTCTTCTCAGCGGGTTTGAGCTTTGCATTAAGTGGTAAGAGGACTGGGTGGGACCCGGTGCGGGCACTGATAGGAGAGGAGAGGAGTGAGTTAATGGAGTGGTACCTCAGTACCTGCGACCTCAGCAAGGGAGCAATGGTCTGAGAACCAGTCGAGATTTGGGTTTTTGATCTAGATATTGGAGGGGAGAAATCAAGTTGCTGAGGTGGGAGTGACAGCGGAGAGTCTGGAGCACAAGGCTGAGGGTGAGCATCTATTGGAGAAGCATAGTTCAGGATGTGAGCAAAGGAGAGAGAAGGCCTCCACATAGCGGAATCTCCTTTCACCCTTTTGAGCACTTGCAGAAGTTAAAAAGGTCACACAGAATTTGAGGATCTAGAGACCCCTCTGGGGGCCATCGGTTTTGGTTATCTAATTCGTAATATGGCCAATGCTGTGTACAGAATTTGATGAGGAGTTTGGGTTCCATCTGACTGTCCCTGTATGCTCACATGCCCATGACTTACAATAGAAGTCTGCTCTCCCCCCCCACAGCCGTGACTGTTTGTGGCTTTGATAGTCTGCCGGGCAAACATAGTAATCTAGGCTAGCCAACCTGCATCTGGCTCACGTGTCCCTACATCTATAATGTTTGTTTCCATTATCTATGGTACGGAAGGGATTTAATGGAATTTTAGTGGGATCCTGTTATTCAGGGATATCCCAATAGGAAAGACCTATAGCCAGATAACAAATGACTGGGTGGAGAGATGGCCACCAGGTTCGTAAGGGGGCTGTATTCGAGATAGGCCATACTTCGTGTCCAGTAGGATTTGTGATCAGCCATCGCAGCTTAAGGGGCTGATGAGGGTTAAGACTACTGGTCGTCAAGGGGAGAATAAATATCTTCCAGGATCTTCTTTACAACCATTTGCGATGTTTCTTTTTTCTTCTTTTTTATTTCTTTTTTTGTGTGTGTGTGGGGAAGGCTTCAATACATCCTGAAAATGTATGTTCAAAGACTAGGAGTTATTTAAGTCCATACCTTACTGGCTTAATTTCAGTAAAGTCCACTTCCCAGAATTGTCCTCGTCTGGTTCCTCATAGGTGCTTTCCTGCAGGAAGCTTGGAAGTGTAAGCTTTAACCAATTAATGGACCTGACAGGCTTTTGTTACCCATTCAGTTATTTCCTTTTGCTGTGAGTAGGTTAGTGGAAAACTGTGTTCTTGATCCTTCAGGAATGAATGCAGTTTCTTTGAACAAAGGTGAGTGAGTTGATGAACATTTGCTACTGACATAGTTAGAGCCATGATTATAGGAGTAGTTACTGAAGGATTAAAAAATTCCACTTGGGGGCCTTCAGGGTTAAAAGTTATTCTGTCCCAGAGCTTGGTGAGCAGAACTCTGCCCATCAATGGGGCCAGGCATTCTGGGACTACTAGGAAGGAGTGATGGATTTTTCCTTTTCCCTGGTCCATGGTCCTCTTAGTTGTCAAAGCCCGATATTTACTTCTGCTAGACTCTTGAATTAGAGACCTTTTATTCGGTAGAGGGCCCAATGGGCCTTATGGGCTGAGTATATTGCCCCTGTATCTACTTCAAAGTTTATTGTGTTCCCCTCCACTTCAAAAGTTACCTTGAGGTCAGGGAGAGGATCTGAGCCCGGACTTTCTTAGTATTCCTCCAGAGTCAGAATATCTGGCTGGCATGGCTGTCTCTTTCTAGGGCCCTCTTTGGCCCAGTGTCCTTTTTCTTTAGAGTAGGCACATTGATCTGAGGCCAGGGGTGGCCTCTAGTGTGTGCCCAGGTATCCCTTCCTGTCTCTCTGTTTCTTAATTTCTGGCCTATTTGTTGTTGTGACCAGGACCTTAGTCAATGCCTTAGTCTGTCTTTTGTTTCTTTTATCCTCACTCAGCTCCCTTCTCTTCCTCAGTTTCTCTCTTAAAGTATACCTTCTCGGGTTCTCTGACTAAATCTCTCAAAGTCATATCTTGTAATCCATCTAAGCATTGTAACTTTCTTTTAATATCCAGGGCAGCTTTCCCAATAAAGGCCATTGTGACAGATGCCTTATGATCCTCTGCCTGAGGATCGAAAGGAGTATGTCTCTTATATGCCTACATAATTATCTCTAGGAACATAGAGGGAGATTCATCAGGCCCTTAAATAATCTCTCTTACCTTGGCCAAATTAGTTGGTCACCTAGTGGCCACTAAGATACCCACTATTAGAGCCCGGTGATAAGTGGACAGATGCTCCCTACCTTGAAAGGTGTTGGGGTCCCAGTTGGGTCGTTTCAAGAGAAAGCCGGCTTTGAATATGTTGGGAAGTTGTGTCGGTCACGCATTTGGTCCGAGGATACTTTTTTCTAGCCTCCAGGAGGATTCTCTTTTGTTTCTCTGTCATGAAGAGAGTCTCTAGGAGTTGTTGGCAGTCATCCCAAGTAGGTTGGTGTGAAAACATCAATGACTTCACCAGACCTGAGAGCCAGGTTGGGTCCTCGGTAAAAGGGGGATTGTTATTTTTCCATTTATATAGGTCTGAAGAGGAGAAGGCCAATACTGGTAGGCTTCCATTTTTTTTCCCCATGGCCATCGTCAATCATTGGCCCTTAGGGATGGAGGGAAGCAACACGGGAGTTCCAGGGTTTTCAATCATTTGCCACCGGCGAGTTCCTTTAGCAAGTCCAGCTTCCTCCAGGGGAGGAGGGGCTGTGTGTGACACAGGGGAGTTATCTGGAGGGCCCTGGGCTGGCTTAGCGTCCTCCAATTGCGGAGAGGCTGAGTCAGCAGCTGGAGAATCACTTAGAGCGTGTTGGGGGTTGTGCGACAAGGGTAGAAGATAAGGAAGGGGAGGAGAGTCCAGTAGAGTCAAATCTTGTGACTCAGGGAGAACAGAGGGTGGAGGAAGAGGAGGAGCAGAGGGGTTGAGAGATCGTGGGGGAAGGAGTAGGAACGGGGACACAGCAAGGAAAGGCTTCAACCACGGAAGAGGAGATTTGCAGAGGTCCTGCCAAGTTAAGGTATATTCCTGTTTATCAGTATGGCTATGTGGCCCTGGCTGTAAGACAATATCTCAGTCTTTTTAAATTAGTGGGAAGTAGAAAGATCCTTCTGGGGCCATCCGAATCCAAAGGTGGGCCATTCTGAGGCACACAGAGTCTGCCAGGTCCAGCGTTTTACTGAAAAAGAAACATTCTGAGCCCTTAAGCGGACTTTGGTCCATAGATCAAGGGTCAGGGACAGAGGCATTGAAGTGATCTGTCCCATAATGAAAGATACACAAACAGTAAAAGCAACGACACAGGACACAGACAAGAGAAAACAATAAAGACAGGCAATGGACGTCCAAAACTGAGACCAAGACTGAGCTTGTGGCAAAACCCGATGGGCTGGCAATATCGAATCTGAAACAAAGTATCACTGAGTCGAGGGGACTATTATTCCTCGATTCCCGAGTCCTCTGTGGCGTCCCCCAGGGACTTGGCTTGTGGCTCTGTGACACGTCTGCCAGCCACCATCAAAGAGAGCTCACACACTTCATCGACAGCCATTTTGCCAAGCCCTAACCTGAAACCTTAAACCAGAAAGAGGCGCGTTACTTACCCTGAGAGTAGACCATTGGGGTCTCTCGTTCACCGCTGCTGGATTTCGGTGGAACCTCCATATATAAAGATCGGAAGAGCATTGGGGGAAGAGACCACTAAGAGACTCTCTCATGCAAAAACAAAGGGTTTATTCTGGGTCCAGCATGCTGGGGCTCAGAGCTCATTTGAATAGAGCAGAGAACCCTGAGAACAGCTTAAGCAGAGCTTATATACTTTCCTTGAAGAGGGCAGGGAGGAAAGTTTATTGATGGGCCTGGGCGGGTGAGCAGTTTGGGTGCAACTGGGTGAGGGAGTACATTCTGAAGTTTGGCAGTTGGGGACAGCACATTCTGGGAAAAAGATTAGAAAACACTTCTCAAGATTTCAACAGTGTTTTATTAAGCATACAGAAAAACAGGAAGTGACAAGAATCTATTTTATTAACATTTCACTACCGACTATACTTTGCCAGATTTCCTAAAGTCTCTATTGATATTTGCATTCCTACATATTTTCCCCAGTTCATCATTGTGATTAATTCTTCACACGTGCTGACATTTACATTCACTCAATACCCGAAACCCTATAGCTAAAGAACTTTTGGTCCAAATCCTATACTCACTCTCCTTTATAAACATACCAACTATCTTCCTAATACTCCTGACTATCCATTTTGACTGGAAGTTCTCTTTGAAAATCAATCATCCAAGTTACAAGGTCCTATGCTTAATACCGCAATCAAGGGCCAAATGCCGTTCTGGGCTTCAAATCTTACCTAGATTTCTGTTTTCAGATTCATATATTTTACCTATATATTCTTGAAAATATCGCAGATTCCCAATACCATTATTCATCCAGCAGAATGATTTCTATTCCAAATCAAACCTGTTATTAACCCTAACCATACACTGTTCCCTCAATCTAACTTTAGAGAAGAGCAAGGACAGTGTTGGTCTTAAAATACAGGAATGTAGGGGATCTTCCAACTGCTGAGAAACTCAAAGGTCTATGCGCAAATGATCCCTAGAGAAGTTGTAGGCACCTATGAAGGAACTGAGAGAGCAAAAGTCATCTTTCATTGCAAACAACCTGGTCAGCATGAAGGGATGTGTCTGAATCAGCCTCTCTCTTCTTTATGTAGAGAAGGAGGACAAAACGAGGCCTCTGTGGAGAGCCGTTCCTGGTTACCAATGTTTGATATACCATTCTAACTTGTGAAAGTGTCAAAGGAATTAGGGACAGCCTCCATTTCATGGGACCTTTGGAAGCAAATGTTAGGACAACGTGCTTGCCAAGGCATTGACCTCATTCAGTTCCTGAAGGAAGTGACCTCACCTCACATTCTTGGTGATGGAACTCTCTGAACTTGGGATGCAGGCATGGAGGCACACAAATCTAGTCCCAGGCCCAGTCCCAGTGTTCTCCCTTCTTTTGATTTACCAAGGACAGAGTCAGTCTTTCTTGGTATCTACTGATGTGAGGATGGCCAAATGCCAGGAAAGCTCTGAAGAGTGGCCTTCCCTGAGTAAGCAGGAAGTGGCTCACCGCTGTCTCCTGACAACTTCACAGAGTTGGCCAAGGAAACCAGATCTGAGACAGAACAGGCCATTTGATGGGAACATAGTACGGCCCACCAGTCAGAGGTCACACCCGATAGTCAGAGACCTACTTTGGGAAAGGAGGTGACTTTGTGGGTGTGAATGTGTGTTTGTGATTTTGTCTCATGTTTTGAGAATAGGTAGGAAAGGCAGTTTGTTTGGTTTGGAGTGGACGATTTCTAACAAGTGATTTGACAAGGCGAGTGTTTTTAAGTCTGTGTATCCCACTGTGTCCATGGTTGTAGACATTAGAAAAGAGAATGCATCAAAGGATGTGTCCAGGCTAGTAGAAAGCTTACCAGAATTCTTTCTGCCCAATGTATGAAAGGAATGTGGCTTGCCTTATGGATGGGTAACACCTGCTATCTTCCTAAGTTCCTGTTTTCTTCCTGAATTCTGGCCACTCTCCAGAATAGGCTCATGATTTTGTGACCAAGATATGTACCACCTCCAAGCTCTGTGACATGGCCATGTACTGGATAGCTGAAGGGAATGGTGAGCATCTCAGAAAATTCAGATATCAGTGTGACCAGGAAAGTCTCAGTGGAGAAACACTGCTTTGGGCCATTTGCTAACCTATTGTTCTGTTCCCCTGAATGTCAGGAAGGTCTTTGCCTCAGGCCACCCCTTTGTGAAGCCTAAAGAAAACAGTTTTCAAATGGAAATGAATGGGCATCACCTGTGGCTCTTTGCTTAATTGCTTTGGAAAGGGATGTGTCTGAATCAGCCTCTTGGCCCTGTGTGAGGTTGTGGCTTAGATTCTCAGCACGTGGTGGATGTAAAGAGAGATCCCATGTGTGCATCCAAAACCAAAATGGCCAAAAAGCAGTCCTTGTGGATGAAGTCTGTCGCCTTCCTCTTTAAAGTTCTTGAACTCCATCAAGTGAGAATAGGGATCCTTTGGGTCAAATGGGTTCTTCAAAGACCTGCAGAGGTGCTTGTGATTTCTCATGACTGCAAATCACATAAAAATATATACCTGACACTCAGTTTTCCACAAATTGGAGAAGCATAGAAGTATTAACGTCTAGCATATTTGATCACTCCTGTTTCACATGAAGGGTGTCCAGACCACCCTGAATTTATGCCAATGAGGGGCAAGGGAGTTATTTTGGACACTCTCTTGGACTCCGCCACTCATGGAAACCTTCCGCCAGAGGTTGTGATTAGTGTCTATATGGAAGAAGATGAGGGCCATATGGGAGGGTTTTGGTTTTAAATTTGGTCATTTGTGTCCAGTATGAAGACATGACCTGGACCACCTGGGCTTGAACTCTGGTGTGATTCCCCTTAGAGACTGAATTCAGAGAAGTATTGCCATGAATTTTGTTGGGATTTTAGGAGTCCACCCATGAGAATCACCCTTGGAAACTGAGATCTAGGCCCAGGTTGGCTTTCCACAGAGCCCTGGGTATCTCAGCCAGGATATCACATGATTTAATTCTGAAAGACTTGGCAGCCATAGTTGAGAGTCACCACACCCATGGACGTCACATTGTAGACCTCAATGGGCCTGGCTTCATGTGACATTTTGGCAACTCTTTGGGAAGCCTTGCCTGTGAGAGTTCTACAGAGCATTCATTGAAATGAGCTTCCTCACCATTTAATGGTTCCTGAATGAATTGAAACCCACAGTGCCTGCAACGTCATCCTTGAAAAATGCCTAGATAAATACCATGAAATTTTTGAAATTCCCATGACCAGGTGGCACTGGAGAAACTTTGGATGTCCTGTTGCTGATCGTAAATATGCAAGACAGTGCCTTGATTGAGTGGGTTTCATGAAAATGGTGTAGAACAGTGATGCCAGTATGTTGGAACCTGCTGAGTAGTGGGCCTAGAGCAGTGGTAGGCAGATGTGTGATAAAAAATTTGTGGTGGGGACATGTGGATCTGCCATTGGCTTCCAAATGGCTTGTGACTGACATGGTGCAGCCAGCAGACCCTTCCATGTAAAGGCTTCTTGTTATATGGAGATGTTTCAGGGCAGTGTTCAGAATCAGGTTGCTATGGACATGTGGCCAAGCTATGTGGGATAGAAGCCTGGTTGGTGCATTCTCCTGCAGACCCTGACCAACCACACATGACAGAATTGCCTCCAGAACTGTGTCCCAGTTGAACTTCTTCTTTTTCATGAAGCAAATGCCAAAGTCCCAGTGCAGCAGCAAGAAACACCACGAAAAGTGGAGGATGACCAAATGGCTTCCCAGTCCACATGGGAATACCCTTAGCCCCCAGTGGCCACAGTTTACTTACAAAGAGAGAATTCAGCACTGCTGCCTCATGTTCATTGGAAAATAAGAAATCATGTCCTCCAGGTCACATAGATGCAGACACAGCTTTGATGGTCTCACTAGAAAGAAGCTAAAGCTCCTGACAAAAACATATATTTCAAGTGCCCAAACTCAGAGGCAGTTTCTCAAGAAGTATTTAGGCCAGCAGAGCTCCATATATATGGAGTGTTTATCCTGTCCCATACTAGGAAAACTCCTCTACCACTTCCAAGGTTGTAAACTCGTGAGCATATTATTCACAGATTTTATTAGTCTACTCCTCTAATTGTGTCTTACATTGGGGGAAGGAAATGTCAAGGAATTGTTCTGGATGAGAGTGGGAAGATTTTGTTTAGCACATATTTGCATACACATTGGTTTAATTTTTCTATTTTACATTTGATATACTGAATCCCTGACACTAACACATACCCTACTAGATTCTGAATACTAATCCTAATATGATGGAGAAAAATAACCGAAACAGAATAGAAATACAAGCAGTTCAGAGGAGGCACGTTGTATACTTGGACTTGCCTTTTGCATTATATAGGGTAGGAGTTATAAATCTAGTAAATTTTTTGTTGAAATAGTTTTCCATGTGCTTTTAAAGTTAACAAATATGTGAATTCCTGTCTCCCTTTCTCTGTATTCTATTCAGCACATGTATTTTTATATGCACATATAGAATCCTCCTGGTATCACACGTACATTCTTGTGAGTTACATAACTTGGCAGATACAAAGTGTGAGAAGAGATCACTCCTCCTAAACACTGTTTGAACTGAAAATTCAAACTATGGGTGAGCTTCCTAGTTGAAAAAAGTTATACATAAATCCATATCCAGTAAAATGAATATTTTTGGATCTGTGGATGATATGTATTTCACGGTGTAATTCGATTGGCATATATATTGCTAATTTTTAAAATCTGTGTGTGGTTATATATATATATATATATATATATATATATATATATATATATTCTCTCCAGATATTTCAAAATATTTAATATATGTGTCTTATTATACACTCCCTAAATTCATTCATGAATATGTATGTGGATTTATAAAAAACTTTTCACAAGATTATTCTCAGAAATATTCATTCACCTGATATACGTATTTTTTTCCTAGTATTGAAAACTAACTTCAGTGAATGGTGCATATGAATCCTAATATTTCTACAGTAACTGATCCAGTTTCACATCAATGCAAGTAGATTCCTATGGGACATGATAAGTATTTTGAAGTTCATTTTTATTTCAAAACTGGTACATTACTATTTCTTCAGTTTATGCACATTATAGGATATATATTTTATCCACATGTTCACAAATTTATAGGCATATATTTCACTTTCAATCACTTTCTGCTTCAGAAAACACGTGTTCCGCCATGTTTCAAACTGGTCTTTTCATGAGACTTCTTTCAAAACACATTATTTTTGATTTCCATAATCACTTTTGAAGCAAAACTCACACACTCTTCATGATAAACCATAAGCCTAGGATTACAATTAGACGTATAACTAGTTGTTATGAATGATTCTATATCAATATATGATTTCTTGAGAGGCAAGATGGCCGCAAAGGGAGTGCAGTAACTCCGTGTACTGCGTCACTGTGAGGGAAAATGACGAGTTAGAACGGCTAAAAGCTATCTTTTTAGGAATTTCCAGCAAAATTGGGGTGCTCCAAAACCTAGTGGAAGGATTTTCATCGCACGAGGATCAGCTTCAGGGGCTCAAATGCGAGCGATCTGTCCGTCTGTATGGAGCGCTGCTTGTTCGGCAGATCACCCCATGGCTGGAGTCTGCGGCGCGCGCTGGGAAACGACAGGCTGGTGGCGCAGAGATACAGCGATCCTGATTCTGTGGGCTCCTGCCAGCTAGGCATTTGCTGAGCTCAAAGCTGAATTCTGGGTTGGAGACGGGGAAAGGAAATGGTCCAGTTTGGTTCTCCACACCGGTCAGACCACGGAGGAAGCCAGCGGCCACCATCTTGGAGAGCTGACGTCACCATCCTTGTTTTAGACTGTTTGCAGCTCTTTCAGCTATAGAACAGGTAATTTCAGGCTGACAATTGTCTGCATCTCGCAGACAAATTGCTCAGACTTAGTGCTAAATAACCCGCGGAAACTGCTTCTTGGAGCCTGCTCCTATCAGAACACGCACCGAGCCCGGAGTGTCGGAGTTCCGGCTCCCGGAGCTGCTCTGGCCCAGGGCTATAGAACCCGCGGAAACTGCTTCTTGGAGCCTGCTACTGTCGGAGCATGCACCAAGTCCGGAGAGGCCGAATTCTGGCTCCCGGAACTGTTTTGGCCCGGTGATAAAGAACCCGCGGAAACTGTTTCTCGGTCCCAGTCCTGCTGAATACTGTGGAGGCCAGAGTGGCCGAACAGAGCCACCGCCCGGGCCCGGAACAGGTCCAGCGACCTGCCGGCGTGGTAGTCAAGAAAACCCGGAGGCAGCGCTGGCACAGGAGCCGGCGGGAGCTGCGCGGCGCGGGACTCCCAGCTACCGCTCCCACCAGTGCTGACAACTGAGGTCTCTTGCACCGACTCGCCTCGGCGTGGGACTCACGGCTACCGCTCCCACCAGTGCTGACAACTTAGGTCTCTTGCACCAGATATGGGGGCGTGGCTACCAGAAGGTAAGCAAATTGGCTGGGGGTTCTCAGCCCCAAGCTCTACAAACTTAGGGCCTGAGGGAGGCCAACAAGAAGAGTGTGCCCAGGCACTAATGATACAGCTGCTCCACGCGTGTGCAAGGTAGGCGGAACTGTGAACACCGATAAAACAAGCCCAGTGAACCGCCAGACACATCCCTCCGGTTGGGGGAGGGGCAGAGCCGCCGGGCGCCTGCAAGGTAGGCGGACCCGCGACCCACCAGCAGAAAAGGCACAGCAATCCACAGAGCGGCATAGCCACCCCACGAGCCTACAAGGTAGGCAGACCTGTGACCTACCGGCAGGTCATGCCCAAAAACCTGCGGAGGGACACAGCTGCCCCACGTGCCTGCTAGGTAGGCTGAACCGTGACCACCAACAGAACAGGCCCAGCGGCCGCCCAGGTTGGGGGAGGGCCAGAGCCGCCGGGCGCCTGCGAGTTAGGCATACCTGCGAATCACCAGCAGATCAGGCCCAGCAACCGCGGAGCGGCAGAGCCACCCCCGGGCCTGCAAGGTAGACACATTTGCCACCCACCGGCAAGTCAGGCCCAACAAACTGCTGAGGGGCACAGCTGCCCCACGAGCCTGCTAGGTAGGCAGAACCCTGACCACCAACAGAACAGGCCCAGAGGCCGGCCAGATACATCGCCCCGCCCCGGTTGGGGGAGGGGCAGAGCAGCCGGGCGCCTGCAAGGTAGGCAGACCTGCGACTCACCAGCAGATCAGGCCCAGCAACTGCGGAGCGGCAGAGCCACCCCCGGGCCTGCAAGATAGGCGCACTTGCAGCCCACCGGCAGGTCAGGCCCAAGAAACTGCAGAGGGGCACAGCTGCCCCACGAGCCTGCTAGGTAGGCAGAACCCTGACCACCAACAGAACAGGCTCAGAGGCCGGCCAGACACATTGCCCAACCCCGGTTGGGGGAGGGGCAGAGCCGCCGGGCGCCTGCAAGTTAGGCAGACCTGCATCTCACCAGCATATCAGGCCCAGCAACCCGCGGAGCGGCAGAGCCACCCCCGGGCCTGCAAGGTAGGCGCACTTGCCACCCACCGACAGGTCAGGCCCAGCAACTCTCAGAGAGACACAGCTGCTCCACGCGCGTGCAGGGTAGGCGGAACCGTGACTACCGACAAAAAAGGCCCAGTAGACCGCCAGACACATAGCTCCGGTTGGGGGAGGGGCAGAGCCGCCGGGTGCCTGCAAGGTAGGCGGACCCGCGACCCACCAGCAAAACAGGCACAGCAATCCACAGAGCGGCAGAGCCACCCCCCGAGCCTACAAGGTAGGCAGACCTGCGACCCACCGGCAGGTCAGGCCCAAAAACCTGCGGAGGGACACAGCTGCCCCACGTGCCTGCTAGGTAGGCTGAACCGTGACCACCAAAGGAACAGGCCCAGCGGCCGGCCAGACACATCGCCCCGCCCCGGTTGGGGAAGGGGCAGAGCCGCCGGGCGCCTGCAAGTTAGGCAGACCTGCAACTCACCAGCAGATCAGGCCCAGTGACCCGCGGAGCGACAGAGCCACCCCTGCGCCTGCAAGGTAGGCACCCTTGCCATCCACCGGCAGGTCAGGCTCAGCAACTCTCAGAGGGACACAGCTGCTCCACGCGCGTGCAATGTAGGCGGAACCGTGACCACCGACAAAACAGGCCCAGTGGCCCGCCAGATACATCACCCCGGTTGGGGGAGGGGCAGAGCCGCCACCAGCGCCTTTTAGGTAGACAGACCTGCAACCGACAGACAGAACAGGCCTAGTGGCCAGCGGAGGGGCAAAACCGCTGCTCACTCCTGCAAGGTAGGCGGACCTGTGACCACCGAAAGAACAGGCCCATCGAAAGTACAGGCACAGCGGCCTCCTGGCGTGGTAGGCACATTGCCTCAATTGAAGGAGGGGCAGAACCACCGCCAAAGCCTGCAAGGGAGACGATGCAGCTATACAAAAGCAATATAAATATATAGGGGGAAAAATCAATAACACAACAGTTTCACCAAGCAGAAAGAAACGCGATCAGTATGAAAAGACAAGGAAAAAAAGGACCACAAGCAATGCAGGTCAATTCAACTTTAGAAGAGGTAATATCTGCAGCAGATGGAATGTCAGATAAAGAATTCAGGATATACATGCTTCAGATGATCTGGAGTCTCAAGGAAGACATTAGACAGCAAAATCAGACAATGAAAGACCACTTTGACCACTTCGACAATGAATTACATAAACAAATCCAAGAAGCAAAAGATCAATTATTCAGGGAGATAGAGGTTATAAAAAACAAACAAACAGAAATCCTGGGAATGCAGGAAACAATAAACCAACTTAAAAACTCAATTGAGAATACTACCAGCAGAGTAGAACACTTAGAAGATAGAACATCAGACAATGAAGACAAAGTATTTCAACTGGAGAAGAACATAGACAGCACAGCAAAGCTGTTAAGAAACCATGAGCAGAACATTCAAGAAATATGGGATAACATAAAGAGACCAAACTTAAGAGTCATTGGGATACAGGAAGGTATTGAGGTCCAAACCAAAGGAATGAGCAATCTATTCAACGAAATAATACGAGAAATCTTCCCAGACTTGAAGAATGAGACAGAATCCCAAATCCTAGAAGCCTACAGGATGACGAATGTGCAAAATCATAAGAGATCCACACCTAGACACATTATAATGAAGATGTCCAACATACAGAATAAGGAGAGAATTTTAAAAGCTACAAGAGAAAGGAAGCAGATTACATTTAGGGGTAAACCAATCAGGATAACAGCTGATCTTTTAACACAGACTCTGAAAGCTAGAAGATCCTGGAATAACATATTTCATACACTAAAAGAAAATGGGTTCCAACCAAGAATTGTGTATCCCGTGAAATTAAGCTTCAGGATGGAAGATGAAATTAAAACCTTCCATGATAAACAAAAGTTAAAAGAATTTGCAGCTAGAAAACCATCTCTTCAAAACATCCTCGGCAAAATATTACAGGAAGAGGAAATGGAAAATGTCAATGAAAACCAACAGCGGGAGGTAGTACAGTAAAGGGGGGGGGATAATCAAAGAGGAAAACAAACCATGTTTAGTAACATAAATAAACCAATATGGCTGGAAGAACACCCATATCTCAATAATAACCCTAAATGTTAATGGCTTAAACTCACCAATTAAGAGACACAGGCTAGTAGAATGGATCACAAAACAAGACCCAACAATATGCTGCCTTCAGGAGACGCATTTGATAGGAAAAGACATACTTAGACTGAAGGCGAAATGTTGGGAAAAATCATATCACTCATATGGACTTCGGAAACAAGCAGGAGTGTCCATATTCATATCAAATAAAATAGATTTCAAGCCAAAGTTAATCAAAAGGGATGAAGATGGACACTACATACTTCTCAAGGGAACCATACACCAACAAGACATAACAATCATAAATATATATGCCCCAAACAATGGTGCAGCTATGTTCATCAAACAAACACTTCTCAAGTTCAAGAGTCTAATAGACCACCATACAATAATCATGGGAGACTTCAACACACCTCTCTCACCACTGGACAGATCTTCCAAACAAAAGTTGAAAAAGGAAACTATAGAGCTCAATAACACAATTAATAACCTAGACTTAATTGACATATATAGAATATACCACCCAACATCAAGCAGTTACACTTTTTTCTCAGCAGCACATGGATCCTTCTCAAAAATAGATCATATATTATGTCACAGGGCAACTCTTAGACAATATAAAGGAGTAGAGATAATACTATGCATCTTATCTGATCATAATGGAATGAAATTGAAAATTAACGATAAAGAAGTAAGGAAAAATCATGCATCACTTGGGAGAATGAACAATAGGTTACTGAATGATCAATGGGTTATAGAAGACATCAAGGAGGAAATTAAAAAATTCTTAAAGATAAATGAAAACACAGACACAACATATTGGAATCTATGGGACACATTGAAAGCAGTTCTAAGAGGAAAATTTATTGCTTGGAGTTCATTGCTTAAAAAAAGAAAAAACCAACAAATAAATGATCTAATACTTCAACTCAAAATCCTAGAAAAAGAAGAGAAAAACAACAGCAAAAGAAGTAGAAGACAAGAAATAATTAAAATCAGAGCTGAAATTAATGAAATCGAAACGAAAGAAACAATAGAAAAAATTGACTAAACTAAAAGTTGGTTCTTTGAAAAAATAAAAAAAATCGACAGACCCTTAGCCACGCTAAAGAAGAGAAGAAGAGAGAGAACTCATATTACCAGCATACGGGATGAAAAAGGCAATATCACAACAGACACTTCAGAAATACAGAAGATTATCAGAAATTATTTTGAATCCTTATACTCCAACAAAATAGAAGATAGTGAAGGCATCGATAAATTTCTTAAGTTATATGATTTGCCCAGATTGAGTCAGGAGGATATTGACAACCTAAACAGACCAATATCAATTGAGGAAATAGAAGATACCATCAAAAGACTACCAACTAAGAAAAGCCAAGGACCGGATGAGTATACAGCAGAGTTTTACAAAACCTTTAAAGAGGAACTAATACCAATACTTTTCAAGCTATTTCAGGAAATAGAAAAAGAGGGAGAACTTCCAAATTCATTCTATGAGGCCAACATCACCCTGATTCCTAAATCAGACAAAGACACTTCAAAGAAAGAAAACTACAGACCAATATCTCTAATGAACCTAGATGCAAAAATCATCAATAAACTTCTGGCGAACCGGATACAAAAACATATCAAAAAAATTGTGCAACATGATCTGGTAGGATTTATCCCTGGGATGCAAGGTTGGTTCAATATACGGAAATCAATAATTGTTATTCACCACATCAATAGGCTTAAAAATAAGAACCATATGATCATCTCGATAGATGCGGAAAAAGCATTCGACAAAGTAGAGCATCCCTTTATATTCAAAACTCTAGAAAAACTAGGGATAACAGGAACATACCTCAATATTGTAAAAGCAATCTATGCTAAGCCTCAGGCTAGCATCATTCTGAATGGAGAAAAACTGAAGGCATTCCCTCTAAAATCTGGAACAAGATAGGGATGCCCTCTCTCACCACTTCTGTTCAACATAGTTCTCGAATCACTGGCCAGAGCAATTAGACAGACGAAAGAAAATAAAGGCATAAAAATAGAAAAGAAGAACTCAAATTATCACTATTTGCAGATGACATGATTCGATACCTAGCAGACCCAAAAGGGTCTACAAAGAAACTATTAGAGCTAATAAATGAATTCAGCAAAGTGGCAGGCTATAAAATCAACACGCATAAATCAAAGGCATTCCTGTATGTCAGCGACAAATCCTCTGAAATGGAAATGAGGACAACCACCCCATTCACAATATCCTCAATAAAAGTAAAATACTTGGGAATAAACCTAACAAAAGAGGTGAAAGACTTATACAATGAAAACTACAGAACCCTAAAGAAAGAAATAGAAGAAGATCTTAGAAGATGGAAAAATATACCCTGTTCATGGATAGGTAGAAGTAACAACATCAAAATGGCGATATTACCAAAAGTTCTCTATAGGTTTAATCCAATGCCAATCAAAATCCCAACGGCATTTCTTGTAGAAATAGAGAAAGCAATCATGAAATTCATATGGAAAAATTAAAGACCCAGAATAGCAAAAACAATGCTAAGCAGGAAGTGTGAATCAGGCGGGATAGCTATACCAGACTTCAAACTATACTACAGAGCAATAGTAACAAAAACACCATGGTACTGGTAACAAAACTGGTGGGTGGACCAATGGTACAGAATAGAGGACACAGAAGCCAATCCACAAAACTACAACTATCTTATATTCGATAAAGGGGCTAAAAGCATGCAATGGAAGAAGGATAGCATCTTCAATAAATGGTGTTGGGAAAACTGGAAATCCATTTGAAACAAAATGAAACTGAATCCCTTTCTCTCGCCATGCACAAAATTTAACTCAAAGTGGATCAAGGAACTTGATATCAAATCAGAGACATTGCATTTGATAGAAGAAAAAGTTGGCTATGATCTACATACTGTGGGGTCGGGCTCCAAATTCCTCAATAGGACACCCATAGCACAACAGTTAATAACTAGAATCAACAAATGGGACTTACTCAAACTAAAAAGTTTTTTCTCAGCAAAAGAAACAATAAGAGAGGTAAATAGGGAGCCTACGTCCTGGGAAAAATCTTTACTCCTCACACTTCAGACAGAGCCATAATATCCAGAATATACAAAGAACTAAAAAAATTAGACAATGAGATAACGAATAACCCAATCAACAAATGGGCCTAGGACCTGAACAGAAATTTCTCAGAGGAGGACATACAATCAATCAACAAGTATATGAAAAAATGCTCACCATCTCTAGCAGTCAGAGAAATGCAAATCAAAACCACCCTAAGATACTATCTCACTCCAGTAAGATTGGCAGCCATTAGGAAGTCAAACAGCATCAAGTGCTGGTGACGATGTCGGGAAAAGGGTACTCTTGTACATTGCTGGTGGGACTGCAAATTGGTGCGGCCAATTTGGAAAGCAGTATGGAGATTTCTTGGAAAGCTCGGAATGGAACCACCATTTGATCCAGCTATTCCCCTACTCGGTCTATTCCCTAAAGACCTAAAAAGAGCACACTATAGGGACACTGCTACATCCATGTTCATAGCAGCACAATTCACAATAGCAAGACTGTGGAACCAACCTAGATGCCCTTCAATAGACGAATGGATAAAAAAAATGTGGCATTTGTACACAATGGAGTATTACTCTGCATTAAGAAATGACAAAATCATAGAATTTGGAGGGAAATGGATGGCATTAGAGCAGATTATGCTAAGTGAAGCTAGCCAATCCCTTAAAAACAAATGCCAAATGTCTTCTTTGATATAAGGAGAGTAACTAAGAACAGAGTAGGGACAAAGAGCATGAGAAGAAGATTAACATTAAACAGGGATGAGAGGTGGGAGTGAAAGGGAGACACAAGGGAAATTGCATGTAAATGGAAGGAGACCCTTAGGGGTATACAAAATTACATACAAGAGGATGTGAGGGGAAAGGAGGAAAATATAAGGGGGAGAAATGAACTACAGTAGAGGGGGTAGAGAGAGAAGAGGGGAGGGGAGGGGGGAAGGGGGATAGTAGAGGATAGAAAAGGCAGCAGAATACAACAGACACCAGAATGGCAATATGTAAATCAATGGTTCTGCAACTGATGTGATTCTGCAATCTGTATATGGGGTAAAAATGGGAGCTCATATCCCACTTGAATCAAAGTGTGAAATATGATATATCAAGAAATATGTAATGTTTTGAACAACCTACAATAAAAATTAATTTAAAAAATATATGATTTCTTATATATTTTCAGATATCAATTCAATACATTATTTAAAGGGGAACCAGTTATATTATTTATTAACTGTATGATCTATTCATGCATTATCTCTATATTCATAGACACAGGGTACACCTATTTTTACCCTCAATACTAATTTATACGTTTTCAAAATATTCCTCAAAAAAATGGTGGAAGAAATACTCATGTCACCTGATCTATGTGTACATTTTATCACAGTAATATTCTGGACAAAAAAATCAAAGGTCACCCTTAAGTTTGTACCAAAGCCTAAATGGAAAGTGAGCATGGATTACTAAAACCTTCCATGTCCAGGTGGCCTAATGCTCTCAAATGTCAATCTTATTGGTGACTACATTTTTGTTTCTTCCTAAGATTATATATTCAACCTCAAGCCTGTTGAAAATGTCTAATCCTATCACTCACTTTATACTTTGCCTGATTTAGTAATGTCTCTATTTATATCTATTTTCCTACATATTTTCCCCTGTTCATCATTGTGACTGACTCTTCACTTGTGCTGACAATTACATTCACTGTTTACCTGAAACCCTATTGCTTAAGAACTTTTGGTCTAAATCCTATTCTCACTCTTCTTTGTAAACCTACTGACTATCTTCCTAATCCTACCGACTATCCCTTTTTGAGTGGATGTTCTCTTCGACATTCAATCATCCAAGGTACAAGCTCCTATGCCATTGTATATAGATTTATCTGAGACATTTTTGCAGAAAATAATTCAAAGCTAAGTGTACCAATTAAGGGCCCAATGCCCTTCTGGACTTCATATCTTCCCTAGATTTCTGTTTTTATACTTATATTTCACCTATATATTCTTGTAAATATCATAGTTTCCCAATACCATTATTCGTCATGCAGAAGGATTCCTAACCCCAAATTGAACATGTTACTAACCCAAACCATACATTGTTCTCTCAATCGAACTTTACAGAACAGCAGGGACAGGGTTGCTCTTAAAATACAGGAATGTAGGGCATGTTCCACCTGTTGAGAACATCAAAGGTCCATGCAGAAATGATCCCTTGAGAAGATGTAGGCAGCTACGAAAGACCTGAGAGAGAAAAGTCATCTTCTATGGCAAACAACCTTTTCAGCATGAAGGGATGTGTATGAATCAGCCTCTCTCTTCTTAATGTAGAGAAGATGGACCAAAACAGTGCTAGGTGGAGAGCTGTTCCCGGGTGCGAATGGTTTATATACCATTCTAACTTGTGAAAGTGTCACAGGAAGTAGGGGCAGCCTCCATCTCATGGGACTCTTGAAAGCAACTGTTAGGACAAAGTGGTTGTCAAGGCAATGACCTCATTCAGTTCCTGAAGAAGTGATCTACCTCACTTCCTTGGTGATGGAACTCTCTTAACTTGGGATCCAGGAAGCCAGGCACCCGGAGCCAGTCCAGTCCCAGACCCAGTAGGCTCACTTGTTTGAATTTACCAAGGAGAGTGTCAGTCTTTCTTGGTACCTACAGATGTGAGGATGGCCAAATACCAGGAGAGCTCTGCATAGGGGCCTTTCCTGAGAAAGTAGGTAGTGGTTCACCGCAGGCTCCTGACAACTTGACAGAGTTGGCCAAGGAGACCAGATCTGAGATAGGACAGGCCATTTTGGGGGAACATAGTATGGCCCACCACTCAGAGGAAACTCCGGATAGTCACAGAGTTACATGGGGGAAGGAGGTGTCTTTGTGGGTGTGGGTGTGATTTTGTGTTTTTGTCTCATGATCTGAGAATAGGTAGGAAAGACGGTTTGTTTGATTTGGAGTGGTCTTCTTCTAGTAAGTCGTTGGACAAGGCAAGTGTTTCTATGTCTGTGTATCCCACTGTGTCCGTGGTTGTAGACATTAGAAAATAGAATGCAACAATTGATATGTCCTGTATAGTAGAAAGATTCCTGGCATTCATCCTGCCCAATTTATGAATGGACTGCAGCTTGCCTTATCCATGGGCAACACCTGCTACCTTCCTAAGTTCCTGTTTCTTCCAGAATTCTCACCACTCTCCAGAATAGTCTCATGGTTTTGTGTCCAAAATATGTACCACCTCCAAGCTCTGTGACATTGCCATGTCCTGGATAGCTGAAGGGAATGGCGAGCATCTCAGAAAACAAAGATATCAGTGTGACCAAGAAAGTCTCAGTTGAGAAACCATGCTTTCGGCCTTTTGCTTATCAATTGTTCTGTTTCCCTGAATATCAGGAAGGTCTTTGCCTCAGGCCACCCCTTTGTGAAGCCTGAAGAAAACAGTTTTCAAATGAAAATGAATGGGCACCACCTGTGGCTCTTTGCTTAATTGCTTTGGAAAGGGATGTGTCTAAATCAGCCTCTTGGCCCTGTGTGAGGTTGTGGCTTAGATTCTCAGCACCTGATGGATATAAAGAGAGATCCCATGTGTGCATCCAAAACCAAAATGGCCAAAAGAGCAATTATTGTGAATGAAGTCTCTCGCATTCATTTGTAAGGTTCCTGACCACCATCAAGTGAGAATACGGATCCTTTGGGTCAAATGAGTTATGCACAGCCCTGCAGAGGCTAGCCCATAGGTTTTTGGGTTTTCTCATGGCTTCAAATCATATAAAGAATCTATACCTGACAGTCAGTAGGCCTCAAATTGGAGATGCAGAGCAGTATTAACAGCTAGCCTATCTGATCACTCCTGGTTCACCGGATGGGTGTCCAGGCCACCTTGACTTTAGGCAAATGAGGGGCAAGGGAGCTTATTTTTGACACTGTCTTGGGCTGCACCCCTCATGAAAAACTCCAGCCAGAGGTTATGATAAGTGTCTATATGGAAGAAGATGAGGGCCATGTGGGAGTGTTTGGTTTTAATTGTGGTCATTTGTTTGGTGGTTGGAAGAGATAACTGGATCCACCTGGGCTTGAACTCTTGCATGATTCCTCTTAGAGACTGAGTTCTGGAATTTACCTCAAAGAAGTATTGCCATGAAATGTGTTGGGATTTTAGGAGGCCACGCATGAGAAGCGCCCTTGAAAACTGAGATCGAGTGCCAGGGTGTCTTTCCACAGTCCAGTGAGAATATCAGCCAGTATATCACATGATTTTATTCTGAAAGACTTGGCAGCCATAGTTGAGAGTCTAAACACATATGGAACTCATATTGTAGACCTCAATGATCCTGGCTTCATGTGACCTTTTGGCCACTCTTTGGGAAGCCTTGCCTGTGAGATTTCTCCAGAGTTTTAATTTAAATGAGCTTCCTCACCACATAATGGTTCCTGCATTAATTGAAACGTACAGTGACTCCAACTTCATCCTTCAAAAATGGCTAAATAAATACCATCAAATTTCTGAAATTCCCATGACCAGGTGGCACTGGAGAACCTTTGGATATCCTGTTGCTGATCATGAGTGAAATAATTCCCCACGCAATGACACTTCACCGGGAGAATTCCAATTTTATTGCTCAAAGCTGTGTGCTTATATAGAACTAAGGGGGAGATGGTAGGGCTTAGATAAATGGCAGCAACCCGTTTATTGGCAAGTTCTTTCAGATATCAGCTCCAGAGCCCAGGAATTAGTTCTCATTGGGGCTAAGGTTCCCCACAAGTGAGATTTGAAATTGGCGCTGACGTGAGAGTTCACAAGGGTGGGAACTTTTTGCGCCATTGCAGAAATGAAGAAGGTAAGAAGAAGAAGTCCTTAGGCGCCATGTTGAGGTTTTTCTCTGGGGTATGGCTGCCATTTATTCTTTTCCCAACATTCCACCCTTTTTGTTTTCTTAGGAAGTGGGGCATCATTTGTCAGATCCGGCTGCTTCCTGCTGTGTGGGGGTGGTGTGGGGCCTAGAAAGAGAAGTGGAGGAATGCTCAGGGAGCAGGTTTGGGATTATCATGCCAGCCAGAAATAAAACCCAGTGGCTATAGACAGCTACTTTCGTAGGGGTGAAGTCAATGAATGTTCCCTGAAGCCAAAGTTGTCGATGGCATGGAACTAGTCCTGGATGGAAGAGATTGTTGGTATCAGCCACTGGTCCTGTAACAGAGACTCTAGGAAATACTGGAAGTGTTGCCTGGACATGGCGTCACCAGCACCTGAAGAAGATCAGAGCAAATAAAAACAGAATGAAGATAAAAATTAAAGGAAATGTCATTTTTTGGCAGAAGTTCCATGTTGGGGGACTGACATAGAAGAGGTCAAGGGCCATGAGAAATCTTAGAAGGTGGTAAAGACTCATGAATCCAGGATGGCAGATTAAGAGGTTCTCAGAGCTCGTTGTCTCCCGCTGTCTGATACCCATTGCATTCCATCATGCCTGGTAGTGAGCTTCATCACTGAATTACTGTTCTCTTGGAGATGTTGGGGGTTCATCGGTCATCAGAGGCTGGTAGTGCCTAAGCAAAAGCTGGTTGAAAGTTTGATTAGGAATTTTTTGCAGTTGGGTTTGAAGGCACTTCATTTTGCAGGGCAAGAGAGCACAAAAAAGGAGCATCCCAATAAGGGGCCCCAAGATATGTAGTAAGTACATGGCAAGATAGGATTGGAAGAACCCCATGATGGGATTGGAGGAGGTATGTTTGAGCAATTGGGTCGATAATTCCTGCAATTTAACAACATTTTTTTTATTAGCCCAGATTCATTAACATAATAGCAAAATTCCTCTCTGAGGAATAGACATGTAACCCCTTTTTCTGCAGTGAGAAGATCAATTGCCCTTTGGTTCTGTAAACCCACTTGTGCCAATGATGTAACCTGCCGCTGCAAGGAACCCAGAGACTCAGCCATGGTATTGAGTGTTTCCTGCAGTTTTTGTAGAAGGTCATTGGATGCCCATAGAGCATGACCTATAGCTCCACCAGAGAGTCCGAGACTCGTCACTGAGGTTGTTAAAATGAGGCCTACCAGAACCGGCAGAAAGACTACCCTACGGGTGCGGGAAGGTAGGGCCAACTGTCGGAATTCGGTGGGAGTATACAAAGATAGCAGAGGAACTACAGTAACCAAGAAACAGGTGCCAGAGACATTGATCGTTGAGGTACTTAAAGACCCATTACACCAGAGGAAATGTTCAGGTTGCCTAAACACAGGGCTCTATGGGGTGTTGTAGCTCAAGGAACAAACGGGTAAAGGATTCATTATTGGCAGGTGGAAACAGATGAAAGGAAATAAAGTATTGGTGGAATAACTTTCCCACAGTAGGATACGTGTCACATGTAGGGGTTGTCCTTTTTAGAGAAATTGTAGGGTTTTGCTGGAATATTTTCTGCCGCTAATGGGACTGCTGCTAGAAGTGGACGACTAAGTGAAGCACAGAGAAAGCACTGAGAAGCAGGCAAAGAAAGACGGGTGGAGTTTAATAATCAAAACGTTTGGTGTAGCAAATTGAGCCATGTGGGAGGGTGACCTGAGGGGGTTGAAGGCTCTGAATCCTCTTTGGATGAGCTATGGATACGATCTCGAAGTTTTGATTCTGAGTCCTTAATGTGTTCGACTACCTGGATGGTTGCCTTAGGTGGCGTAATCAGGGTGCGGACAATAGTCATCCATCCTGTGGGTCTGAGTGAGATTGTCTGAGCATAGACAGCAAACTCAACATAGCCCCAACGTTTGGCCTTGGGGTCAGGTTTATCTAAAGTATACCATCCATTGTTATTGGATGAAGAGCCTTTATGCCACTTTATGTAACTAGAAGTCCACCCTTCAGGGTAACCGAGTGAGTGGTAAGAATAGCTACCACGTTCATCATGGAACCTGCATGACCAATAGGGGCACCCATTATATATCTCAGGCCACCAATGACAATAATCTTTTGTTTGATCAAAAAGGAAGCAAATGAAAGGCCAGTTCCAGCTACCAGGGACGAAGGTCCTTGAAGGTGACAATTTTAGGGAAATAGAGGTGCAGTTGTGGATGAAGCAAGTAGTTGCATCCACTCCGCGGACCTTCTGCATGCCATGTTCTGAGTATCGTTCCCGAAGAGTGAATAAATGCATGGTAGGTGAGGAGGGTAAAGACCAGTCCTGACAGAGCACAGAAAATAAGCAGAGCACAAAAAACAAGCAGTTAGAGAAGACTAGGGTGTTGGGAGAGCTCATTGTGCCTTCTTTAAGAGGAATTGGGCTGCAAGGAAAACCGTGTGAGCCGCAACTTAAATGGGTGAGATGGGTGTGGAGAGCAGGAGTAAAGGGGAGGTTCAGGAGGTGATTCTTGGAGTTCCTCTGGGGTGGCCCTGTCGTCAGCATGTGGGGCCTCCTGGTGATGTGGCTTCAACCTAGACATGTGATTCCAGGGAGTGAGACAGTTGTCTGGTAAGGAGAGTTTGGCGGCGGTGGGGGTACAGAAAATGAAAGGATAGGGGCCTTCCCATTTTGGGGCAAGAGTCCCTTTCTCCTCTGGGGTATTATAATTGACTAGACTAACAGGTGTTAAGGGAGGAGTGTTTGGAGAGGAGACTGGGTCCGGAAGAAGCCAGTCCTGATATTTCCAGAGTTCCGAGCGGAGATGAAGCAAGAGAGGCAAAGACAAATCTCGGGTGAGAGGTCCTTGTGAAATGACCAACGCAGGGGTTATAAGATGTCTTTCATACATTATCTCAAAAGGAGACAGTAAAGATGGTTTCTTAGGGAGAGCTCTGATTCGAAGCAAAGCCAAGGGAAGGAGTTTGACCCAGTCTATGTTTAATTCCATTGTCAATTTGGTAAGGACTTTCTTTAGAGTACGATTTACCCTTTCCACATTCCCTGAAGCCTGGGGGAAATATGGACAGTTGAAATGCCACTTGAAGGAGAGGGCTTGAGAGACCTTTTGTGTGATCCTAGAAGTAAACTCAGGGCCATTGTCATATTGTAGGGAAGTGGGCATACCAAACCTGGGGATGATGTCTGTCAGTAAGATTGAAGCTAAAGTGGAAGCCTTTTTATTGGAAGTGGGAAATGCCTCAACCAAACCAGAGAAAGTGTCCACAAAGACAAGGAGGTATTTAGTGTGCCATACTGTGGGCATGTTGGTGAAGTCTACCTGCCAGTCAGCACAGGGAATGTGTCCCCGGGCTTGTTGGGAAGGGAAACGTTTGGGCCTTAAAGGAGTATGAGGGTTGGTCCGCTGACAGATCTGAAAATTAGAGGCTATATTCTGTAGCATGGCTTGTCAGAGGGAGTGAGGAAGAAGAAACTCTGTAAAAAGAGGGTCAAAGACTGAGAATTGGAAAGGAATAGAGTATGAAGGAACTTGAAAAGATGCTTGTTCTTACTGAAAGAAGTAGGGGGTTCAGATGAGCTGTCTAAAGTGGCCATTATATGTCCACCATGGGGTCCATGATTGGAAGTGGTAGCAGCCATTCGTGCCACCTGGTCAGCTTTGGCATTGCCCTCAGTGATAAGAGACCTGTCCTTCTGATGGGACCTACAATGGACATCTCCCAACTGGGTGGGTAAGTGGGAGGCCTCTATCAGATTGGTTATAAGAGCTGAATTAGTGATCGCATTACCTTTGGTGGTAAGTAGGCCTCGCTTCTTTCAAATTGCAGCATGGGATAATAAGATATGGAAGACATATTTTGAATCAGTTTAGAGGGTGAGGGATTTGCCTTGTGCTAGAAGGCAGGCACGAGTGGATGCTATAAAATCAGCCTGCTGGTCTGTAGTTCCTGAAGGCAAAACTTTGGCCTCTATAATCTCAGTGGCTGAAAATACAGCGTATCCAGAGTAATGAGTTCCATTCTGCCTAAAGGAACTGCTGTCAGTAAACCAGATAAGGTCAGGCTTGGTGAGTGGTCTCTCAGAAATGGAAGAATGACAGGGGAGGAAATCATCTAAGTTTTCCAAGCAATTATGAGTTGGTGTGTGAGACATGGGAGTCATTGGGAGCAGTGAGGCAGGGTTCAGTGCAGAGCAGGGGAGGAAAATAATATTAGGGTTTTCCAGAAAGGAAGTGAGGAGCGACAGAACTCTGGATGTAGCTAGGGTTTGAAGGCCCTTTTAAGGTAAAAGATCTTTCAAGTGATGTGGGGAGTAGATAGTTCAAGGGGCCCCAAAAGTCAGAATAGAGGCTTCTTTGTGTAAAATTTGTCCAGTAGCCAGAAATCTTAAGCAAGGGGCCCACCCACGGATGGAAAATAAGAAACCATGTCCTCCAGGTCACATAGATGCAGACCCAGGTTTATGGTTTCACTAGAAAGGAAGCTAAAGCACGTGACAACAACATATATTTCAAGTGCCCAACCTCACAGGCAGTATCTCAAAAAGTCTCTAGGACAACAGACTTCCATGTTTTTGAAGTGTTTACCCTGTCCCTTACTTTTGGAAACTCCTCTAACACTTCCAAGGTTGTGAACTCCTGATCGCATTCCATTCCAGATATGTATTCATGGATTTTCTAACTCTTCTCCTCTAATTGTGTCTTACATGGGGTGAAGGTGTTGTCAAGGTATTGTTCTGGATGAGAGTGGGAAGATTTTTGTGTAGCACATATTTACATACACATTGGATTCATTTTCCAATTTTCCATTCGAAATACTGAATCCCTGTCAGTAACCCATACCCTAATAGACTCTGACTACTAATCCTAATATGATGGAGACAAATAACCCAATCATAATATTAATACAAGCAGTTCAGAGGAGGCATGGTGTATAGTTGGTCTTGCCTTTTGCATGATATAGTGTAGGAGTTATAAATCTTGTCAATTGTTTGTTGAAATAGTACTCCATGTGTTTTTAAAGTTAACACATATGTGAATTTCTGTCTCCGTTTTTCTGTAGCCAATTCAGCACATGTATTTTTATATGCACATATAAAATCATACCTGGTATCACACGTACATTTTTGTGAGGTGGCTAACTTGGCAGAAACAAAGTATGAGAAGAGATCACCCCTCCTAAACGCTTTTGGAACTGAAAATTCAAACTATGAGTGAGATTTTTAGTTGAACAACATTATACATAAATCCATGTTCAGTAAAATTAATATTTTTGGATCGGTGGATGATATATATTTCACGATGAATTTTGATTGGCATATATATTGCTACTTCCTAATGTTTCTCTGGGTAATATATATATATTTCCAAATATAAAATATATGTGTCTTATTATACACTCCCTTAATAATTCACTCATGCTCATGTATGTGGTTTTATAATCAAATTTTCATACGATTATTTTCAGAAATATTCATCCACCTGAAATACATATTTGTTTTCTAGTACTGAAAACTCACTTCACTGAATGGTGCAAACAAATCCTTATATTTCTACAGTAACTGACCCAATTTAACATCAATGCATGTAGATTCCAATGGGGCATGATGTGTATTTTGACGTTCATTTTATTTAACACTGGTACATTACTATTTCTTCAGTTTTTGTACATCATAGTATAAACATTTCATCCATAAGTTCACAAATTTAAAGACATTTGAAACACATTCAATCACTTCCTGCTTCAGTACACATGTATTCCTCCTTGCTTTTGACTGGTCATTTCATGAGACTTCTTTCCAAACACATTATTTTCGATTTCCATAATCAATTTTGAAGCAAAACTCACACACACTTTATGATAAACCACAACCCTAATATTACCATTAGATGTATAACTTGTTGGAATGAATGTATGTATATCAATATAACATTTACTGTGTATGTTCAGATATCAATTTATTCCAATTTCTAAAGTTGGAATCAGTTATATTATATATTCACACATGGTACAACTATTTGTGCCCCCAATACTAATTTATATCTCTTCTAAATATTGCTCCCAGAAATGGTGCAAGAAAGACTCATGTCACCTGATCTACATATACATTTTATCACAGTAATATTCTGGCCACAAAATGCAAAGTCACACTTACAATTGTACCAAAGCCTAAATGGAATGTGAGTATGGATTATGAAAATCACCCATGTCCATGTTGCCTAATGCTCTCAAATGTCAATCCTATTGGTGACTACATATTTGTTTCTTCCTAAGATTATGTATTCAACCTCAAGCCTGTTGAAAATGTCTAATCCTATCAATCACTTCATCATTTGCCTGATTTCCTAATGTCTCTAATGATATCTGCTTTCCTACATATTTTCCCCAGTTCATCATTGTGACTGACTCTTCAAATGTGCTGACATTTACATTTTCTGTCTACCTGAAACCCTATTGCTAAAGAACTTTTTGTCCAAATCCTATACTGACTCTTTTTTCTAATCCTATCAAGTATCTTCCTAATCCTACCAACTATCCTTTTTTGACTGGATGTTCTCTTCGACATTCAATTTTCCAAGGTACAAGGTCCTATGCCATTATGTATAGAATTATCTGAGACACATGTGCACAACATAATTCAGAGTAAAGTATCCCAATCAAGGATCCAATGCCCTTTTGGGCTTCAAATCTTACCTAGATTTGTGTTTTCATACATATATTTCACCTCTATATATCCTTATAAATATTGCAGGTTCCCAATACCATTATTCATGCAGCAGAATGATTCCTAACCCAAATCAATCATGTTATTAACCCTAACCATACTTTGTTTCCTCAACCTAACTTTACAGAAAAGCAAGGACAAAGTTGGTCTTATATAGAAATGTAAGAGATCTTCCACCTGCTGAGAACCTCAAAGGTCCATGCAGAAGTGAACCCTGGGGAAGATATAGAAAGCTATGAAGGACCTGAGAGAGCGAAAGTCATCTTTCATGACAAAAAAAAAAAAAAAAAAAACAGGTCAGGATGAAGGGGTGTGTCTGAAGCTGTCTCTCTCTTCTTAATGTAGAGAAGATGGACCAAACCAGGCCTGTGTGGAGAGCTGTTTACGGGTGCCTATGTTTGATATACCATTCTTACATGTGAAAGTGTCACAGGAAGTAGGGGCAGCCTCCATCTATTGGGACACTTGGAAGCAACTGTTAGGACAAAGATGTTGCCAAGGCAGTGACCTCATTCAGTTCTTGAAGGAAGTGACCTATATAACTTTCTTGGTGATGGAACTCTCTGAACTTGGGATCCAGGAAGCCAGGCACCCAGAGTCATTCCCAGTCCCAGTCCCAGTGGCCACACATGTTTGGATTTACCAAGGACAGAATCGGTCTTTCTGTGTAACTACTGATGTGAGGATGGCCAAATTCCAGGAGAGCTCTGAAGAGGGGCCTTTCCTGAGAAAGCAGGTAGTGTCTCACTACTGGCACCTGACAACTTCACAGTGTTGGCCAAGGAGACCAGACATGACATAGGACAGCCCATTTCGGGGAAACGTAGTATGTCCCATCAGTCAGAGGACACTCCGGATAGTCACAGACCTACTTGGGGGAAGGAGTTGACTTTGTGGGTGTGCGTGTGAGTTTGTGGTTTTGTCTCATGATCTGAGAATATATAGGAAAGTCGGTTTGTTTGATTTGGAGTGGACTGTTTCTAGTAAGTCTTTTGACAATGCGAGTGTTTCTATGTCTGTTTATCCCACTGTGTCCGTGGTTGTAGACATTAGAAAAGAGAATGCATCAATGAATGTGTCCTGTCTAGTAGAAAACTTCACAGCATTCATCCTGCCCAATTTATGAATGGACTGTGGCTTGCCTAATGGATGGGCAACAACTACTATCTTCCTAAGTTCCTGTATGTCTTCTTGAATTCTGGCCACTCTCCAGAATAGGTTCAGGGTTTTGTGTCCACGATATGTACCACCTCCAAGCTCTGTGACATGGCCATGTACTGGATAGCTGAAGGGAATGGGATCATCTCAGAAAACTCAGATATCATTGGAGAAACCCTGCAATGGGCCATTTGCTTACCTATTGTTCTGTTGCCCTGAATGTCAGAAAGGTCTTTGCCTCAGGCCACTCCTTTGTGAAGCCTGAAGGAAACGGTTTTCAAGGGGAATTAATGGGCATCACCTGTTGCTCTTTGCTTAATTGCTTTGGAAAGGAATGTCTGCATCAGACTCTTGGCCATGTGTGAGGCTGTTGCATAGATTCTCAGCACCTGATGGATCTAAAGAAAGTTCCCACGTGTGCTTCCAAAACCAAAATGGCCAAAAAAGCAGTCATTGTGGACGAAGTCTCTCGCCTTCCTCTATAACGTTCCTAACTTCCATCAAGTGAAAATAGGGATCCTTTGTGTCAAATGAGTTCTCAAAACCCTGCAGATGATAGCTAATATGTGCTTGGGTTTTCTCATGATTCCAATTCACATAAAGAGTCTATACCCAAGAGTCAGTAGGCCTCAAATTGGAGAAGCAGAGCAGTATTTATGGCAGGCTTATTTGATCACTCCTGGTTCTCAGGAAGGGTGTCCAGGCAACCCTGACTTTAGGCAAATTAGGGGCAAGGGAGTTTATTTTGTACACTGTCTTGGTCTGAGCCCCTCATGGAAACCTCCAGCCACAGGTTATGATGAGTGTCTATATGGAAGAAGATGAGGGCCTTGTGGGAGTGTTTTGGTTTTAATTGTGGTCATTTGTGTAGTGCTTGGAAGTGATGACAGGGTCTACCTGGGCTTGAACTCTGGTGTGATTCCCCTTAGAGTCTGAGTTCTGGAACTGATCTCAGAGAAATATTGCCATGAACTGTGTTCAGATTTTAGGAGGCCACGCATTGGATTTCCCCTTGGAAACTGAGATCAAAAAAGAAGGGTGACTTTCCACAGAGCCTTGGAATCTCAGCTAAGATATCACATGATTTTATTCTGAAAGATGTGGCAGCCATAGTTGACAGTCAGAACACCCATGGACGTCACATTGAAGACCTCAATGGGCCTGGCTTCATGTGACCTTTTCACCACTCTATGGGATGACTTGCCTGTGAGATTTCTCCAGAGATTTCATTGAAATGAGTTTCCTCACCATTTAATGGTTCCTGAATGAACTGAAACCCACAATGCCTCCAACTTCATCCATGAAAAATGGCTAAATAAATACAATAAAATTTTTGAAATTCCCTTAACCAGGTGGCACTGGAGAACCTTTGGATGTCTTTTTCCTGATCATGAGTGTACAAGAGAATGCCATGATTGACGGGGTTTCATGAAAATGGTGTAGAACAAAGATGCCAGTAAGTTGGACCCTGCTGAGTAGTGGGCCTATTGCAGTGGTGGGCAGGTGTGTGATAATACATCTGTGGTGTGGCCAGGAGGATTTTCCATTGCCTTCAAAATGGCTTGTGACGGATATGGTGCAGCCAGCAGACCCTTCTTGTTACATGGAGAGGTTTCTGGGCAAAGTTCAGAGTCAGATTTCTATGGACAAATGGGCAAGCTTTGTGAGATAGAAGCCTGGTTGGTGCATTCTCTGTCACCACAAGTGACAGAACTCCCTCCAATACTGGGTCCCAGTTGAACTCGTTGTATTTCATGAAGCAAATACCAAACTCCCAGTGCAGCAGCAAGAAACACCACGAAAAGTGGAGGATGACCAAATGGCTTCACAGTTCACACGGGGAGACACTTAGCACCAAGTGGCCACAGTTTACCTACAAATACAAAATTCAGCACTGCTGCCTCATGTTCATTAGAATACAAGAAACCATGTCCTCCAGGTCACGTAGATGCAGACCCAGCTTTTATGGTGTCACTAGAAAGGAAGCTAAATCTCCTTACAACAACATATACTTCAAGTGCCCAACCTCAGAGGAAGTTTCTCAAGAAGTCTTTAGGCCGGCAGAGCTCCACGTCTTTGGAGTGTTTACCTGTGAGACCAGGACGCTAGAAAAGACCACTGACTCAAATTAAAATCAAATAAAATTAAGCTTATTATTTCCACCGGCCGTGCTGCCTCTCCCTCTTAAAATGGTGGGAACAAGACAGCATCCCAAGCTTTCCTACAGCCCAGTTTTATAGCCCAGAAAGTTACACAAAAGGGGGGTTACAGATAACAGAACTCTGATAAACATCACATTAAAGGTAGTTTACAATTTTTTTGCTGTCCCTACATCAGAATTCATGAGGACCATTAGAGCCTCAGAGAGGGTTGTTGTCTGGCCAGAGAAGGCAAATATTTATGATGTGTCACTAAAGTTTCAGAGAGGGCTGCTATCTGGTCAGAGAGCTGGGCATGCGTGAGTTCAAGGCGTGGGCAGGCATTCCACGCAGGTTCAGAATTTGAAGTAATTAATGGTAAAGCCAAAATTATCTTTTCATGGCTTTGTGGCATGATGGCTCCCAATTTTAATAAAAGATCAGGTTGGGTCTACAATTTCCCCCTTTTCTCTGTGTCCCTTTCAAATCTTTGATAGATTATGGGAAGAACACTGAGGAAATTTTAATCCCTCAGATAAGAGTCTCCAAATTTTTACAACTCACCCAAAACCGATCTCCCTGATTTTACCTGACTTAATTAATTATTTATATTGATAGTCTATTTATCTTTCTCTCCATTGTTGTAAAAAGAGTGGCATCACTAATTTTTTCTTCTTCTATCCTGAGACAGGGTGACGTGAGTGGGCTCGTCGTGAGGGACATGAGTTGCCTATTAGAAGTCAGTTGAGAGACATGAGTTGCCCTTTAGAAGTCAGTTTGGTTTGAAGTCAGGTTGGGGAAGAACAGGTTGTAAAGTCATCTGTGAATGGATTCTTCTACGAGTGAAACAAAAACCATGAGTACTGAATAAATGTTGCAGCAGCTGGAACATGTCACTGTATAGAAATTCCCTCACCAGTCTTTAATATCCCCAATTATCAGGACTGTCAACTTAATATTTAACTTTAAGTGTTACAGTTGGCCCTCCCAATAAGACACAGTTTAATAATTTAATGTCATCTGATCTTGTAAAAATCCTTTTACTAGTATGACCTCTGCGTCTAATAGAGAAACCTTTAATTCTGTTACTCAGGGCTGGATAATCGTACTAGCAAACACCAAGCCTACCTGTGTAGGTTAGGAATATCTGTAGGTCTTAAACTGAAAACTTCTGCCTGTGGCTGCTCTTCTTGATAGTCTCTTTTTATAAGTATTAGGCATTCCTGTGTGAGAATCCTTTTTTGTAGCCTCCAGTCTTACTTATTTTGGGAGGATAAGATAAAGTGCATACCTTAAAATTATTATTATTATTATTATTATTATTATTATTATTATTATTATTATTATTTAAAATGCCCAGGAGTGGCTGTATTTTGGTCTTAACTGTCTTTGCTAAGTGTTTAAGATGAAGCAGTCAAACTGACTTTTGTTTCTATCTATTGTTAACAGTCAGCTGAGCTTTTGTGGGAATCAATTCTGGGGAAACTTGAGAAGAGATTCTCAGTTCTGCTACTGCCATTTGCGCTAGGTGGGTCCAGGTCTTGCTTGACCATTTGGCTTCCCTCAGAAGCATCATGGATGTCTCCTTTCTATGATGACTCTCCTCTTTGTAACAAATGCACTGATTGGCTTTCTGTTCTCCAGTGGTCTCATTAATCTCCCTGATCAGGAGGTTATGTGGCTCAGAGTTGCAAAGCTCTTTAGAGAAGTCCCCTGTTCCCTGGATTCAGACTGACTCAGAGGGCAAGAGCCAAATATTGGTTTTCTTGGCCCTTTTCATTTAACATTCATTTTAAATCCTAATCTTAAAAATCCAGCAAATAAATTTTAACAGCCTTACATTAAGAGTACTGGGCTTTAATGTCTATAACTTTATTATTACCTTTTTATTAATTGGGATCTGTATTATTCTGTCTGTATTGTAGTTGATGACTTATCTTGAATAAACCCATGTTGTGTTCTTAAAGCAACACATTTGTAAAACACTAACAGGGAATCTTTAGATGACTTATAAGAAAATTTCAGACTAAAATTAACAAAAGTAAAAATACTTAGTTCGTGTAATATCTTCCCTGAATTTTTTGGCTGAATTATACAATATATCCCCTGTTTGAGATCCTAGGAATATTGACAATAAAAAAAAAACTTTTTAATATAACTTTAAAGAAATATTATCTGACCTAATGGTTTCATAGTCATTCTCACATGTAGTAAGATGGGACACACAGCCTTATCTCAGGTAAGGCAGGGCTCTTTATAAATCTTAACTATTTTAGTTCTAAAGCTGATCTTTATTTTTAAATATCATTTGACAATGTTTAAATAAATTGTTTGAGGTCACATGAACATTAGCTAACACCATATGATATCACATTTAAAACATGAATTAAAGAAAGGCTGAAAGTTTTTAACCTTTACAAAGATTAGGCTCTAATTAACTTAAAAATACATTTAAATTGTTCCCCAATGTAAAAAGTAACATAAAAATTTACATATCTTATTGATAACAGGTAAATAAATCCACAATATATTTTTTACCACACAACTTCAGAGCACCAGCTTGATATAATACTCTTTAAACGTTTCTACCTTACAGACTTGCATACCTGTAAGATATGAAATCATTAATAGCATAAAAAATTACATTTATGTTTCTACATTAATCAAGTTTGGCTTTTAAAGAAATGGCAGTACAGTGCTCTAAAATAACAGTTTTTATTTAATCAGTTGTTTAATTTTTATGGTTTCTTGCTCTAGAAAACATAAATCTTAATAAACTCAATGTTATGGGTAAACTTATGTTTTAAGAAATTTTTGTCTCATTAACACATGACTGATTTTTACAATCTTATACAGAGTTTACTAAAAAAAATACAGATCTTAGTAAATAATCAGATATCTAACAAAAGTACTCATGAATGAGTAATCCCATATCAAATTTACTTTACTTATTTATCAAAAAGTTAGAGAAATGTATTGAACAGTGTAAACCATTTTTATGTTGAAGGAAAGGTACTAGAGCCAAGGCATATTAGACATTTTGTAGATGCTAATATTTTGTTAGATGTTTGAACACCTAGAAAACATTGTAAGCTTAAATTTAAAGACATTTGTTTTTATCTCTTTATCCAATTTAAATTGAAACATTTAAATAACGTGAATTAAAGATCTTTGGATCCACTTTTTTAAAATTTGTTTTTACGAGCGCTATTTTTTTATGAGCGCTCCTTATATATGTTAATTTGTGTATCATATATATGATATACGGACATATGTATATATAGACATACAACACATAACAATTTGTGCACACATAATAATAGTAAAGGCCTTGTAGCTTTTCGTAGTTGAAATCTTTATTGCAATGTTTCAAAAAGTCCACAGTTGGTCAAAGTAGAACTGATCAGAAAAACATTAACCTAGGTCTGTATGCTCAAAATCATGAGGTCAAAAAACATAAAGTATCTAAGAAAAAAAATAAGAGTCCTAGAAAAAATGACTTGCCAGTAATTAGTAAATAACATACAATTTACCTTTTTTTCCCTTAGACCTCAAATCACTCTCCTACAAAGCTTGCAGGCTTCTTTCATTTGCATTTCAACATAAGTCATGGTTGAGGTCTGGAAGGAGCAGCAAAAAAACTGCTATTCTGAACAGACATCTCAGGACTAAGGCATTTTAACCATAATTTTCAGGTTCAGATGTTGAAAATTATGATACAAGTTTAAGATACAATTCACAAAATTTTATATCTTTACATCTTGTTTTGTCAACAGACACCATACTATGATTTACTATTTATGTCCAAATTAATGCACTGGTATACACAGTGACATTTTCCCAGGCTACCCAATTCAAAATTGGTGAAAAAAAAAAAAAAAAAAAAAGACCGTATGATTGGGAAGTTTCTTGCCAACTTGGAAGTAGAGTTCTTCAGTTATCCATCCTAAGTATTTAAGTTCTCTGGCATGAATTATCTGAAATCATAAACTAAACAATTACCGAAACCCGACTTTTTACTGCAAGATTGTGCAATGCTTCAAAAACCCATTCAGTTACCAGATTGTTAAAATAAAACATCATCATTTAGACACACATTCAGCTAAGATCATTCCCCAAAAACAATTTATAATATCAACACATTATTGCAGATGCCTTAAAGGGCCAGAAACAAAGACACAATACAGACAGAAAGGAGGTCCAGACTATGGCTGTCAGACAGAACCCTTTAAACCAGAGCAGATAAGAGAAAAATCTCCTACAGCAGTGGGACCATAGATGTCCCCACAAGGGGACCAGATGTTTTCACAGAAGGGCAACCTGAAATGTAAAATAAAGTGTCTCCATGGTGACTTTACTGCATTTAGTGTCACCTTTTTCTTTTTCTCTTTTTTTAACAAGACAGAGGTGGCATAATTCTTACAGTGCAGGGAAGGAAGGAGGTAATTCCCTGAATCAACAGGGCTTTGGCAGCTGCTGGGAGTCCCTCAGTTTCCCCTTTTACATACAGGATTAGCTCCTCTGATTCAGTTCCACATCAAGCATGCTCTATCTCCTAACATTTCAGTAGATAGCTCTAACAAAGTTCAGGGGCGGAGGGTGGGTACAAGATTTGTAACTTAAAGTTTGGTTCCTGACCTTGAAGCCAATTAATACAAATTTAATAATGAGGACTGGGTTTTCAGAAAAAGAAAAAAGGAGTTTTATTGCTTGGCTAACAAAGGAGAAACACAGGGGACTCTGCCAAAGTTGTGACTCTCTTTATCTGGAGGGACAAGGGGTTTTAAAGGAGTTTCACTTGTTAACCTGGGAGATACTCAGTTCTTACGTCCCTAGCAGGCATAGCCCTCTGCAATGGGTGTGCTCCAGGCAGCCAGCTAGGGGCTTCTATCATCCTGCTTTACAATGGGGGATAAAGTTTATTGCAGTTCCTTAAAACACAGTCCAAAGGGATGTCAGGCTTAATCTCTTTATTTCTGATTTTCATGTCCAATATACTTAAGTTTTTACCACCAAAATCACACAACAAAACGAACAAAAACAAACAAACAAAAAACCAAAAAATAGAACACAGAACACAAAAAAACAGAAACCCAGCGCCTAAACACAGAAACAGGGGAAGAGTGCAACATCTTGCTAAAGCTCCAGGGTAGGAGCGCGTGCGTGCCCGTCGGCACCTCTCTACAGTTCCAGAGGAATTCCCTACAGAACAGAACAGAGGACAGAAAGATTCTCGTTACTGTCCTGGACAGAAGTATATGTGAGCCTCCCCGTGCCACATCTCTGTCATCAGAAGAGATCTCCCTTAACCAGATATCAGATGTTATAAAGGAGCCACTTACCTATGGAGGCGTCCTCCATCAGGTGCTTGCTAATAGTTTTAGTGCAGAGGTTCACTGCAGTGCTCCCTGGACTAAAGGCTCTCTTCCAAATATAAAGAAGATGGACCAAATCAGGCCTGTGTGGAGAGCGGTTCCTTGGTGCTTATGGTTGATATACCATTCTAATTTGTGAAAGTGCCACAGAAAATAGGGTAAGCCTCCTTCTCATGGTACGCTTGAAAGCAACTGTTTGGACAAAGTGGTTGCCAAGGCAGTGACCTCATTCAGTTCCTGAAGGATGTGACCTCACTTCAATCCCTTGGTAATGGAACTCTCTGAACTTGGGATCCAGGAAGCCAGGCACACAGAGTCAGTCTCAGTCCCAGTCCCAGTGTCTCACTTGCTTCGATTTAGCAAGGACAGAGTCAGTCTTTCTTGGTACCTACTGATGTGAGGATGGCCAAATGCCAGGAGTTCTCTGAAGAGGGGCCTTTCCTGAAAAAGTAGGTAGTGGCTCACAGCTGGCTCCTGACCACTTCACAGAGTTGGACAAGGAGACCAGATCTGAGACAGGAAACGCCATATCGGGGGAACATAGTATGGCCCAGCAGTAAGAGGATACTCTGGAGAGTGAGAGACCTACTTGGGGAAGGAGGTGCCTTTGTGGGTGTGGATGTGTGTTTGGGTTTTGTCTCATGTTCTGAGAATAGGCAGGAAAGTCGGTTTGTTTGGTTTGGAGTGAACTGTTTCTAGTAAGTTGTTTCACAAGGCGAGTGTTTCTATGTCTGTGTATCCCACTGTGTCCGTGCTTGTAGACATTAGAAAAGAGAATGCATCAATGGATGTTTCCTGTCAAGCAGAAAGCTTCCCAGCATTCATCCTGCCCAATTTATGAATGCACTAGGGCTTGCCTTATCGATGGGCAACACCTGCTATTTTCCTAAGTTCCTGTTATCTTCCTGAAATCTAGCCACTCTCCAGAATAGGTTCATGCATTTGCATCCACGATATGTACCACCTCCAAGCACTGTGACATGGACATGTACTGGATAGCTGAAGAGAATGGCAAGCATCTCAGAAAAGTCAGATATCACTGTGACCCAGAAAGTCTCAGTAGAGAAACCCTGAGAAGGGCCTTTTGATTACCTATTGTTCTGTTGCCCTGAATGTCAGGAAGGTCTTTGCCTCCGGCCACGCTTTTGTGAAGCCTGAAGAAAACAATTTTCAAACGGAAATGAATGGGCATCACCTGTGGTTCTTTGCTTAAATGCATTGTAAAGGGATGTGTCTGAATCAGCCTCTTGGCTCTGTGTGAGCCTGTGGCTTAGATTATCAGCACCTGATGGATCTAAAGAAAGATCCCATGTGTGGATCCAAAATCAAAATGGCCAAAATGTCATTGTTGATGAAGTCTCTCGCATTCCTCTGTAAGGTTCCTGACCTCCATCAAGTGAGAAAAGGGATCCATTGGGTCAATTGAGTTCTTCAAAGCCCTGCAGATGCTTGCCCATAGGTTCTTGGGTTTTCTTATAAATCCAATTCAAATAAAGAATCTAAACCCCACCGTCAGTAGGCCTCAAATTGAAGAACAGAGCTGTATTAATGGCAGGCATATTTGATCACTCCTGGTTCACAGGAAGGGTGTCCAGGCCACTCTGACTTTTGGCTGCGCCTCTCATGGAATCCTCCTGCCAGAAGTTATAATGAGTGTCTATTTGGAAGAAGATGAGTGCCATTTGGGAGTGTTTTGGTTTTAATTGTGGTCATTTGTGTGGCGGTTGGTAGAGATAATTGAGTCCATCTTGTCTTGAACTTTGGTGTGATTCCCCTTAGAGACTGTGTTTTGGAACTGACCTCTGAGATGGTACAAGGTCCTGTGTCATTGTATATCCATATTTCTGGGACATCTCTACGGAACGTAATTCAAAGCTAAGTATACCAATCAAGGGCCAAATGAACTTCTGGGCTTCAAATCTAACCTAGATTTCTGTTTTCATACTTATATTGAAAGGTTAATAAAATAGGTACTTGTCACTTCCTGTTTTTCTGTATGCTTAATAAAACACTGTTGAAATCTTGAGAACTGTTTGCTCTTCTTGTTCCCAGAATGTGCTGCCCCCAACTGCCAAACTGCAGAATGTACTCCATCAACCATTTGCACGCAAACCGCCCACTCGCCCTTACCCATCAATAAACTTCCCTCCCTGCCCTCTCCAAGGAAAATATATAAGCACTTCTTAAGCTGTTCTCAGGGCTCTCTGCTCTATTCAAGCGAGCTCTGAGCCCTTGCATGCCGGACTCCCAATAAACCCTTTGCTGTTGCATTATACAGTCTCTTGGTGGTCTCTTTCATCGATGCTCACCCGACCTTTACTTCTGGTGGCCCCAGCGAGATCCGGCAGCTGCAGATGAAAGACCCCCAACGGGATGCTCTGGGGGTAAATAAGGCCCCTCTTTCTGGTTTCAGGATTCAGGTTAGGGTTTGACAAAATGGCTATTGGTAAAGAGCGTGAGCTCTCTCCCACGGTGGCTGACACACATGTCACAGAGCCACAGGCCATGTCCCTGGGGGATTCACTCGGGAAATCGAGGAACCATAGTCTCCTCGACTCAGTGATATTTTCTTTCAGATTCGGAATTGCCAGCCCATCAGGTTTTGCCGGCTACTCAGTCCTGTTCTCAGTATTGGACGTCCATTGCCTGTCTTTATTGTCTTGTCTTGTCTGTGTCGTGTGTTGTTGCTTTCACTGTCTGTGTATATTTCATTATGGGACAGAGCACTTCAATGCCTCTGTCCCTGACCCTTAATCACTGGACCAAAGTCTGCTTAAGGGCTCAGAATCTTTCTTTTTCATTAAAACACCAGACCTGGCAGATTCTGTGTCTCAGAATAACCCACCTTTGTAGTCAGATGGCCTCTAGAAGGATGTTTCTACTTCGCACTAATTTGAAAAGTCTGAGATATTGTCTTTCAGCCGGGGCCACATAGCCATCCAGATCAATAGCCATATATCTTAACTTGTCAGGACCTCTGCAAATCTCCTCCTCCATGGGTGAAGCCTTTCCTTGTCCCTGCACCCACTCCTACTCCTTCCCCTATGATTCTATCTCTCAAACTCTCTGTTCCTCAACCTCCACCCTCTGTTCTCCCTGAGTCTCAAGACTCTACTCGTCCTTATCCTCTGCCCTTGTCCCCCAACCCCCAAAACCCTGTAAGTAATTCCCCTGCTGCTGACTCAGCCTCTCCACCATTCGAGGAAGCCAGAATGGCCCAGCGCCCTCCAGATGACTGTCCCATGACACACACAGCGCCTCCTTCCCTGGAGGAAGCTGGCCCGGCTAAAATAACTCAGAGAACTCGCCAACGTTTTCACACCTGCCTACTTGGAATGACTGCCAACAACTCCTAGGGACTCTCTTCATGACAGAGGAATGAGAGAAAAACCTCCTGGAAGCTAGAAAAAAATATCCTCGGACCTGATGGGCGACCAACACAACTTCCCAACATAATAAAAGCTGCCTTCCCCTTTAACCAACCCAACTGGGACCCCAACACCTTTGAAGATAGGGAGCATCTGTCCAATTATTGCCAGGCTCTAATAGCGGGTATCCAAGGGGCCGCTAGGTGACCAACTAATTTGGCCATGGTAAGAGAAATTATTAAAAGGCCTGATGAATCTTCCTCTACGTTTCTAGAGAGAATTATGGAGGCATATAAGAGATATACTCCTTTCGATCCTCAGGCAGCAGATCAAAAGGCATCTGTCACGATGGCCTTAATTGTTGAAGCTGCCATGGATATTAAAAAAAAAAGTTAAAAGAGAGATTTAGTAAGAGAAGCCAAAAAAGTATACTATAAGAGAGAAACAGGGAAAAAGAAAGGGAGCAGAGGGAGGATGAGAGAAGCAAAAGAAAGACTAAGGCATTGACTAAGATCCTGGTCACAACAAGGAAGAGGCCAGAAATTAAGACATAAGGTGACAGGAAGCGATACCTGGGCCCATGCCACAGGCCACCCCTGGCCTCAGATCAATGTGCCTACTGTAAAAAAAAAGGACACTGGGCCAAAGAGTGCCCTATAAAGAGACAGACACGCCAGGCAGCAATTCTGACTCTGGGGGATGACTAAGAAAGTGGGGGCTCAGATTCTTTCCCCTAGCTCATGGTAACATTTGAAGTGTAGGGGACCCCAGTAAACTTTGAAGTGAATACAGGAGCAGTATACTCAGCCCTTAAGGCCCCATTGGGCCATCTATCAAATAAAAGGTCTGTAGTTCAAAGGGCTAATGGCAGTAAATATCGGGCTTAGACTACTAAGAGGACCATGGACCTGGGGAAAGGAAAAATCCATCACTCCTTCCTAGTAATCCCAGAATGCCCGCACCCATTGATGGGCAGAGATCTGCTCACCAAGCTCTGGGCCAAAATAACTTTTAACCCTGAAGGCCCCCAAATGAAATTTCTAAATCCTTCAGTAAAAACTCCTATAGTCACGGCTTTAACTATATTAGTAGAAGATGAACGTCCACTCTTCACACCCCCCAAGACTGATCAAACAGGCAAGCTACACCAGAAATGGATAACAGATTACCGAGATGCCTGGGCAAAAACTGCTGTGTTAGGCCTGGCCGTGAAACAACCTCCAATAACAGTGGAGTTAAAAACCTCAGCCTCCCCAATCAATGTCAAATAATATCTTCTAAGCATAAAAAGCTAAAGATGGGATAAGGCCCTATATTCAGAAATATCTGGCCTTAGGGGTCCTAAGGCCCTGTCAATTGGCCTGGAACACTCCCCTGCTATTAGAAGAAAAAGCCAGGAACCAGGGACTATCACCCTGTTAAAGACCTAAGAGAGATCAACAACAGAGTGCAGGACATTCACCCCACGGTACCTAATCTGTTCAATCTGCTTTGCACTCTGAACCCTGAGCAGAAATGGTATACTGTTCTGGACTTAAAACAAGCTTTCTTTTGCTTGCCTCTGCATAAAGATGGTCAGTTGCTGTTTGCTTTTGGGTGGGTAGACCCAGAAACCGGAAAGTCTAGTCAACTAACTTGGACTAGACTCGCAGAGGGGTTCAAAAACTCCCCCACTCTCTTTGATGAAGCCCTTCCAGAGATCTCAACAATTTCTGAACTACACACCCCGAAGTCACCCAGCTTCAATATGTGGATCACCTGCTACTGGCATCCAACACCAAGGAAAACTGTGAACTGGGACCCAAGCACTATTATCCGAGCTTGTTCAAATCGGGTATAGAGCTTTGGCCAAAATTGCCCAATTTGCCAGCAAGAAGTAATCTTCCTCGACTATTTCCTTAGGGGCGGTAAACGATGGCTCACTGAGCCCAGAAAACAAACCATTGAGCAGATACCAACCCCATCTTACAGCAGACAACTAAGAGTTTCTTGGGATTGCTGGGTTTTGCAGGTTATGGATAAATGAGTTTGAGTCCTTAGCTGCTCCTTTATACCCGCTGTTAAAGGGAGATGCCCAATTCCAATGGACCCCTAAGTACCAGGAAGTTTTAGATAACATCTAAGGACACTGACATTGAACGCCTCAACTTTACTGAGCTCAGCCTGCAATTACAGAAAGCCCTACACTACGTTAAAAATGTACATCAACTCACTCACCTTGGTTCAAAGAAACTGCAGGCATTCCTGTAGGATTAAGAACAGAGTTTTCCACTAACTGACTCACAGCGAAAGGAAATAATTGAACTGGTAACAAAAGCCTGTCGGGTCAGTAAATTGTTTAATGCTTACCCTTCCAAGTTTCTTAGACGAAAGCACCTACGAGGAACCAGACCAGGACAATTCTGGGAAGTGGACATTACTGAAATTAAGCCAGCAAGGTATGGACTTAAATATCTCCTAGTCTTTGTGGATACATTCTCAGGATGGATTGAAGCCTTACACACACACACACACACACACACACACACACACACACACAGAAAAAAAAAAAAAAAAACGGCGCAAATGGTTCTGAAGAAGATCCTGGAAGATATTTTTCCAAGATATGGTCTGTCTAAGATAATAGGGTCTAATAATGGACTTGTGTTCATGGCCCAGGTAAGTCAGGTGTGGATTAATTGTAAGTTACATTATGCTTATATACCCCAGAGCTCAGGAGAGGTAGAAAAAATAAATAGAACCATTAAAGAGACCTTAACAAAATTAAGCTTAGAGACCGGCAGAAAAGATTGGACTATGCTCCTGCCTTATGCACTGTTTCATGCGAGAAATACTCCCTCAGTTTCTTTGTGTAACCTCACCCCCTATGAAATTCTCTATGATGCCCATCATCCAGTAAGGGACCTAATCCCCAACTCTAAGGCCTAACAATCCCTTCCACACCCCTTGCTTGACAGACTTAAAGCCATTGAAAGAACTCAGTGATAACTGTGGAAACAGCTGGCCACTGCCTACCAACCTGGGGACGAGGGGATTCCACATCAACATCAAGTAAGAGACTTCGTCAACATAAGACAACATCAGGTGTTATCCCTAGAACCCCGCTGGAAAGGAACATACCAGGTGCTACTTATAACACCTACAGCCATAAAAGTAGACAGAATCACTTTTTGGATCCATGCCTCTCATCTCAAGCCTTCGCTGTGTCCAGACTCTGGTTGGAAACTGGAAAAAACTGGTAACCATTTCAAATTGCGTATTCACTATGTGGACAAGACTATAGACTCTCCCCTTGGCCACCAGTACTCCTAACCCTCATCAGCCTGTTCAGCAGTGAAGGCTGATCTGAAATCCTACTAGACAAGAAGTATGGTCTATCTCGCATACAGCCCCCTTAGGGACCTGGTGGCTATCTCTCCACCCAGACATTTTTCAGCTTGGTATAGGTCTTTCCTATTGAGATAACCCCAATGAAGAGGATCCCACTAAAGTTCCATTAAATCCCTTCCATACCATAGATAATTGAAACAAACATTATGGATGCACGGAAACGCGAGCCAGATTCAGGTTGGTTAGCCTAGATTACTATATATGCCCGGCGGACTATCAAAGCCACAAACAGCCATGGCTGTGTGGGGGGAAAGCCAACTTCTTGTGTAATTCATGGGGATGTGAGCATACCGGGGCTGCCTGGTGGAACCCAAACTCCTCATCAAATTCAGTACACAGCATTGGCCATATAACCAATTAGACAACCAAAAACTATGGCCCCCAGAGGGTTCTCTAGATCCTCAAATTCTGCGTGATATTTTTAACTTCGGCAAGTGCTCAAAAGGGGAAAATTCCCCTATGTGGAATCCTTTTCCCTCCTTCACTCACATCCTGTACTATGCTTCTCCAATAGTTCCTCACCCTCAGCCTTCTGCTCTAGACTCTCTGCTGTCACTCCCACCTCAGCAACCTGATTTCTTCCCTCCAATTACTACATCAAAAACCCAAACCTCCGCCAGTTCTCAGACCATTGCCCCCTTGCTGAGGTAGCAGGTACCGAGGTACCCCTCCACTCACTCACTCCTCTCTTTTTCTGTCTGTGCCTGCACTAGGTCCCACCAAGTCCTCTAAGAAGCTAAACCGAAGCTCAAACCAGCTGAGAAGAGCCCTCAGACCCCTATCCAAGATGTAATAAAAATAGCCTTTAAAGTTGCTTTGTCATCACTGAAAACAGGTTACTAAGAATTTAAAGTCCCTCACAGGCTTTTTGGAATACTCACTCCCATCTTCACCTCTGCTCTACCTGTTCTACTGCTCAAGTTTTGTTCTAGGAAAATCCCAATCCCCTTTTCCATTATTCTTTTACATCTCATCTTCCTCATTCTCAGATCCAAGGAGGTGCTCTCAGCCTCGCCTTCCCCGTCTTCCCCCTCTGTACCAGGTCCATAGATATGTCTTAAATAACCTTCTCCAGAAGTCTTCACCGAGGCTTACATTAGGTCTTTCAGCAAAAGAGTCCCTCTGAAAGAGTTCAATGTAGATAAACTTCCACTTTTCATGTTGCCCTGTTCTACTTGGCCACTGGCTGGAAAAATCACCACCCCTAAGCTTGACACCGCCTTACTAGATTTTCACAAAATATGTGAACAAGGCCTCTGGCCTTGAGCTGGGGCTTCACAGAGATGGCTAGATTTCTAAGATAAAAAAGTTACCAATTGGGCTTCATGGTGACAGCTGGCAGGGAGAAAAAAAAGAGACAAAAAAGCTCTCCCTTTCCAAGGTGTCTTTGAAAAGTTAACTTGCCCAGAACAGAGGAACAAAAACAGAAACAAAAACTGATTTCTGTGAATTTCTACAGACTGTGAACTTCTGAGCCACTTCCCTTACATGTTGGGTACAAATTCTAAAACTACCGAAACTTGGGTTTCAGGGGATTAATTGATTACAACAGAAGCAATGCCCTCTAAATCTGGATGCAACCAAATAAGACTGTTTTCCTGTGTTTGGTGCTATCTTAGGTCCCTTTCCTTGTCCGTCCCTACAACAGTATAATTCTATACACTTTAACATTATTTATGTTTTCATAAAATGGTCAATATATGTGATTAATTATGTAATGATGCAGATGTTTTCCAGAGTTCTCTATCATGACGTAGGTTCATTTAAAGATCAAATAGGGGGGCATACAACCCGGTTCCAGCGGGAACCTGTATCCCTCACTTTAGCCATCCTATTAGAAATAATAGTTGCTGAAGGGGTGGGCTAGTCCATGAGACACAACAAAGACACAATTAGAAGCAGAAATATGCCAAAGTTTAAAGACATTAAAAACCGACATCACAGCTTTACAGGAATTTTAACCTCTCTCTTTCTGAAGTTGTTTTACAAAGCAGGCGAGTGTTGGACCTCCTCTTTATGAGAGAAAGGTGCCTTTTTGCTTGCATTGAGGGAAGAATGTTGTTTTTATGCCGACAATACTGGAGTTGTAAAAGAATCTATGAGTAAATTAAGAAAACGACTTGAAGAGCGTCAAAGAGAGACAGAGGCCCCAAAAGGGAGGTTTGAGTCTTGGTTCACATAGTGACCTGATTAACTACGCTTTTATCTGCCATGGCCGGTCCATTAAAAATCCTCATATTATTGCTAACTGTAGGACCCTGTTTGCTCAACCGTGTAGTTTCCTTTCTAAACCAAATCGAACCTGTTATTAATCCTAACCATACACTGTTCTCTCAATCTAATTTTACAGAAGAGCAGGGACAGAATTGGTATTAAAATACAGAATTATAGAGGATCTTCCACCTGCTGAAAACCTCAAAGGTCCACGCAGAAATGATCCCTGGAGAAGATGTAGGCAAGTACGAAGGACCTGAGAGAGCAAAAGTCTTCCATGGCAAACAACCTGCTCAGGATGAAGGGATGTGTCTGAATCAGCCACTCTCTTCTTAATGTAGAGAAGGTGGACCAAAGCTGGCATGTGTTGAGAGCTGCTCCTGCATGCCTATGGTTGACATACCACTCTGACCTGTGAAAGTGTCACAGGAAGTAGGAGCAGCCTCCTTCTCATGGTAACCTTGGAAGCAACTGTTAGGACAAAGTTGTTGCCAAGGCAGTGACCTCATTCAGTTCCAAAAGGAAGTGACCACACCTAACTTCCTTGGTGATGGAACTCTCTGAACTTGGAATCCAGGAAGCCAGGCACCCAGAGCCAGTCCCAGTCCCAGTCCCAGTGGTCAAACTGATTTTGATTTACCAAGGACAGACTCAGTCTTTCTTGGGACCTACTGATGTAAGGATGGCCAAATGCAAGGAAAGCTATGAAGAGGAGCCTTTCCTGAGAATGCAGGCAGTGGCTCACCGCGGGCTCCTGACAACTTCACAGAGTTGGCCAAAAAGACCAGATTTGAGACAGAACAGGCTATTTCCAGGGAACATAGTAAGGCCCACCAGTCAGAGGACACTCCGGATAGTCACAGACCTACTTGGGGAAAGGAGGTGCCTTTGTTGTGTGGGTGTGGGTTTGTGGTTTTGTCTCATGTTCTGAGAATAGGTATGAAAGGCAGTTTGTTTTGTTTGGAGTGAACTGTTTCTTGTAAATCGTTTGACAAGGCGAGAATTTCTATGTCTGTGTATCCCACTGTGTCCGTGGTTGTAGACATTAGAAAAGAGAATGCATCAATGAATATGTCCTGTCTAGTAGAAAGCTTCACAGCATTCATCCTGCTCTATTTATGAATGGACTTCAGCTTGCCTTATTGATGTGCAACACCTGCTATCTTCCTTAGTTCCTGTTTTATTCCTGAATTCTGGCCACTCTCCAGAATAGGTTCATGGTTTTCTGTTTAAGATATGTACAACCTCGAAGCTCTGTGACATGACCCTGTACTGAAGGGAATGGTGAGCATCTCAGAAAACTCAGATATCAGTGTGACCAGGAAAGTCTCAGTGGAGAAACCCTGCTTGGGGCCTTTTGTTTACCTATTCTTCTGTTGCGCTGAATGTCAGGAAGGTCTTTTCCTCAGTCCACCACTTTTTGAAGCCTGAAGAAAACAGTTTTCAAATGGAAATGAATGGGCATTACCTGTGGCTCTTTGCTTAATTGCTTTGGAAAGGATGTGTCTGAATCAGCCTATTTACCCTGTGTGAGGCTGTGACTTAGATTCTCAGCTCCTGATGGATCTAAAGAAAGATCCCATGTTTACATCCAAAAACAAAATGGCCAAAAGAGCAGTCCTTGTGGATGAAGTCTCTCGCCTTCCTCTGTAACTTTCCTGACCTCCATCAAGTCAGATTAGGGATCCTTTGGGTCAAATGAGTTCTTCAAAGCCCTGCAGAGGCTAGCCCATATTTGCTTGGGTTTTCTCAAGACTCCAATTCACATAAAGAATCCAAACCCCACAGTCATTTGGCCTCAAATTGAAGAAGCGGAGCAGTATTAACGGGAGGCCTACTTAATCTCTCCTGGTTCACAAGAAGGGTGTCCAGGCCACCCTGAATTTAGGCAAATTAGGTGCAAGAGAGCTTATTTTGGACACGGTCTTGGGGTGTGCCCCTCATGGAAAACTCCAGCCATAGGTTATTGTGAGTGTCTATATGGAAGAAGATGAGCGCCACGTTGGAGTGTTTTGGTTTAAATTGTGGTCATTTGGGTGGCGGTTGGAAGAGATGACTTGGTCCACATGTTCTTGAACTCTGGTGTGACTCCCTTAGAGTCTGAGTTCTGGAACTGACCTCAGAGAAGTATTGCCATAAATAGTGTTGAGATTTTAGGAAGCCAGGCATGAGCGTTGCCCTTGGAAACTGAGTTCTAGGCCCAGGGTGGCTTTCCACAGAGCACTGAGCCTCTCAGCCAGGATACCACAAATTTTATTCTGAAAGACTTGGCACCCATAGTTGAGAGTCAAAACTCATATGGACCTCACATTGTAGACCTAAATGGGCATAACATCATATGATCTTTTGGCCACTCTTTGGGAAGTCTTACCTGTGAGTGTTCTCCAGAGATTTCATTGAAATGAGCTTCCTAACCATTTAATGGTTCCTGAAAGAATTGAAACTCACAGTGCCTCCAACTTCATCCTTGAAAAATGGCTAGATAAATACCATGAAATTTTTGAATTTCCCATCACCAGGTGGCACTGGAAAACCTTTTGATGTCCTGTTGCTGATCATGAATATACCAGACAGTGCCTTGATTGACTGGGTTTCATGTAAATGGTGTAGAACAGAGATGCCAGTAAGTTGGACTCTGTTGAGTAGTAGGTTAGAGCAGTGGTGGGCAGGTATGTGATAAAACATCTGTGGTGGGGCCATGTGTATCTTCCATTGGCTTCAAATGCCTTGTGACTGACATGGTGCAGCCAGCAGAACCTTCCATGTAAAGGCAAGTTGTTATTTGGAGAGGTTTCAGTACATTGTTCAGAATCAGGGTGCTATGGTCAAGGGGGCAAGATATGTGGGATAGGATCCTAGTTCTTGGATCCTCCTGCAAAACCTGACCCACCATACATGACAGAACTTCCTCTTGCACTGTGACCCAGTTGAACTCTTTGTATTTCGTGAAGCAAATACCAAACACCCAGTGTAGCAGGAAGAAAGACCACGAAAATGGAAGATAACCATATGGCTTCACAGTGCACACTAGCACACATTTATCCCCCAGTGGCCACAGTTTACCTAAAAAGAGAATTCAGCACTGCTGCCTCATGTACATTGGGAAATAAGAAACCATGTCCTCCAGGTCTCATAGATCCAGACCAAGCTTTTATGGTCTCCCTAGAAAGGAAGCTAAAGCTCCTGACAACAACATATTTTTCAAGTGCCCAAACTCACAGGCAGTTTCTCTAGAAGTCTCTAGGCCAGCAGACCTCCATGTTTGTGGAGTTTTTACCCTCTCCCATACTTTTGGAAACTACTCCACCACTTCAAAGGTTGTGAGCTCCTGAGCATATTCCATTTAACATATTTATTCACAGATTTTCTAAATCTTCTCCTCTAATTGTGTCTTACTTGGGGTGAAGGAATTGTCAAGGCATTGTTCTGGATGAGAGTGGGAATAATTTTGTGTAGCACATATTTACATACACATTGGATTCATTGTTCAATTTTCCATTCGAAATGCTGAATCTTTGACACTAACCCATACCCTACTAGACTCTGACTACTAATTCTAATATGATGGAGAAAAGTAACCCAAACAGAATAAAAATACTAGCACTTCAGAGGAGGCATGGTGGATAGTTGGTTTGCCTTTTGCATGATATAGGGTAGGAGTTATAAATCTTGTCAATTTTTTGTTGAAATAGTTCTGCATGTGTTTTTAAAGTTAACACATATGTGAATTCCTGTCTCCATTTTTCTGTAGCCTATTCAGCACATGTATTTTTATATGCACATATAGAATCCTACCTGGTATCACACGTATATTCTTGAGAGGTGGCTAACTTGGCAGATACAAAGTGTGAGAAGAGATCACTCCTCATTAATGCTTTTGGAACTGAAAATTCAGACTATGAGTGAGCTTCTTAGTTGAAAAACATTATACATAAATCCATGTTGAGTAAAATTAATATTTTGGATCTGTGGATGATATATATTTCACAATGAATTTTAATTGGCATATATATTGCTACTATTTAATGTCTCTGTGTGTGTTTTGTGTGTGTGTGTGTGTGTGTATATATATATATATATATATATATATATATATATATATATATATATATATTATCTAGATTTTTCAAAATATAAAATATATGTGTCCTATTATACACTCCCTAAATTCATTCTTGTTCATGTATGTGGTTTTATATTAAACCTTTCATAAGATTATTTTAAAAATATTCATCCACCTGAAATACATATTTGTTTTCTAGTACTAAAAAGTTACTTCAGTGAATGGTGCAAACAAATCCTTATATTTTTACAGTAGCTGACCCACTTTAACATCAATGCAAGTAGATTCCTATGGAACATGATGTGTATTTTGACGTTCATTTTTATTAAACACTGGTACATTACTATTTCTGCAGTTTTTATACATTATAGAATATACATTTCATCCACAAGTTCACAAATTTAAAGAAATTTGTAACACATTCAATCACTTCCTGATTCAGAACATATGTATTCCTCCTTGTTTTTGAGTGGTCATTTCATGAGATTTCTTTCCAAACACATTATTTTCGATTTCCATAATCAAATTTGAAGCAAAATTCACACACTCTTGGTGATAAACCACAACCGTAATATTACCATTAGATGTATTACTGGTTGGAATGAATGTATGTATATCAATATATGATTCCTGTGTATTTTCAGATATCAATTCAATCCATTATTTAAAGTTGGAACAATTTATATTATTTATTCGCAGTATGGTCTATTCATGCATTATCTCTATATTCATACATACATGGTACACCTATATCTACCCCCAATACTAATTTATACCCCTTCAAAATATTGCTCCAAGAAATGGTGCAAGAAATACTCATGTCACCTGATCTACATATACGTTTTATCACAGTAATATTCTGGCCACAAAATGCAAAGTCACACTTACGATTGTACCAAAGCCTAAATGGAATGTGAGTATGGATTATGAAAATCACCCATGTCCAGGTTGCCTAATGCTCTCAAATGTCAATCCTATTGGTGACTACATATTTGGTACTTCCTAAGATTATATATTGAATCTCAAGCCTGTTGAAAATGTCTTTTCCTATCACTCACTTTATACTTTGCCTGATTTCCTAATGTCTCTATTGATATCTGCTTTCCTACATATTTTCCCCAGTTCATCACTGTGACTGACTCTTCACATATGCTGACATTTACATTTTCTGTCTACCTGAAAACCTATTGCTAAAGAACTATTTGTCCAAATGCTATACTCACACTTTTTTCTAATCCTACCAACTATCTTCCTAATCCTACCGACTCTCCCTCTTTGAATGGTTGTTCTCCTCAACATTCAATCATCCAAGGTATCAGATCTTATGCCATTGTGTATAGATTTATCTGAGACATCTGTGCAGAACATAATTAAAAGCTAAGTATCCCAATCAAGGACCCAATGCCCTTCTGGGCTTCAAATGTTACCGAGATTTCTGTTTTCATTCATATATTTCACCTATATAATCTTATAAATATTGCAGGTTCCCAATACCATTATTCATCCAGCAGAATGATCCTAACCCAAATCAAACATGTTATTAACTGTAACCATACACTGTTCCCTCAATCTAACTTTACAGAAGAGCAGGGACAGAGTTGGTCTTACAATACAGGAATGTAGGAGATCTTCAACTTCCGGAGAACTTCAAAGGTCCATGCAGAAATGATCCCTAAAGAAGATGTAGGCAGCTATGATGGACCTGAGAGTGGGAAAGTCATCTTTCATGACAAAAAAAAAACAGGTCAGGATGAAGGGGTGTGTCTGAAGCAGTCTCTCTCTTCTTAATGTAGAGAAGATGGACCAAACCAGGCTTGTGTGGAGAGCTGTTCCCGGGTGCCTATGGTTGATATTCCATTCTAACTTGTGAAAGTGTCATAGGAAGTAGGGGCAGGATCCATCTCATGGACCCTTGGAAGCAACTGTTAGGACAAAGTAGTTTCCAAGGCAGTGACCTCATTCAGTTCTAGACGAAGTGACCCATGTCACTTTCTTGTTGATGGAACACTCTGAACTTGGAATCCAGGAAGCCAGGCACCCTGATGCAGTCCCAGTCTAAGTCCCAGTGGTCTCAAATTTTTGGATTTAAGAAGGATAGAGTAAGTCTTTCTTGGCAACTACTAAATTGAAGATGGACAAATGCCAGGAAAGCTCTGAAGAGGGCTTTACCTGAGAAAACAGGCAGTGGCTCACCGCTGGCTCCTGATAACTTCACAATTTTGGCCAAGAAGACCAGATCTGACATAGGACAGCCCATTTCGGGGAAACATAGTATGGCCCACCAGTCAGAGGACGCTCCGGATAGTCACAGACCTATTTGGGGAAATAAGGTGCCTTTGAGGGTGTCTGTGTGTGTGTTTGTGTGTTTGTGATTTTGTCTCAAGTTTTGAGAATATGTACGAAAGTCGGTTTGTTTGGTTTGGAGTGGACTGTTTCTAGTAAGTCCTTTGAGAAGGTGAGTGTTTCTATGTCTGGGTATCCCACTGTATTTGTGGTTGTAGACAATAGAAAAGAGAATGCATCAATAGATGTGTCCTGTCTAGTAGAATTCTTCGCAGAATTCATCCTGTCCAATTTATGAATGGACTGCAGGTTACCTTATGGATGGGCAACACCTATTACCTTCCTACATTCCTGATATCTTCCTGAATCTGGTCACTCTCCCATAGGCTCATGGTTTTGTGTTCAAGATATGTATCTCCTCCACAATCTGGGACATGGCCATGTACTGGATAGCTGAAGAGAATGGTGAATATCTCAGAAAACTCAGATATCAGTGTGACCAGGAAAGTCTCAGTGGAGAAAATCTGCTTTGGGATTTTGCTTACCTATTGTTCTGTTGCCCTGAATGAAAGGAAGGACTTTGCCTAGGGCCACACATTTCCAAAGCCTGAAAAAAACAGTTTTCAAATGGAAATAAATGGGCATCACCTGTGGCTCCTGGCTTAATTGCTTTGCAAAGGGATATGTCTGAATTAGCCTCTTAGTGCAGTGTGAGATTATCGCTTAGATTCTCAGCACCTGATGGATCTAAAGAAAGATCCCATGTTTGCATCCAAATCCAAAATGGCCAAAAGAGAAGTCATTGTGATAAAGTCTCTTGCCTTCCTCTGTAAGGTTCCTGATCTCCATCAAGTGATAACAGGGATCTTTGGGTCAACTGAGTTCTTCAAGCCCTGCAGAGGCTAGCCCATAGGTGCTTGAGTTTTCTCATGACTGCAAATCACATAAAGAAACTATACCCGACAGTCTGTATGCCTCAAATTGGAAAAGCAGAACAGTATTAATGGCAGACCTCTTTGATCAGTCCTGGTTCACAGGAACGTTGTCCAGGAAACACTGACTTTAGACAAATGAAGGGCAAGGGAGCTTATTTTGACATTGTCTTGGGCTGTGTGCCTCATAAAAACTTCCAGCCAAGGTTATGATGAGTGTCTATATGGAAGAAAATGAGGGCCATGTGGGAGTGTTTTGGTTTTAATTCTGGTCATTGGTGTGGCGGTTGGAAGAGATGACTGGGTCAACTGGGCTTGAACTCTGGTGTGTTTCCACTTAGAGACTGAGATCTGAAACTGATCTCAGAGAGGAATTGCCATGAATTGTGTTGGGATTTTAGGAGGCCACGCATGAGAGTCGCCCTTGGAACCTGAGATCTAGGACCAGGGTGGCTTTCCACAAAGAACTGGGAATCTCAGCCTGGATATCACATGATTTTATTCTGAAAGACTTGGCAGCCATAGTTGAGAGTCAAAAGACATAGGACCTCACATTGTAGATCTCAATGGTCCTGGCTTAGAGTGACCTTTTGTCCACTCTTTGGAAAGCCTTGCCTGTGAGAGTTCTCTAGAATTTTCTTTGAAATGAACTTTCTCAACATTTAATGGTTCCTGAATAATTGTGCATCCAACGTCATCCTTGAAAAATGGCTAGATAAATACCACGAAATTTTTGAATTTTCCATGACCAGGTGGAACTGCAGAAACTTTCGATGTCCTGTTGCGTACCATGAGTGTACCAGACAGTGCCTTGATTGACAGGGTTTCATGAAAATTGTTTAGAACAGAGATGCCAGTATTTTGGAGCCTGCTGAGTAGTGGGCCTAGAGCAGTGGTGGACAGGTGTGTGATAAAACATCATGGTGGGGCCATTTGGATCTGCCATTGGCTTCCAAATGGCTTGTAACTGACAGAGTGCAGACATCAGACCCTTATATGTAAAGGCATCTTGTTATATGGCGTAGTTTCAGGGCAATGTTCAGAATCAGGTTGCTATGGACAAGGGGGAATCTTTGAGAGATAGAAGCCTGGTTGGTGAATTTCTTGCAGACCCTGACCCACCACACGTGACAGAAATACCTCAAGCACTGTTTCCCAGTTGAACTCCTTGTATTTTGTGAAGCATGAACCAAACTCCAAGTGCAGCAGCAAGAAACACCACGAAAAGTGGAGGATGACCAAATTGTTTCACAGTCCACACAGGGAGACACAGTTTACCTACAAAGAGAGAATTGAGCACTGCTGCCTCGTGTTCATTGGAAAATAGGAAACGATGTCCTCCAGGTCACATAGATGAAGACCCAGCTTTGAGGGTCTCACTACAAAGGAAGCTTAACTCCTGACAACAACCTATATTTCAGTGCCCAACTTCACTGGCAGTTTCTCAAAAAGTTTTAGGCAAGCAGAGCTTCATGTTTGTGGAGTGTGTACCCTGTCCTTACTTTTGGAAACTCCTATACCACCTCCAAGTTTGTGCACTCCTGAGCATTTTCGATTCCAGAAATGTAATCACAGATTTTGTAACTCTTCTACTCTAACTGTGTCTTCCTTGGGGCGAAGGTAATGACAAGGCATTGTTCTGGATGAGAGTTGGAAGATTAATTTTCCTTTTTTCCAGTTGAAATTCTGAATCCCTGACACTAACCCATATTCTACTAGACTCTGACTACTAATCCTAATATGATGGAAGAAAGTAACCCAAACAGTACATAAATACTTGCAGTTCAGAGTTGGACTTGCCTTTTGCATGATAAAGGGTAGGTGTTATAAATCTATTCAATATTTAATTGAAATAGTTCTCAATGTGTTTTTAAAGTTAACAAATATGTGAATTACGGTCTCCCATTCTCTGGAGCCTATTCAGCACATGTATTTTTATATGCACAAATAGAATCCTACAAGGTATCACACGTACATCCTTGTAAGATATTTGACTTAGCAGATACAAACTGTGAGAAGTGATCACTCCTCCTAAACTCTGTTGGAACTGAAAATTCAACCTATGGGTGAGCTTCCCAGTGGAACAACATTATACATAAAACCATGTTCACTAAAATGAATGTTTTTGCATGTTTATGATATATATTTCATGATGAATTTTGATTGGCATATATATTGCTACTTTTTAATGTCTGTGTTTGTTTGTGTGTGTGTGTGTGTGTGTATATATATATGTATATGTATATATATATATATATATATATATATATATATATATACTCTCCATATTTTTAAAAATATGAAATATATGTGTCTTATATACACTCCCTAAATTCATTCATGTTCATGTATGTGGATTAATAATCAACTTTTCACAAGATTATTCTTAGAAATATTCATCCACCCGAAATACATATTTGTTTCCTAGTACTGAAAACTAACTTCAGTTTAAGGTGCATACAAATCCTAATATGTGTACATTAACTGACCCAGTTTAACATCAATGCATGTAGGTTCCTATGGGACATGATGTGTATTTTGACGTTAATTTTTATTCCACACTGGTACATTACTATTTCTTCAGTTTATGCACATCATAGTATATATATTTTATTCACTAGTTAGCAAATTTATAGGCATTTGTTTCACTTTCAATCACTTCCTGCTCCAGAACACATGTATTCCTCTATGTCTCTTGACTGGTCTATTCATGAGACTTTTTTCCAAATATATTATTTTCTATTTCCATAATCAATTTTGAACCAAAACTCACACACCCTTCATGATAAACCGTAACCCTAAGATGATCGTTAGATATATAACTGGTTGGAATGAATGATTGCATATCAATATAAAATTTCTTATAAATTTTCAGATATTTATTCAATTCATTATTTAAAGTGGATCCAGTTATATTATTTATTCACAGTATGGTCTATTCATTCATTATGTCTATATTCATAGAAACAGGGTACACCTATTTGTACCCCCATACTAATTTGTAAGTCTTCAAAATATTGCTCCCAGAATTGGTGGAAGAAATACTATTGTCACCTGATCTACATACACATTTTATTACAGAAATATTCTGGACACAAAAAGCATAGGTCACACTTACAATTGTACCAAAGCGTAAATGGAAAGTGAGCATGGATTACTAAAAACATCCATGTCCAGGTTGCCTAATGCTCTCAAATATCAATTCTATTTTTGACTACATATTTGTTTCTTCGTAAGATTATATATTCAACTTCAAACCTGTTGAAAATGTCTAACCCTATCACACAATTTATACTTTGCTTGATTTCCTAATGTCTCTATTGATATCTGATTTCCTATATTTTTCCCCAGTTCATCATTGTGACTGACTCTTCACATGTGCTTACATTTACATACACTCTCTACCCTAAATTCTATTGCTAAAGAATTTTTGGTCCAAATCCTATACTCACTCTTTTTTCTAAACCTACCAACTACCTTCCTAATACTGCCGACTATCGGTTTTTGACTGGATGTTCTCTTCAACATTCAATATCCAAGGTACAAGGTCCGATGCCAGTGTATATCGATTTATCTGAGACATCTGTGCTGCACATTACTCAAAGCTAAGTATCCCACTCAAGTCCCCAATGCCCTTCTGGGCTTCAAATCTTACCTAGATTTCTGCTTTCATACTTATGTTTCACATATGTACTCTTGTAAACATCGCATTTTGCCAATACCATTATTCATCCCGCAGAATTATTTGTAACCCAAATTGAACAAGTTATTAACCCTAACCATACACTGTTCCCTCAGTATAACTTACTTAAGAGCAGGGACAGTGTGGGTCTTACAATATAGGAATGTAGATGATCTTCCACCTGCTGAGAACATCAAAGATCCATGGAGAAATGATCCTTCCAGAAGATATAGGCAGCTATGTAGGACCTGAGAGAGCAATAGTCATCTTCCATGGCAAACAACCTGGTCAGGATTAATTGATGGTCTGAATCAACCTCTCTCTTCTTAATAAAGAGAAGATGGACTGAACCAGGCCTCTGTGGAGAGCTGTTTCCTGGTGCCTATGGTTGATATACCATTCTAACTTCTGAATGTGTCACAGGATGTTGGGGCAGCCTCCATCTCATGGGAACCCTGGAAGCAACTGTTAGCACAAAGTGGTTACCAAGGCAGTGAGCATATTCTGTTCCTGAAAGAAGTGACCTCACTTCACTTCCTTGGTGATGGAATTCTCTGAACCTGGGATCCAGGAAGGAAGGCACGCAGAGCCAGTCCCACTCCCAGTTCCAGTGGGCTAACTTGTTTGCTTTTCCCAAAGACATAGTCAGTCTTTCTTGGTACCCACTGATGTGAGGATGGCCAAATGCCAGCAGAGCTCTGAAGAGGGGCCTTTCATGAGTAAGCAGGTAGTAGCTCACCGTTGGCTCCTGACAACTTCACAGAGTTGGCCAAGGAGACCAGATCTGAAACAGGACAGGCCATTTTGGGGGAACATAATATGGCCCACCAGTCAGAAGACACTCCGGATAGTCACAGACCTATTTGGGGGAAGTAAGTGCCTTTGCCGTTGTAGGTGTGAGTTTGTGGTTTTTTCTCATGTTCTGAGAATAGGTAGGAAAGGTGGTTTGTTTGGTTTGGAGTGGACTGTTTCTAGTAAGTCGTTTGACATGGTGAGTGTTTCTAAGTCTGTGTATCCCACTGTATCCGTGGTTGTAGACATTAGAAAAGAGAATGCATCAATGGATGTGTTGTCTCTAGTTGAAAGCTTCCCCGCATTCATACTGCCCAATTAATGAATGGACTGCAGCTTGCCTTATGGATGGGCAACATCTATTATCTTCTAAAGTTCCTGTTTTCTTCGTGAATTCTGGCCACTCTCCAGAATAGACTCATGGTTTTGTTTCCCAAATATGTAACACCACAAGGTTCTGTGACATGGCCATGTACTGGATAGCTGAAGGGAATGGGAGCATCTAAGAAAACTCAGATTTCAGTGTGACCAGTAAAGTCTCAGTGGAGAAACCCTTCTTTGGGCCATTTGCTTACTTCTATTTCTATTACCCTGAATGTCAGGAAGGTCTTTGCCTCAGGCCACCCCTTTGTGTAGCCTGAAGAAAACTGTTTTCATATGGAAATGTATGGACATCACCAGTGGCTCTTTGCTTAATTGATTTGGATTGGTATGTGTCTGAATCAGCCTCTTGTCCTTGTATGAGGTTGTGGCTTAGATTCTCAGCAGCTGATGGATCTAAAGAAAGATCCCATGTGTTTCTAAAACTAAAATGGCCAAAAGAGCAGTCATTGTGGGTGAATATTTTTGCCCTCTTGTTTTAGGTTCCTGACCTCCATCAAGTGAGAATAGGGATCCTTTGGGTCAAATGAGTTCTTGAAATCCCTGCAGAGGCTAGCCCATATTTGCTTGGGTTTTCTCATGACTCCAAATCACATAAAGAATCTATACCCTACAGCCAGTAGGCCTCAAATTGGAGAAGTGGAACACTTTAACAGCAGGAATATTTGATCATTCCTGGTTCACAGGAAGAGTGTCCAGGCCATCATGATTTTAGGCAAATGAGGGGCAAGTGAGCTTATTTGGACACTACCTTGGGCTCATAGAAACCTCCAGCTAGAGGTTATGATGAGTGTCTACATGGAAGAAGATGATGGCCCTGTGGGAGTGTTTTGATTTTAATTGTGGTCATTTTTTGGCGGATGGAAGGGATGACTGGGTCCACCTGGGCTTGAACTCTGGTGTGATTCCCCTTAGAGACTGAGTTCTAAAACTGACCTCAGAGAAGTATTGCCATGAATTGTGTTGGGATTTTAGGAGGCCACGCATGAGACTCACTCTTGGAAACTGAGATCTAGGCCCAGGGTGGTTTCCACAGAGGCCTGAGAATCTCAGCCAGGATATCACATGATTTTATTCTGAAAGACTTAGCAGCCATATTTGAGAGTCAAAACACACATGGACCTCACATTGTAGATGTCAATTGGCCTGGCTTTAGGAGACCTTTTGGCAACTGTTTGAGAAGCATTGACTGTGAGAGTTCTCCAGAGCTTTCTTTGAAATGAACTTTCTCAACTCTTAATGGTTCCTGAATGAATTGAAACCCACAGTGCCTCTAACTTCACCCTTGAAAAATTGCTAGATAAATACCATGAAATTTTTGAAATTCCCATGACCAGGTGGCACTGCAGAAATTTTTGATGTCCTGTTGCTGATCATGTGTATACCAGACAGTGCCTTGTTTTTGACTGGGTTTCATGAAAATCCTGTAGAACAAGAGAAGCCAGTAATTTGGAGCCTGCTGAGTAGGGGGCCTAGAGCAGTGTTGGGCAGGTGTGTGATAAAACATCATGGTGGGGCCATGTGAATCTGCCATTGGCTTCCAAATGGCTTGTGACTGATATAGTGCAGACATCAGACTCTTATATGTAAAGGCATCTTGTTAAATGGAGAGTTTTCAGGGCAATATTCAGAATCAGGTTGCTATGGTTATTGGGGCAAGCTATGTGGGATAGAAGCCTGGTTGGTGCATTCTCCTGCAGACCCTGACCCACCACACGTGACAGAACTCCCTCCAGCACTGTATCCCAGATGAACTTTTTATGTTTTGTGATGCAAATACCAAATTCCCAGTGCAGAAGCAAGAAATACCACGAAAAGTGGAGGATGACCAAATGTCTTCACAGTCCCCACCGGGAGACACTTAGCTTCCAATGGACACAGTTTAGCTACAAAGAGAGAATTGAGCACTGCTGCCTCATGTTCATTGGAATATAAGAAACCATGTCTTCGGTCACATAGATGCAGACCCAGCTTTGATGGTCTCACTACAAAGTAAGCTAAAGCTCATGACAACAACATATATTTCAAGTGCCCAACCTCAGAAGCCGTTTCCCAAGAATTCTTAGGCCAGCAGAGCTCCTTGTTTGTGGAGTGTTTACCCTGTTCTTTACTTTTGGAAACTCCTCTACCACCTCCAAGGTTGTGAACTCCGGAGCATATTCCATTCCATATTTGTATTCATAGATTTTCACACTTTTCTACTCTAATTGTGTTTTACTTGGGGCGTAGGTAATGTCAAGGCATTGTTCTGGATGTGAGTGGGAAGATTTTAGTGTAGCACATATTTACATACACATTGGATTCATTTTTCAATTTCCATTTGAAATACTGAATCCCTGACACTATAACCCATACCCTACTAGTCTCTGACTAATAATCCTAATATGATGGTGAAAAATAAGCCAAAAAGAGAAGAAACACAAGCAGTTCAGAGGACGCATGGTGTATAGTTGGAATTGCCTTTTGCATTATATAATGTAGGAGTTATAAGTCTAGTCAATTTTTTGTTGAAATAGTTCTACATGTGTTTTTAAAATTAGCAAATATGTGAATCCCTATCTCCCTTTCTCTGTAGCCTATTCAGCACATGTATTTTTATATGCACATATAGAATTCTACCTGATATCACTCGTATACACTTGTGAGGTGGCTGAATTGGTAGATGCAAATTGAGAGAAGAGATCACTCCTCCTAAACGCTGTTGGAACTGAAAATTCAACCTATGGGTGAGCTTCCTAGTTGAAAAACATTATACATGAATCCATGTTCAGTAAAATGAATATTTTTCGATCTGTGGATTATATACATTTCATGATGAATTTCTATTGGCATATATATTCCTACTTTTTTTTTCTTTTATTGGTTGCTCAAAACATTACAAAGGTCTTGACATATCATATTTCATACATTAGATTCAAGTGGGTTATCAACTCACATTTTTACTCCAAATACAGATTGCAGAATCACATTAGTTACACATCCATATTTTTACATAATGCCCTATTAGTTACTGTTGTATTCTGCTACCTTTCCTATACTCTACTATCCCCACTCCCGTCTCTTCCCATCTTCTCTCTCTACCATACCTACTCTAAATCATTTCTCTCCTTGTTTATTTTCCCACAACCTCTTATATGTAATTTTGTGTAACAATAAGTGTCTCTCTCCATTACCATGCAATTTCCCTCTTCTCTCTCTTTCCCTCCCACCTCATGTTTCTGCTTAATGTTAATCTTTTCTTCACGCTCTTCCTCCCTGCTCTGTTCTTAGGTGCTCTCATTATATCAAACAAGACATTTGGCATTTGTTTTTTAGGGATTGGCTAGCTTCACTAACCATAATCTGCTCAGTGCCATGCATTTCCCTGCAAATTCCAAGATTTGGCCATTTTTTAGTGCTGCGTAATTCTCCATAGTATATAAAAGTCACATTTTTTTATCCATTCATCTATTGAAGGGCATCTGGGTTGGTTCCACAGTGTAGCAATTGTGAATTGTGCTGCTATGAAAATCGATGTGGCAGTATCCCTGTAGTACGCTCTTTTAAGGTCTTCAGGGAATAGTCCGAGAAGGGCAATAGCTGGATCAAATGGTGCTTCCATTCCCAGATTTCCCAGGAATCTCCATACTGCTTTCCAAATTGGCCGCACCAGTTTTCAGTCCCACCAGCAATGTACAAGAGTACCCTTTTCCCCACATCCTCGCCAGCACTTGTTGTTGTTTGACTTCATTATGGCTGCCAATCTCACTGGATTGAGATGGTATTTTAGGGTGGTTTTTATTTGCATTTCTCTTACTGCTAGAAATGGAGAGCATTTTTTCATGTACTTGTTAATTGATTCTATGTCCTCCTCTGAGAAGTTTCTGTTCAGGTCCTTGGCCCATTGGGTTATTGGTTATCTTATTGTCTAATTTTCTGAGTTCTTTGTATACTTTGTATACTCTGGATATTAGGGCTCCATGTGAAGGGTGAGGACTAAAAATTTGTTCCCATGATGTAGGCTCCATATTTACCTCTCTTAGTGTTTCTCTCTTTAAGAAAAAAAAAATCAGTTTAAGTAAGTCCCATTTGTTGATTCTTATTATTAACTCTTGTTCTATGGGTGTCCTATTAAGGAATTTGGAGCCTGACCACACAATATGTAGATCGGAGCCAACTTTTTATTCTATCAGACGCAGAGACTCTGATTTGAATCTAGCTCCTTGATCCACATTGAGTTAACTTTTGTGCATGGCGAGAGGAGGGGATTCAGTTTCATTTTGTTGCATATGGATTTCCAGTTTACCCAACTCCATTTGATGAACATGCTATCCTTCCTCCATTGCAGGCCATTAGCTCCTTTATCAAATATAAGACAGTTGTAGATTTTTGGATTAGTCTCTGTGTCCTCCATTCTGTACCATTGGTCCACCCGCCTGTTTTGGTACCAGTACCATGATGTTTTTGTTATGAATGCTCTGTAATATAGTTTGAAATCTGGTATCACTATACTGCCTGATTCACACTTCCTGCTTAGAATTGCTTTTGCTATTCTGGGTCTTTTATTTTTCCATTTGAATTTCATGATTGCTTTATCTATTTCTACAAAAAAAAATCCTTTGGGATTTTGATTGGCATTGTATTAAACCTATAGAGAACTTTTGGTAATATAGCAATTTTGATGATGTTAGTTCTGCCTATCCATGAACAGGGTATATTTTTCCATCTTCTAAGATCTTATTCTATTTCTCTTTTTAGGGTTCTGTAGTTTGCATTATATAAATCTTTCACCTCTTTTGTTAGGTTGATTCCCAAGTATTTAATTATTTTGAGGAAATTGGGAATGCAGTCTTTTGACTCATTTTTGTTTCAGAAGTTTTGTCGCTGATATACAGAAATGCCTTTGATTTATGCATGTTGATTTTATATCCTGCCACATTGCTGCATTCATTTATTAGTTCTAGTAGTTTTTTCTCTAGACCCTTTTGGGTCTTCTATGTATAGAATTATGTCATCTACAAATAGTGATAATTTAAGTTCTTCTTTTCCTATTTTTATGCCTTTAATGTCTTTCATCTCTCTAATTGCTCTGGCCAGTTTTTGGAGAACTATATTGAATAGAAGTGGTGATAGAGGATATCCCTGCCTTGTTCCAGATTTTAAAGTGAATGCCTTCAATTTTTCTCCATTCAGAATGATGCTAGCCTGAGGCTTAACATAGTTATCTTTTACAATGTCGAGGTAAGTTCCTGTTATCCCTAGTTTTTAAAATGTTTTGAACATAAAGGAATGCTCTACTTTGTTGAATGGTTTTTCTGCGTCTATCAAGATGATCATATGGTTCTTATCTTTAAGTCTATTGATGTTGTGAATAACATTTATTGACTTCCATATATTGAAGCCTCCTTGCATCCCAGGGATGAATTCAAGTTGATCATGGTGCACAATTTTTTTGATGTGCCTTTGTATCCAATTCGCCAGAATTTTAATGAGGATTTTTGCATCTAGGTTCATCAGAGATATTGGTCTGTAGTTTTCTTTCTTTGAGGTGTCTTTGTCTGGTTTCAGAATCTGGGTGATGTTGGCCTCATAGAATGAATTTGGCAGAGCTTCCAGTTTTTCTATTTCCTGAATAACTTGAAAAGTATTGGTATTAATTCTTCTTTAAAGGTTTTGTAAAACTCTGCTGTATACCCATCCGGTCCTGGGCTTTTCTTGGTTGGTAGTCTTTTGATTGCTTCTTCTACTTCATCCATTGATATTGGTCAGTTTCAATTGTGTGTTTCCTCCTGACTCAGTCTGGTCAAATCATATGATTGAAGAAATTTATCGATGTCTTCACTATTTTCTATTTTATTGGAATACAGTTTTTCAAAATAATTTCTAATTTTCTTCTGTATTTATGTAGCATCTGTTGTGATATTGCCTTTTTCATCCCGTATGTTAGTAATTTGAGTTCTCTCTCTTCTTCTCTTCGTTAGCATGGCTAAGGGTCTGTCGATCTTATTTATCTTTTTGAAGAAGCACCTTTTAGTTTTGTTAATTTTTTCAATAGTTTCTTTTGTTTCAATTTCGCTATGATTTTAATTATTCCTTTCCTTCTGCTACATTTTCTGTTGTTTTGCTCTTCTTCTTCTAGGGCTTTGAGATGAAGTGTGAGCTCATTTGTTTGTTTGGTTTTTTTTTCTATTTTGAGAAATGACCTCCAGGCGATGAATTTACCTCTTAAAACTTCTTTTCATTGTGTCCCATAGAATCTGATATGTTGTGTCTGTATTTTCATTTATCTCTAAGAATTTTTTGATTTCCTCCATTATGTCTTCTGTAACCCATTGATCATTCAGTAACATATTCTTCATTTTGCATGTGATGTATGATTTTTTCTTCCTTCTTTATCATTGGTTTCCAGGTTCATTCCATTATGATCACAAAAAATTCATGGTATTATCTCCACCCCTTTATATTTACTGAGGGTTGCCCTATGGCATAACATATGGTCTATTTTTGAGAAGGATCCATGTGCTGGTGAGAAAAAAGTATATCCACTTGATGATGGTTGATATATTCTATATATGTCAGTTAAGTATAGGGTATTGATTGTGATATTGAGTTCTATAGTTTCTTTATTCAACTTTTGTTTGGAGGATCTGTCCAATGGTGAGAGAGGTGAGTTGAAGTCACCCATAATTATTGTATTGTGGTCTATTTGATTCTTGAACTTGAGGATAAATTGTTTTATGAACGTCGCAGCACCATTATTTGCTGCGTGAATATTGATAATTGTTATGTCTTGTCGGTGAATGGTTTCTTTTAACAGTATATAAAGTCCTTCCTTATCCCTTTGATAAAATTAGTCTTGAGGTCGATTTTATTCGATAGGAGGATGGCCACCCCTGCTTGCTTACGAGGACCGTGTGCATGGTATAAATTTTCCCAATCTTTCACCTTCAGCCTGTGTATGTCTTTTCCATTCAGATGTATCCCTTGGAGGCAACATATTGTTGGATTTGTTTTTTTTTTTATTTCAAGTTACAAGCCAATGTCACTTTATTCGAGAGTTTAAGCCATTATCATTTAGAGTTACTATTGATATATGGTTTGTACCTCCACCCATGTTTTTTATATATATTTTTTTTAATTAGTTTGATTCTCCATGATTTGCTTTTCCCCTTCCCTCTGTCATTACTGAGGCACTTCTCACTGATGGTTTTCGTTGTTGATTTTCATTTCTTCCTGGTGTAGTGTTTTGCTCAAGATGCTTTGCAATGCTGGTTATCTGGCTGAAATTCTTTTAGCTTTTGTTTATCATGAAATATTTTTATCTTGTTGTCTTATCTTAAGCTTAATTTTGCTGGATACATAATTCTTGGTTGGCATCCATTGTCTTTCAGTGTTTGAAGTACGTTGTTCCAGGATCTTCTCACTTCCAGCGTCTATGATGAAAAATGCATTGTTAAACTTTTTGGTTTACCCCTGATTGTAATGATTGTAATCTGCCTCCTTTCTCTGGTAGCTTTTAATATTTTCTCTTTGTTCTGTATATTGGATATCTTTATAACAATGTGTCTTGGCATTGGTCTACTGTGATTTTGTGTGCTCGGTGTCCTGTAAGCATCTACAATTTGTTTATCCGTTTCCATTTTTATTTCTGGAAAGTTTTCTGTAATTATTTCATTCACCAGGTTTCTCATTCCCTTGGTTTTAATCTCTGTACCTTCCTCTATCCATATGACTCATTAGTTTGTTTTTTTTTATGTTATCCCATATCTCTTGAATGTTTTCTCATAATTTTTTACAGCATTTCTTTGTTGGCTAGACTTTTTTCAAGATGATATATTTTATCTTCATTATCTGACATTCTGTCTTCTACTTGCTCTACTCTGTTAGTGATACTCTCAATTGAGTTTTTAATTTGGTTTATCATTTTCTTCATTTCTAGAATTATTGTTTGATTTTTCTAATAATCTCTATCTCCTGATAAAGATGCTTAATTTCCCATTTTATCTGTTTATGTAATTCATTTTCAATGCGTTTTATCACTGTTTGTTTTTGCTGTCTCGTATCCTCTTTAAGGTTCCATTCCATCTGTCTAAGGTATTACTTGAGTTCTTTATATGACCATTTTTCTGATGACTCTAGGTGCTCTTGAATATTTAGGCTGTCCTTCATTGTTCGTACTCCTTTTCTTCCTTGTTTTTATATGCTGCTCATGTTACTTCTTCTTCTGTTTGACTACTGAGATACTGCTTACTCTTATAAATTTATTTGATGCTTGGGAGGAAAGATATTAGAAGGGAAGGGAGAAGTCACTAAAGAGAATGAGAGTAGGCAGGTAGAATTCAAGGAAGGGGAAATAAGAAAAATGAAAAGAAATGAAAAGACAAAAGAAAAAATAGAAAATAAAGAAAGAAAGTTTTAAGTAATGATGATGATTAAAAAATTGAAAATTAAAATTTAAAATAATAATAATAATAATAAAATAAAAAATTAAAAAATAAAAACATTTAAAAAAGTTAAAGAAAAACAATAACAAAAATGAAAATGAAAGAAAAAAATACAAATAAAAAAATAATAATAATACATGCAGTCCTAGAGTTCAAATAACTTCTCTTCCAGTAGGTGGAGCTGTGCGCACTGGGCCAAGCTTCTCCTCTCAATAAGTGAGAACCAATCACTGTGCAGCAGCTCTTCCTCCCAGACTGGGCGGGTCTCCAATTCTGAGTGCCTAGGGCTTTCTCTTGTGCTTCCTCAAGCCAGGCCACACTCACCTGTGATGATCACCACAATACTGGTTACAAGCCAGGCCTCTGCTCCTGGTAGCCCTGTTTCCATGAACGCCTGGGCACACTCTCCTTGTTTGCCTTCCTCAGACCCTAAGTTTGTAGAGCTTGGGGCTGAGAACCTCCAGCGAATTTGCTTGCCCTTCAGTAGCCATGGCCCCGGTAGGTGGTGTAAGAAACCTCAATTGTCAGCACTGGTGGGAGCGGTAGCAGGGAATGCCACGCCGCGAGTCCAGAGCCAATCTTGATTCCCTAGGTCTGGGTATCGCGCTCCTTGGAGAGCTGGGAGGGGCCATTACGGCAGAGGTGGGAAGGGCCCTTGAGGTTTCCCTGCGTTGTTGAGAGAGATGGCAATGGGATTACACACTTGTCGCGCTGGTTTCAATGAAGTTATCTCCTCCGCCTGTGACGTCAGTTCTCTGCCATGGTGGTATCCCATTCAAATGGTGACCGTTCGTTCCCTTTGCTGGGTGACCAATGCAACAGGTGGGTCCTGACTATCTCTCCCAAGCCCCATTTCAATCCTGTGGCCACTGCCTATGAAGGCTCAGTTGGCTTTTAACTCTCAATTCAGAAAGCCCGACCAGTTATTTCAGTGGGAATGTTAGTGCTGAGTCACAAAAACCAGACGAATCTAAGCTTGAATGCAGCCAATCCGGGCTTTGTGTGTGTTCTGAGGGGCCCAGACTGTTCACCCCAGATTCACAACAGGTCAATATTGAATAGTGATTCTGAGCAAACAGCATTTAGACAGTTTACGACTCCATATGCCCGCGCAGCTGAAGAGATCAGAGACTTGATTTCTCCATGCCTGCCTTCATAATGGATCTCCTGTATTGCTACTTTTTAATATCTGTGCTTTTGCGTGTGTGTGTATATATATATATATATATAGATTTTTCAAAATATGAAATATATGTGTCTTATTATGCACTCCCTAAATTCATTCATATTCATATCTGTGGATTTATAATCAACTTTCCACAAGATTATTTTCAGAAATAATCATCCACCTGAAATACATATTGTTTCCTAGTACTGAAAACTAAATTCAGTGAATGGTGCATACAAACCCTAATATTTCTACAGTTACTTAGCCAGTTTAAAATCAATGCAAGTTGATTTCTAGGGGACATGATGTGTATTTTGACTCTCATTTTTATTCAAAAACTTGTACGTTACTATGTCTTCAGTTTATGCACATCATGGGATATATATTTCAGTCACAAATTAGAAAATTTATAGGCATTTGTTTCACGATCAATCACTTCCTGATTCAGAACACATGTATCCCTCCATGTTTCTTGACTGGTCTTTTCATGAGACTTCTTTCCAAACACATTATTTTTGTTTAACATCATCACGTATAAAGCAAAACTCAAACACCATTCTTCATAAACCATAATCCTAATATTACCATTAGATATATAACTGGTTGGAATGAATGATTGTATATCAATATAAGATTTCTTATATATTTTCACATATCAATTCAATCCATTATTTAAAGTGGAATCAGTTACGTTATTTATTCATAGTATGGTCTATTCATGCATTATCTCTATATTAATAGACACAGGGTACACCTCTTTGTACCCCTAATACTAATGTATACGTCTTCAAAATATTGCCCCCAAAAATGGTGAAAGAAATACTCATGTCACCTGATCTACATATACATTTTATCACAGTAATATTCTGAACAAAAAAAACATAAAAATGTAACACTTATGATTGTACAAAAGCCTAAAAGGAGAGTGAACGTGGATAACTAATAACATCCATGTCCAGGTTGCCTAATGCTCTCAAATGTCATTCCCATTCGTGACGACATATTTGTTTTTTCCTATGATTATGTATTCAAACTCAACCCTGTTGAAAATGTCTAATCCTATGACTCACTTTATACTTTGCCTGATTTCGTAATGTCTCTATTGACACCTGCTTTCCTACACATTTTCCCCAGTTCATCATTGTGACTAACTCTTCACATGTGCTGATATTTACATTCACTCTCCCAATGAAACCCTATTGCTAAAGAAGCTTTTTATTCCAAATCATATACTCACTCTTCTTCCTAAACCTACTGACTATCTTCCTAATCCTACTGACTATCCCTTTTTGACTGGATGTTCTCTTCTACATTCAATCATCCAAGGTACAAGGTCATATGCCACTGTATTTCGATTTAACTGAGACAATTGTACAGAACATAATTCAACACTAAGTATCCAAATCAAGGGCTCAATGCCCTTCTGGGCTTCAAATCCTTCTTAGATTCCCGTTTTCATACATATATTTCACCTATATATTCTTATAAATATCGCAGGTTCCCAATCTCATTATTCATCCTGCAGAATGATTTCTAACCCAAATCGAACATATTATTAACCCTAACCATACACTAACTTTGCAGGAGAGCAGGAACAGTGTGTGTATTAAACTACAGGAATCTAGGGGATGTTCACCTGCTGAGAAACTCAAATGTTCATGCAGAAGTGATCCCTGGTGAAGATGAAGGCAGCTATGAATTACCTCAGAAAGCAAAAGTCATCTTCCATGGCAATCATCCTGGTCAGGATGAAGGGTTGTGTCTGAATCAATCTCTCTCTTCTTAATGTATAGAATATGGACCAAACCAGTCCTGTGTGGAAGCTGTTCCCGGGTGCTTACGGTTGATATAACATTCTAACTAGAGAAAGTGTCCCATGAAAATCAGGGCAGCCTCCACCTCATAGTATTTTGGAAGCAACTGTTAGGACAAAGTGGTTGCCAAGGCAGTGACATAATTCAGATCCTGAAGGAAGTGATCTCACCTCACTTCCTTGGTGATGGAACTCTCTGAACTTGAAATCCAGGAAACCAGGCACCCAGAGACAGTCTCTGTCCTAGTCCCAGTGGTCTGACATGTTTGGATTTACCAAGGACAGAGTCAATCTTTCTTGGTACCTACAGATGTGAGGAAGGCCAAATGCCAGGAAACCTCTGAAGAGGGGCTTTTCCTGAGAAGGCAGGTAGTGCCTCACCGCTGGCTCTTGAGAACTTCACAGAGTTGGCCAAGCAGACATGATCTGAGACAGGAGAGGTCATTTTGGAGGAACATAGTATGGCTCACCAGTCAGAGGATACTCCGGGGAGTCACAGACCTACTAGGGGGAAGGAGGTGCCTTTGTGGGTGTGGGTGTGAGTTTGTGGTTTTGTCTCATGTTCTGAGGATAGGTAGGAAAGGCGGTTTGTTTGGTATGGAGTGGAATATTTGTATTAAGTACTTTGACAAAGCGAGTGTTCCTATGTGTGTGTGTATCCCACTGAGTCCATTGTTGTAGACATTAGAAAAGACAATGCATCAATGGATGTGTTCTGTCTAGTAGAAAGCTTCCCAGCATTCATTCTGCCCAATTCATGAGTGGACTCTGGCTTGCCTTATGGATGGGCAACACCTACAAGCTTCCTAATTTCCTGTTTTCTCTCTCAATTCTGGCGACTCTCCAGAATAGTATCATGGTTTTGTGTCCAAGATTTGTACCGCCTCCAAGATCTGTGACATTGCTATGTACTGGAAGCTGAAGGAAATGGCTAGCATCTCAGAAATCTCAGATATCTGTTGACCAGGAAAGTCTCAGTGGAGAAACCCTGCTTTGGTCCTTTTGCTTACCTATTGTTCTGTTGAATGTCAGGAAGTTTTTTGCCTCAAGCCACCACTTTGTGAAGCCTGAAGAAAAGAGTTTTCAAATGGAAATGAAAGGGCATCACCTGTGGCTCTTTGCTTAATTGCTTAGGATTGGGATATGTCTGAATCAGCCTGTTGGCCCTGTGTGAGGCTGTGGCTTAGATTCTCAGGACCTGATGGATCTAAAGATAGATCCCATGCGTGCATCCAAAACCAAAATGGCAAAAAGATCAGATATTGTTGATGAACTCTCTTGCCTTCTTCTGGTAGGTTCCTGATATTCATCAAGTGAGAATAGGGATCCTTTGGGTCAAATGAGTTCTTCAAACCCTGCAGAGGCTAGGCCATAGGTGCTTGATTTTCATAACTCCAATTCACTTAAAGAATCTAAACCCCAAAGCTAGAAGGCCTCAAGTTGGAGAAGCCAAGCAATATTAAAGGCAGGCCTATTTGATCACTCCTGGTTCACAGGAAGAGAGTCCAGGCCACCCTGACTTTAGGCAAATGAGGGGCAGGGAGCTTATTTTAGACACTGTCGTGGGCTGCGTCCCTTATGGAAACCTCCAGCCAGAGGATATGATGAGTGTCTATATGGAAGAAGATGAGGGCCATGTGAGAGTGTTTGGTTTTAATTGTGGACATATGTCTGGCGGTTGGAAGAGATCACTGGGTCCACCTAGGCTTGCACTCTGGTGTGATTCCCCTTAGAGACTGAGTTCTTTTACTGATCTCAGAGAATTATTGCCAGGAATTGTGTTGGAATTTTAGATGGCCATGCATGAGAGTTGTCCTTGGAAAGTGACTTCTAGGCCCAAGGTGACTTTCCACAGAGCACAGGGAATCTCAGGCAGGATATCACATGATATTATTCTTAAAGACTTGGCAGCCATATTTGAGAGTCAAAACACACATGGACCATACATTGTAGACCTCAATGGGCCTGGCTTAATCTGACTTTTGGGCACTTTTGGAAGCCTTGCCTGTAAGAATTCTCCAGAGTTTTCATTGAAATGAGCTTCCTCACCATTTAAAGGTTTCTGAGTGAATTGAAATCCACAGTGCCTCCAACTTCATCCTTGAAAATTGGCTAGATCAATACCATGAAATTTTTGAAATTCCCATGACCGGGTAGCTCTGGAGAACATTTGAATGTCCTGTTGCTGATCATGAGTATACAAGACAGTGCCTTGATTGACTGGGTTTTATGAAAATGGTGTTTAACAGAGATGCCAGTAAGTTGAATCCTGCTGAGTAGTTGTACTAGAGTAGTGGATGGCAGGTGTGTAATAAAACATCTGTGGTGGGGGCATGTGGATCTGCCATTGGCTTCCAAATGGATTGTGACTGACATTTTGCAGCCAGTAGACCCTTATATGTAAAAGCATATTGTTATATGGAGAGGTTTTAGGGCAATGTTCAGAATCAGGTTGCTATGGAAAATGGGGCAAGCTATGTGGGATAGAAGCCTGGTTGGTGCATTCTCCTGACGAACCTGACCCACCACACTTGAGAGAACTCACTTCAGCACTGTGTCCCAGTTGAATTCCTTGTATTTCATGAAGCAAATACCAAACTCCCAGTGCAGCAGCAAGAAATACCACGAATAGCGGAGGATGACCAAATGGAATTACAGTCCACAAGGGGAGACATTTAGACGCCAGTGGCCACAGGTTACCTACAAATAGAAAATTCAGCACTGCTGCCTCATGTTCATTGGAAAATAAGAATCCATGTCATCCAGATCACATAGATGAAGACTCAGCTATGATGGTCTCAAAACAAATGAAACTAATGCTCCTGACAACAGCATATATTTCATTGCCCAACCTCAGAGGCAGTTTCTCCAGATGTTAGGCTGGCAGAACTTCATGTTTGTGGAGTTTTTACCCTGTCCCTTACTTTTGGAAACTCCTCTACCACCTGCAAATTTGTGAACTCCTGAGCATTTTTCAATCCACATATGTATTCACAGATTTTCTAACTCTTCTCCTCTAATTGTGTCTTATGTGGGGCGAAGGTAATGTCAAGGCATTGTGCTGAATGAGAGTGGGAATTTTTTGTGTAGCACATATTTGCATACACATTGGATACATTTTCCAATTTTCCATTCAAAATACTGAATCCCTGACACTAACACATACCCTACTAGACTTTGACTTCTAATCCTAATATGGTGGAGAAAAATAACCCAAACAGAATAGAAATACAAGAGGTTCACAGGAGGCATGGTGTATAGTTGGACTTGCCTTTCGTATGATAAATGGTAGGTGTTATAAATCTAGCGAATTTTAATTGAAATAGTTCTCCATGTGTTTTAAAAGTTAACAAATATGTGAATAACTGTCTCCCTTTCTCTGTAGCCTATTCATCACATGTATTTTCATATGCACATTTAGAATTCTACCTGGTATCACTCGTACATTTTGTGAGGTGGCTGGCTTGGCAGATGCAAATTGTGAGAAGAGATCACTACTACTAAACGCTGTTGGAACTGAAAATACAACATATGAGTGAGCTTCTTAGTTGAACAACATAAATCCATGTTCATTAAAATGAATATTTTTGGATCTGTGGATGATATATTATTTCATGGTGAATTTCGATTGGCATACATAATGCTACTTTTTAATGTCTGTGAGTGTATATATATATATATATATATATATATATATATATATATATTCACTCTCCAGATTTTTCAAAATATGAAGTATATTTTTCTTATTATACACTCCCTAAATTCATTCATATTCATGTATGTGGATTTATAATCATGTTTTCACAAGAATATTCTCAGAAATATTCATCCACCTGAAATACATATTTGTTTCTTAGTACTGAAAACTAACTTCGGGGGATCATATGATGGTGGTGAAGGGAGTGCATCACCCCCATGTACCGCGTCACTGTGCGGGAGAATGACGAGTTATAACGGCTAAAATATATCTTGTTAGAAATTTCCAGCAAAATTGGGGTGCTCCAAAACCTAGTGGACATATTTCCATCTCACGAGGATCCGCTACGCGAGCTCAAACACGAGTGATTTGTCCGCACGGAGCGTCATGCTGCTTATTCAGGAAATTGGTCTGTGGCTAGAGTCTGCGGCGCGCACTGGGAAATGAAGAGATAGCAGTGCAAATATACAGCGGTGTGGATTCTGTGGGCTCCTGCCAGGTATGCAATCACTGTGCTAAGTGCTGAATTCTTTGTTTGAGATGGGGAAGGATGCGGTTCAATTCGGTTCTCCACACCGGTCAGAACACAGAGGAAGCCAGTGGCCACTATCTTGGAGAGCTGATGTCACCATCCCTGTTTTTGACTGATCGAAGCTCATTCAGCTATAGAACAGGTAATTTCAGGATGCCATTCACCTTTGTGTTGCAGACAAATTACTCAGGCTCAGTGCTAAAGAACCTGCAGAAACTCCGTCTTGGAGCCTGCTCCTATTAGAACATACACAAAGCCCAGAGCGGCCGAATTCCACCTCTCGGAACTGATCTGGTCCAGGGCTAAAGAACCCGCGGAAACTGCTTCTCGGTCCGGGTCTTGCTGAATACTGTGGAGGTAAATATCAACCGAGCCTTCATAGGCAGTGGCAACAGGATTGAGACACGGCTTGTGAGGGCCGGTCAGGACTCACTCATTGCTTTGGTCACCCAGAAAAGGGAACGAAATGCTGCCTTTCACATGGGATACCAACATGGCAAATTTCTGGTGTCATCAGAAAGCAGAGGAGGAGATAACTTCATTGATACCAGCAGTGACAGAAACAGTTGGTCTCCTGGTGAAGAAAGTGAGTCACAAACACCTGGGTCTCTCTCACTTTGTCATCAAGCCAGAGGGGCAGAGGAGAGCAGCTGCCCGCGACTGGAACAGACCCAGTGACACACCTGCATGGTAGTTACGTCAACCCAATTGGAGTAGAGGCAGAACAGAGCCGCCGCCCATGCACAGAACAGGCCCAGCGACCCGCAGGTGTGGTAGTCACGTCACCCCAATTGGAGTAGTTGCAGAGCAGAGCCTTCTCCCACACCTAGTAAAATCCCAGTGGGTCACCGGCATGGTAGTCACATCACCCCAATAGGAGTAGGGGCAGAGCAGAGCCTTCGCCCACGCCCAGAACAGGCACAGCAACCTGCCGGCATGGTAGTCACGACACACCAATTGGAGTAGGGGCAGAGCAGAGCCACCACCCGCGCCCGCAAGGTAGCAGACCTGCACTTGACCAGAAGAAGAGGCCCAGCGGCCGGCTGGCGCGGCAGACACTTTACCATATTTGGAGTAGGGGCAGAACAGATCTGTAGCCCGTGCTCACAAGGTAGGCAGACCTGTGACCAACCGGCGGACCAGGCACAGCGGCCCGCCGGCATGGTAGTCACGTCACCCCAATTGGAGTAGGAGTAGAGCAGTGCCGCCGCCCACGCCTGCAAGGTAGGCAGACCTGCGACTGATTGGCAGAACACCACAGGGGTCCACGGGCGTGGTAGACACGTCACACCAATTGGAGGAAAAAATAAATAAAATGGACAGACCCCTAGCCATGCTAACTATGAGGAGAGAGAACTCAAATTACTATCATACGGGATGAAAAAGGCAATATCACAACAGATATTTCAGAAATACAGAAGATAATCAGAAATTACTTTGAATCCTTATACTCTAAAATAATAGAAGATAGTGAAGGCATCAAAAAATTTCTTAAGTCATATGATCTGACCAGAGTGAGTTAGGAGGATATAGACAACCTAAACATACCAATATCAATTGAGGAAATAAAAAAAAAACCATCCAAAGATTACCAACTAAGAAAATCCCAGGACCGTATGGGTATACAGCAGAGTTTTACAAAACCTTTAAATATGAACTAATACCAATACTTTTAAAGCTATTTCAGAAAATTGAAAAAGAGGGAGATCTTCCAAATTCATTCTACGAGGCCAATATCACCCTGATTCCTACACCAGATAGACACTTCAAAGAAAGAAGACTAAAGACCGATATCTCTAATGAACCTAAATGCAAAAATCTTAAATTAAATTCTGGCAAATCAGATACAAAAACATATCAAAAAAATGTGCACCATGATCAAGTAGGATTCATCCCTGGGATGCAAGGAGGGTTCAATATACGAAAATCAATAAATGTTATTCACCACATCAATAGACTTAAAATAAAAACCATATTATCATCTAGATAGATGCAGAAAAAGCATTCGACAAAGTACAGCATCCCTTTATGTTCAAAACTCTAGAAAAACTAGGAATAACAGGAACATTCCTCAATATTGTAAAAGCAATCTATGCTAAACCGCAGGCTAGCATCATTCTGAATGGAGAAAAATTGAGGACATTCCCTCTAAAATCTGGAACAAGACAGGGATGCCTGCTCTCACCACTTTTGTTCAATATAGTTATCAAAAGACTGGCCAGAGCAATTAGACAGATGAAAGAAATTAAAGGCATATAAATAGGAAAACAATAACTTAAATTATCACTATTGCAGATGACATGATTCTATTCCTAGCAGACCCAAAAGGTTCTACAAAGAAACTAATAGAGCTAATAAATGAATTCAGCAAAGTGGCAGGATATAAAATCAACACGCATAAATCAAAGGCATTCCTCTATATCAGTGACAAATCCTCTGAAATGGAAATGAGGACAACCACTCCATTCACAATATCCTAAAAAAAAAAAAAATGGGAATCAACCTAACAAAAGAGGTGAAAGTCTTATACAATGAAAACTACAGAACCCTAAAGAGAGAAATAGAAGATCTTAGAAGATGTAAAAATATACCCTGTTCATGGATAGGCAGAACTACCATCATCAAAATGGCGATATTACCAAAAGTTCTCTATAGGTTTAATCCAATGCCAATCAAAATCCCAAAGGCATTTCTTGTAGAAATAGAGAAAGCAATCATGAAATTCATATGAAAAAATAAAAGACCCAGAATTGCAAAACAATGCTAAGCAGGAAGTGTGAATCAGGCGGTATAGCGATACCAGACTTCAAACTATACTACAGAGCAATAGTAACAAAAATAGCATGGTACTGGTACCAAAACAGGCAGGTGGACAAATGGTACAGAATAGAGGACACAGAAACCAATCAACAAAACTACAACTATCTTATATTTGATAAAGGAGCTAAAAGCATGCAATGGAGGAAGGATAGCATCTTCAACAAATGGTGTTGGGAAAACTGAAAATCCATATATAACAAAATGAAACTGAATCCCTTTTTCTCACCATGCACAAAAGTTAACTCAAAATGAATCAAGGATCTTGATATCAAATCAGAGACACACTGTCTGATAGAAGAAAAATTTGGTTACGATGTACATACTGTGGGGTTGGGCTCCAAATTCCTCAATAGGACACCTATAGTACAAGAGTTAATAACTAGAATCAACAAATGGGACTTACTCAACTAAAAAAGTTTTTTCTCAGCAAAAGAAACAATAAGAGGTAAATAGGGAGCCTACATACTGGAAAGAAATCTTTACTACTCACACTTCAGATAGAGCCCTAATATCCAGAGTATACAAAGAACTCAAAAAATTAGACAATAAGATAACAAATAAGCCAATCAACAAATGGTCCAAGGACCTCAACAGACACTTCTCAGATGAGGACATACAATCAATCAACAAGTACATGAAAAAATGCTCACCATCTCCAGCAGTCAGAGAAATGCAAATCAAAACCACCCTAAGATACCATCTCACTCCAGTAAGATTAGCAGCCATTATGAAGTCAAACAACAAGCAGTGCTGGCAAGGATGTGGGAAAAGAGGTACACTTGTACATTGCTGGTGGGACTGCAAATTGGTGCAGCCAATTTGGAAAGCAGTATGGAGATTTCTTGGAAAGCTGGGAATGGAACCACCATTTGACCCAGCTATTGCCCTTCTTGGTCTATTCACTAAAGACCTAAAAAGAGCATGCTACAGGGACACTGCTACATCGATGTTCATAGCAGCACAATTCACAACAGCAAGACTGTGGAACCAACTTAGATGCCCTTCAATAGAAGAATGGATAAAAAAAATGTGGCATTTATACACAATGGATTATTACTTTGCATTGAAAAATAAAAAATCATAGAATTTGCAGGGAAATGGATTGCATTAGACTAGATTATGCTAAGTGAAGCTACACAATTCCTATAAAACAAATGCCAAATGTCATCTTTGATATAAGAAGAGTAACTAAGAACAGATAGGGATGAAGAGCATGACAAGATGATTAACATTAAACAGGGATGAGAGGAGGAAGGGAGGGAGAAGGGAAATTGCATGGAATTGGAAGGAGACCCTCTGGGTTATACAAAATTACATACAAGAGGAATTGAGGGGAAAGGGAAAAATAATACAAGGGGGAGAAATTTATTACAGTAGAGGGAGTAGAGAGAGAAGTGGGGAGGGGCGGAGAGGCCAGGGGGAATAGTAGAGGATACGAAAGGCAGCAGAATACAACAGACACTAGTATGGCAATATGTGAATCAATGGATGTGTAACTGATGTGATTCTGCAATCTGTATACAGGGTAAAAATGGGAGTTCATAACCCACTTGAATCAAAGTGTAAAATATGATATATCAAGAACTATGTAATGTTTTGAACAACCATAATTAAAAATAAAAAAAAAACTCTCTTTGGTGAATAATGCATGCAATTCTAATATTTCTACAGTAACTGACCCAGTTTAACATCAATGCAAGTAGATTCCTATTGGACATGATGTGTATTTTGACGTTCACTTTTATTCAACACTGGTACATTACTATTTCATCAGTTTATGCACATAACAGGATATATATTTCATTCACAATTTAGAAAATTTATAGGCACTTGTTTCACTTTCAATCACTTCCTGCTTCAGAACACATGAATTCCTCCATATTTCTTGATTGGTCTTTTTATGAGACTTTTTTCCAAACATATTATTTTCGATTTCCATAATCACTTTTGAAACAAAACTCACACACACTTCGTGATAAACAATAACCCTAAGATTACCATTAGATATATAACTGGTTGGAGTGAATGATTGTATGTCAATATATGATTTCCTATATATTTTCAGATATCAATTCAATCCATTATTTAAAGTGGAACCAGTTATAATATTTATTCACAGTATGGTCTATTCATGCATTATCTCTATATTCAAAGACACAGGGTACACCACTTTGTACCCCCAATACTAATTTATATGTCTTCAAATATTGCTCCCAGTAATGGTGGAAGAAATACTCATGTCATATGATCTACATACACATTTGTTCACAATATTTTTCAGGGCACAAAATGCAAAGATCACACTTATGATTGTACCAAATCCTAAATGGAAAGTGAACATGGATTACTAAAACGATAAATGTCCAGGTTGCCTAATGCTTTCAAATGTCATTCCTATTGGTGACGACATATTTGTTTCTTCCTAAGATTATGTATTCAATCTCAACCCTATTGAAAATGTCTAATCCTATCACTCACTGTATAATTGCTTCATTTCATAATGTCTGTATTGATATTTTCCTTTTTACATATTTTCCCCAGTTCATCATGTGACTGACTCTTCTCATGTGCTGAAATTTACATTCACTCTATAACAAAAACCCTATTGCTACAGAACTTTTGCCCCAAATCCTATACTCACTCTATTTCCTAAACCTACTGACTACCTTCCTAATCCCACCGACTATCTCAATTTGAGTGGATGTTCTCTTCTAAAATCAATCATCCAAGGTGTAAGGTCCTATGCCATTGATTATCGATTTATCTGAGACATCTGTGCAGAACGTAATTATAAGCTAAGTATCCCAATCAAGGGCCTAATGCCCTTCTGGGCTTCAAATCTTACCTAGATTTCTGTTTCCATACTTATATTTCACCTCTATAATCTTATAAATATCGCAGGTTCCCAATACTATTAATCATCCTTCGCAATGATTCGTAACCCAAATCGAACATGTTATTAACCCTAACCATACACTCTTACCTTAATCTAACTTTGCAGAAGAGCAGGGACAGAGTTCGTCTTACAATACAGGAATGTAGGGTATCTTCCTCCTGCTGAGAACCTCAAATGTCCATGCAGAGTTGATCCCTGGAGAAGATGTAGGCAGCTATGAAGGACCTGAGAGAGCAAATGTCATCTTCCATCGCAAACAACCTTCCCAGGATGAAGAGTTGTGTCAGAATAAGCCTCTCTCTTGTTAATGTAGAGAAGATAGACCAAACCAGGCATGTGTGGAGAGCTGTTCCGGGGTCCCTATGGTTGATATACCATTCTAACTTGTAAAAGTGTCACAGGAAGAAAGGGCAGCCTCCATCTCATAGGAGTATTGTAAGCAACAGTTAGGACAAAGTGGTTGCCAAGGCAATGACCTCAAAGAATTCCTGAAGGAAGTAATCTCACCTCACTTCCTTGGTGATGGAACTCTCTGAACTTGGAATCCGGGAAGCCAGGCACCCAGAGCCAGTCTCAGTCCCAGTCCCAGTGGTCTTATTTTTTGGATTTACCAAGGACAGAGTCAGTCTTTCTTGGTACCTACTGAGGTAAGGATGAACAAATGTCAGGAAAGCTCTAAAGAGGGGCCTTTCCTGAGAAAGCAGGTAGTGGCTCACCGCTGGCTAGTGACAACTTCACAGATTTGGCCAAGGAGACCATATGTGACACAGGACAGGCGATTTCATCAGAACATAGTTTGGCCCACCAGTCAGAGGACACGCCCAATAGTCACAGACCTACTTGGGGGAAGGAGCTTCCTTTGTGTGTGTGGGTGTGGGTTTGAGATTTTGTCTCATGTTCTGAGAATAGGTAGGAAAGGCGGTTTGTTTGGTTTGGAGTGAACTGTTTCTGGTAAGTCGTTTGACAAGGCCAGTGTTTCTTTGTCTGTGTATCCCACTGTGTCCGTGGTTTTAGATATTAGAAAAGAGAATGAATCATTGGATGTGTCCTGTCTAGACTCAACTTGCCCAATTTATGAATGGACTGCGGCTTGACTTATGGGTGGACAACTCCAACAATCTTCCTAAGTTCCTGTTTTCTTCCTGAATTCTGCCCAATTAAAGAATGGACTGCGGCTTGACTTATGGGTGGACAACTCCAACAATCTTCCTAAGTTCCGGTTTTCTTCCTGAATTCTGGCCACTCTCCAGAATAGGCTCATGGTTTTGTGTCCAAAATATGTACCACCTCCAAGCTCTGTGACATGGCCATGTACTGGATAGCTGAAAGAAATGGGAGCATCTCAGAAAACTCAGATATCAGTTTGACCAGGAAATTCTAAGTGAAGAAACCCTGCTTTGGGCCTTTTGCTCATCAATTGTTCTGTTTCCCTGAATGTCAGGAAGGCCTTTGCCTCAGGCCACACCATTGTAGAGCCTAAAGAAACAGTTTTCAAATGGAAATGAATGGGCCTCACCTGTGGCCCTTTTCTTAATTGCTTTGGAATGGGATGTGTCTGAATCAGTCTTTTGGCCCTGTGTGAGACTGTGGCTTAGATTCTCAGCACCTGATGGATCTAAAGAAGGATCCCATGTGTGCATCCAAAACCAAAATGGACAAAATAGCAGTCAGTGTGGATGAAGTCTCTCGCATTCCTCTGTATGTGTCCTGTTCTCCATCATGTGAGAACAGTGATCATTTGGTTCAAATGTGTTCCTCAAACCCCTGCAGAGGCTAGCCCATAAGTGCTTGGTTTTTCTCAAGACTCCAATTCACATAAAGAATCTAAAACACACAGTCAGTAGGCCTCAAATTGGAGAAGCAGTGTCATATTAATGGCAGGCCTATTTGATCACTCTTGGTTCACTGGAAGGATGTCCTGGCCACCCTGATTTTAGGCAAAAGAGGGGCAAGGGAGGTTATATTGGACACTGTCTTGGGCTGCACCCCTCATGGAAACCTCCAGCCAGAGGTTATGATGATTGTGTAAATGGAAGAAGATGAGTGCCATGTGGAAGTGTTTTGGATTTAATTGTGGATATTTGTGTGACAGTTGGAAGACATAACAAGGTCTACCTGGGCTTGAACTCTGGTGTGATTCCCCTTATAGACTGAGTTCTGGAACTGATCTCAGGGAAGTATTGCCATGTATTGTTTTGTGATTTAAGAGGCCATGTATGAGAGTCACCCTTGGAAACTGAGATCTAGCCCCAGAGTGGCTTTCCACAGAGCTCTGGGAATTTCAGCCAAGATATCACATGATTTCATTCGAAAGACTTGGCAGCCATAGTTGAGAGTGAAAACACACATGGACCTCATATTGTAGACCTCAATGGGCCTGGCTTAATGTGACCTTTTGGCCATTCTTTGGGAAGCCTTGCCTGTGAGGGTTCTCCAGAGCTTTCATTGAAATAATCTTGCTCACCATTTACTGGTTCCTGAATGAATTGAAACCCACAGTGCCTCCAACTTCATCCTTGAAAAATGTCTAAATAAATACCATGAAATTTTTGAAATTCCCATCACCAGGTGGCACTGGAGAACCTTTGGATGTCCTGTTGCTGATCATGGATGTACCAGACAGTGCCTTGCTTGACTGGGTTTCATGAAAATGGTGTAGAACAGAGGTGCCAGAAAGTTGCAGCCTGCTGAGAAGTGGGCCTAGAGCTTTGATGGGCAGGAGTGTGATAAAACATCTCTGTTGGAGCAATGTGGATCTTCCATTGGCTTCCAAATGGCTTGTGGATTACATGAAGCAGCCAGCAGACCCTTGTAATTAAAGGCATCTTGTTATATGAAGAGGATTCAGGGCAATGTTCAGAATCAGGTTGCTATGGACAAGGATGCAATGTGGCAAGCTTTGAGGGATAGAAGCGTGGTTGGTGCGTTCTTCTGCAGACTCTGAACCACCGCACATGGCAAAACTCCCTCCAGCACTGTGTCTCAGTTTAACTCCTTGAATTTCATGAAGCAAATACCAAACTCCCAGTTCAGCAGCAAAAACCCCACAAAAAGTGGAGGAGGACCAAATGGCTTCACAGTCCAACGGGGAGACACTTAGCCCCCAGAGGCCACAGTTTACCTAAAAAGAAGAAAATCAACACTGCTACCTAATGTTCATTGGAAAATAAGATACCATGTCCTCCACGTCACATAGAGGCAGACCCAGCTTTGATGGTCTCACTACAAATGAAGCCAATTCTCGTGAAAACAACATAATTTTCACGTTCCCAAACTCAGAGGCAGTTGCTCTAAAAGTTTTTAGGCCAGCAGAGCTCCATGTTTGTGGAGTGTTTAACCTGTCCCTTACTTTTGGAAACTCCTCTACAACCTCCAAGGTTGTGAACTCCTGAGCATTTTCCATTCCAGATATGTATTCACTGATTTTCTATCTATTCTCCTCTAACTGTGTCTTACTTGGGGTGAAGGTAATTTCAAGGCATTGTTCTGGATGAGAGTGGGAGGATATTTGTGCAGCATATATTTGCATACAAATTGGATTCAATTTCCAATTATCCTTTTGAAATACTGAATCCCTGACACTAACCCATACCTACTAGACTCAGACAACTCATCCTAATATGATAGAGAAAAATAACACAAACCTATAGAAATACAAGCAGTTCATTGGAGGCATGTTGTATAGTTGGACTTGCATTTTGCATTATACAAGGTAGGAGTTATAAATCTGGTCAATGTTTAATAGAAAAAGATCTCCATGTGTTTTTAAAGTTAACAAATATGAGAATTCATGTTTCCCTTTCTCTTTAGCCTATTCACACTTGTATATTTATATGCATATATAGAATCCTACCAGGTATCACACGTACATCTTTGTGAGGTGGCTGACTTGGCAGATACAAATTGTGAGAAGAGATCACTCCTCCTAAACGCTGTTGGAACTGAAAATTCAACCTGTAGGGAGCGTCCTAGTAGAACAACATTATACATAAACTCATGTTCAGTAAAATAAACATTTTTGCATCTGTGGATGATACATATTTACTGATGAATTTCGATTGGCATTTATATTGCTACTTTTTAATGTCTGTGAGTGTTTTTTATTTGTGTGTGTGTGTGTGTGTGTGTACACTCTCCAGATTTTTCAAAATATGAAATATATGTGTCTAATAAACACTCTCTAAATTCATTCATGTTCATGTATGTAGATTTTTAATCAACATTTCACAAGATTATTCTCAGAAATATTCATCCACCTGAAATACATATTTGTTTCCTAGTACTGAAAACTAACTTCAGGGAATGATGCACACAAATCCTAATTATTCTACAGTAACTGACCCAGTCTAACATCAATGCAAGTAGATTCCTATGGGACATGATATGTAATTCTTTATTCATTTGTATTCGACACTGGTACATTATTATTTCTTCAGTTTTTGCACATCATAGGATATACATTTCATCCACAAGTTCACAAATTTATAGGCATTTGTTTCAAATTTAATCCCTTTTTGCTTCAGAACACATGTATTGTCAGGGTTTCTTTACTGGTATTTTCATGAGTCTTCTTTCCAAACACATTATTTTCGATTTCCAAAGTCACTTTTGAAGCAAAACTCACACACTCTTCATGATAAACCAAAACACGAATATTACCATTAGATGTATAACTGCTTGGAATGAATGATTGTATATCAATATACAATTTCCTGTAATTTTTCAGATATTAGATCAATTCATTTTTTAAAGTTGAAAAAAGTTATATTATTTATTCACATTAGGGTCTATTCATGCTTTATCTCTATATTCATAGACACAGGGTACACCTCTTTGTACCCCCGATTCTAATTTTACATCTTCAATATATTGCTCGCAGAAATGGTGGAAGACATTCTCATGTCACCTGATGTACATATACATTTAATCAAAGTAATATTCTGGACAAAAAAATGTAAAGGTCACATTTATGATTGTACCAAAGCCTAAATGTAAAGTGTACATGGATTACTAAAAACATCCATGTCCAGGTTGCCTAATGCTGTCAATTGTCAATCCTATTGGTGACTACATATTTGTTTCTTCCTAATTTATATATTCAAACTCAACCCTGTTGAAAATGTCTAATCCTATCACTCACTTTATACTTTGCCTGATTTCGTAATGTTTCTATTGATATCTGCTTTTTTACATATTTTCCCAAGTTGATCCTAGTGACTGACACTTCATATGTTCTGACATTTACATTCACTCTATAATCGAAACCCTATTGCTAAAGAACTTTTGGTCCAAATCCTATACTCACTCTTCTTTCTAAACCTACCGACTATCTTCCTGATCCTACCGACTATCCCTTTTTGATTGGATGTTCTCTTCTACATTCAATCATCCAAGGTAAAAGGTCCTATGCCATTGTATATCGAATTATCTGAGACAACTTTGCAGAGCATAATTCAAAGCTAAGTATCCCAATCAAGAGAAAAACCCTTCTGGGCTTCAAATCATACCTAGATTTCTGTTTTCATCCTTATATTTCACCAGATCTTAGAGAAGACGGACCATTTCAGGGGAACATAGTATGGCCCACCTGTCAGAGGACAATCTGGATAGTCACAGACCTAATTGGGGGAAGGAGGTGCCTTTGTGGGAGTGGGTATGGGTTTATTGTTTTGTCTCATGTTCTGAGAATAGATGGGAAAGGCGGTTAGTTTGGTTTGGAGTGGACAGTTTCTAGTAAGTCATTTGACAAGGCAAGTGTTTCTATGTCTGTGTATCCCACTGTGTCCATTGTTGTAGATATTGGAAAAGAGAATGCATTAATGGATGTGTACTGTCTAGTGTAAATCTTCCCATAATTCAACCTGCCCAATATATGAATGGAGTGCAGCTTGTCTTTTTGATGTGCAACACCTGCTATCTTTCTAAGTTGCTGTTTTCTTCCTGAATTCTGGCCACTATCCAGAATAGGCTCATGGATTTGTGTCCAAAATATGTACCACCTCCAAACTCTGTGACATGGCCATGTACTGGATAGCTGAAGAGAATGGCGAGCATCTCAGAAAACGCAGATATCAGTGTGACCAGGAAAGTCTCAGTGCAGAAACCCTGCTTTGGGCCTTTTGCTTACTTATTGTTGTTTTGCACTGAATGTCAGGAAGTTCTTTGCCTCAATCCACCACTTTGTGAAGCCTGAAGTAAACAGTTTTCAAATGGAAATGAATGTCATCACCTGTGGCTCTTTGCTTAATTGCTTTGGGAAGGGATGTGTCTGAATTAGTCTCTTGGCCATGTTTGTGTCTATGACTTAGATTCTCAGCACCTGATGGATATAAAGAATGATCCCATGTGTGCGTCCAAAACCATAATGGCAAAAAAAAAAAAAATCATTCATTATGGATGAAGTCTCTTGCCTTCCAATGTTAAGTTCCTGAACTCCATCAAGTGAGAATAGGGATTCTTTGGGTCAAATGAGTTCTTCAATTCCCTGCAGAGGTGCTTGGGTTTTCGCATAACTCCAAATCACATAAAGAATTGATACCTGAAATCAGTAGGCGTCAAATTGGAGAAACACAGAAGTATTAACGGCAGGCTTATTTGATCACTCCTCGTTCACAGAAACGGTGTCCAGGCCACCCTGACTTTAGGCAAATGAGGGGCAAGCGAGCTGATTTTGGACACTGTCTTGGCTTTTCTCATGACTCCAATTCACATAAAGAATCTAGACCCCACAGTCAGAGAGCCTCAAATTGGATAAGCGGAGCAGTATTAAGGGCAGGCCTATTTGATCACTCCTGATTCACAGGAAGGGTGCCCAGGCCACCCTGAAGTTAGGCAAAAGAGGTGCAAGAAGCTTATTTTGGACATTCTCTTGGGCTGCACAACTCATGGAAAACTCCAGGAAGAGGTAATGATTAGTGTCTATATGGAAGAAGAATAGGGCCATGAGGGAGTATTTTGGTTTTAATTGTTTTCATTTGAGTCGTGGTTGGAAGAGTTGTCTGGGTCCACCTGGACTTGAACTCTGGTGTGATTCTCCTTATAGACTGAGTTCTGGAACTGACCTGAGAGAAGTATTGCCATGAATTGTGTTGGGATTTTAGGAGGCCAGGCATGAAGTTGCCATTGGAACCTGAGATCTAGGCACAGGTTGGCTTTCCACAGAACACTGGGAATCTCAGCCAGGATATTACATGATTTTATTCTGAAAGACTTGGCATGCATTATTGAGATTCAAAACACACATGGACCTCGCTTTATAGACCTCAATTGGCCTCGCTTCATGTGACTTTTTGGCCACTCTTTGGGTAGCCTTGCCTGTGAGAGTGCTCCAGAGCTTTCCCTGAAATTAGCTTCCTAACCCTTTAATGGTTCCTGAATGAATTGCAAACCACAGTGCCTCCAACTTCATCCGTGAAAAATTGCTAGATAATTACCATGAAATTTTTAAAATTCCCATGACCAGATGTCACTGGAGGACCTTTGATGTCCTGTTGATGATCATGAATATACCAGACAGGGCCTTGATTGCCTGGGTTTCAGGAAAATGGTGTAGAACAGAGATGCTGGTAAGTAGAAGCCTAGTGAGTAGTGGGCCTAGAGAAGTGTTATGCAAGAGAGTGATAAAGCATCTGTGGTGGGGCCATGTGGATCTTCCATTGGCTTCCAAATGGCTTGAGACTGACATGGTGCAGCCATCAGACCCATATACGTAAAGGCATATTTTTATATGGAGAGGTTTTAGGGCAATGTTCAGAATCATGTTGCTATTGTCAAGGGGGCAAGCTACGTGGGATAGAACCCTGGTTGGTGCATTCTCCTGGAGACCCTGCACACCACAGCTGACAGAACTCCCTTCAGCACTGTTTCACATTTAAACTCGTTGTATTTAATGAAGCAAATACCAAACTCCCAGTGCAGCAGCAAGAAACACCATGATAATTGGAGGATGACCAAGTTGTTTCACAGTCCACACGGGGAGACACTTAGCCCTCAGTGGCCACAGTTTACCTACAAAGAGAGAATTCAGCACTGCTGCCTCATTTTTATTGAAAAATAAATAACCATGTCCTCCAGGTCACATAGATGCAGATCGAGCTTTGATTGTCTCACTACAAATAAAGCTAAAGCTCCTGAAAACAACATATATTTTAAGTGCCCAATCTTAAAGGCAGATTCTCAAAAAGTCTTTAGGCCAGCAGAGCTCCATATTTGTGGAGTGTTTACCCTGTCCCTTACTTTTGGAAACTCCTTTACCGCCTCCAAAGATGTGAAATCTGGAGCATTTTTCATTCCTGATAGGTATTCACAGATTTTCTAACTCTTCTCTTCTAATTGTGTCTTACTTGGGGCGAAGGTAATGTCAAGGCATTGTTCTGGAGGAGAGTGGGAAGAATTTTCTGTAGCATATATTTGCATAAACATTGGATTCAGTTTTCTATTTTCCATTCAAAATACTGAATCCCTGACTCTAACCCATACCCGACCAGACTCTGACTACTAATTCTAATATGATGGAGAAAAATAACCCAAACAGAATCGAAATACAAGCAGTTCAGAGTAGGCCTGGTGTATTGTTGTACTTTTCTTTTGCATGATACAGAGTTGGAGTTATCAATCTAGTCAATTTATTGTTGAAATAGTTGTCCATGTATTTTTAAGGTTAACAAATATGTGAATTCCTGTCTCCCTTTCTCTGTATTCTTATATGCACATTTAGATTCCTCCCTGGTACCACACGTACATTCTTGTGAGGTGGCTGACTTGGCAGATACAAATTGTTAGAAGAGATCACTCCTACTAAACTTGTTGGAATTGGATATTCAACCTATGGTTGAGCTTGCTAGTTGAACAGCATTATACATAAATCCATGTTCAGTAAAATTAATATTGTTAGATCTGTGGATGATATATATTTTATAATGAATTTTGATTGACATATATATTGCTACTTTTTTGTCTGTGTGTGTGTTTTGTATATATATATATATATATATATATATATATATATATATACACACTTTTCAGATTTTTCAAAATATGAAATATATGTGTCTTATATACACTCCCTAAATTCATTCATGTTTATTATGTGGATTTATAATCAACTATTCACAAGATTATTCTGAGAAATATTCATCCATCTGAAATTTGCCTAATGCTCTCAAATGTCAATCCTAATTGTGACTACATATTTGTTTCTTCCTAAGATTATATATTTAAACTCAACCCTGTTCAAAATATCTAATCCTATCACTCACTTTATACTTTGCCTGATTTTGTAATGTCTCTATTGATATCTGCTTTCCTACATATTTTCCCCAGTTCATCATTGTGACTGACTCTTCACCTGTGCTGACATTTACATTCACTCTCTAATAGAAACCCTATTGCTAAAGAAATTTTTTTCCAATTCCTATACTCACCCTTCTTCATAAAAGTACTGACTATCTTCCTAATGCTACAGACTATCGTTTTTGACTGAATGTTCTCTTCTACATTCAATCATCCAAGTAAATGTGGGGCGAGCTTCAGAGGAGGAGACCACCAACAGACTATCTCTTGCAACATCAAAGGGTTTTTTGGGTGTCCAGCATGCTGGGGCTCAGAGATCACTTTAATAGAGCAGATAGCCCTGAGAATAGCTTAAATAGAGCTTATATACTTTCCCTGGAGAGGGCAGGGAGGGAATTTTATTGATGGGTCAGGGTGAGTGGGTGGTTTGCATTCAACTGGGTGAGGGAGTACATTCTGCAGTTGGGCAGTTGGGGACAGAACATTCTGGGAACAAGATTTGCAAGCATTTCTCAAGATTTCAATAGTGTTTTGTTAAGCATACAGAAAAACAAGAAGTGACAAGTACCTATTTTATTAACCTTTAATTCCCCACTTCTTCTTCTGGCTACTTTTAATCATAAAAATGATCATTGGAGGGTGTCACATTCTATGTCTGCTAGTGGGGTATTACCATAAGTTTAACTCGTCCAATTTGAGCCTGGAGAAAAGAAATTACACGGTTGAGCAAACAGGATTTTATAGTTAGCAATAATATGAGGATTATTATTGGACCGGCCAGGGTTGATAAAAACGTAGTTAACCAGGAGGAGTGTGTGAACCAAGACTCAAGCCACCCTTTTTGGGCCTCTCTCTCTTGGTGATGCTCTTCAAGGTGTCTTTTAAATTTACTCATAGATTTTATTACAACTCCAGTATGGTCAGCATAAAAACAACATTCTTCCCTCAATGCAGCACAAAGGCCCCCTTCTCTAATGAAGAGGAGGTCCAACCCTCAACTGTTCTTTAAAACAACTTCAGAGAGAGAGGTTAAAGATTCATGCAAAGCTCTGATGGAGGTTTCTAATATCTTAGCTTTGCTCTATTGCTTCTTCTAATTGGGTCATTTGTTGTGTCCCATGGACAATGGCAGTGGTTCCTGTGCCCACCCGTGCAGCAACTCCTATTCCTAACAGGATGGCTAAAGTGAGGGATACAAGTTCCCAGTGGAACCGGTTGTATGCCCCCCCTATTTGATCTTCAAACGAACCTGCGTCATGATAGAGCTTTCTGGGAAACATCTGCAACATTTCAAAATAATCACATCTGTTGACCATTTCATGAAAACATAAACAATGTTTAAGTATATAGAATTATGCTGTTGTATGGACAGACAAGGCAAGGCACCTAAGATAGCACTGAAGACAGGGAAACAGTCCTATATTGTTGCAACTGGATTCAGAGGTCATTGCTTCTGTTGTAATCAATTAATCCCCTGAAACTCAAGTTTAGGTAGTTTCAGAATTGTGTACCCAACATATAAGGGATGGGGCTCAGAAGTTTACAGTCTGCAGAAGTTCAAAAAAGCGGTATATGTTTCTGATTTTTCCTCTGTTCTGGGCAAGTTAAATTTTCAAGGACACCTGGGAGGAGGAGAGCTTTTTATTCCCTTTCTTATTTTCCCCCTGCCAGCTGTTACAACGGAGCCCAGTTGGTAATTTCTTTATCTTAGAAATGTGGCCATTTCTGTGAAGCCCCAGCTGAAGGCCAGAGGACTTGTTCACATATTTTGTGAAAAACTAGTTAGGGGTTGTCTAGCTTAGAAGTACTCAGTTTTTTAGCCAGTGGCCAAGTATAACAGGGCAATACAAAAAGAGAAAGTTTATCTACATTGAACTCTTTATAGAAACTCTATGCTGAAAGTTCTAAAGTCAGCCATGGTGAAGACTTCTGGAGAAGGACATTTAAGACTTTTCTGTGGGCCTGGTACAGAGGGGGAATACGGGGAAGGTGGGGCTGAGAGAAGCTCCGAGGATCTGAGAATGAGGAAAAAGAGAGATGTAAAAGAATAATTGGAAAGGTGTTTGGGAATTTCCAAGCAAAAAACTTGAGCAGTAGAACAGGTAGAGCAGAGCAGAAAACGGGAGTGAGTATCCCAAAATCCTGTGAGAGACTTTAAATTTTAGTAACCTGTTTTCAGTGATGACAAAGCAACTTTAATGGCCATTTATATTACATCTTGGATAAGGGTCTGAGAGCTCTCCTCAGCTCGTTTGAGCTTTGGGTTAGCTGGAAAGAGGACCTGGTGGGACCCGGTGTTGGCACTGACAGGAAGAGAGAGGAGTGAGTGGGTGGAGGGGTACCTCAGTACCTTCTACCTCACAAGCGGGCAATTGTCTGAGAACTGGTGGAGGTTTGGGATTCTGATCTAGTAATTGGAGGGGAGAAATCACGTTGCTGAGGTGGGAGTGACAGCAGAGAGTCTGGAGCAGAAGGCTGAGGCTAAAAATCTATTGGAGAAGCATAGTTCAGGATGTGAGTGAAGGAGGGAAAGGGCTTCCACATAGGGGAATCTCCTTTCACCCTTTTGAGCACTTGCAGAAGTTAAAAAGGTCACGCAAAATTTGAGGATCTAGAGACCCCTCTGGGGGCGATCCTTTTTCTGTTTTCTACTTGGTAATATGGCCAATGCTGTGTACTGAATTTGATGAAGTATTGGGGTTCCATCAGGCAGCCTCTGTATGCTCATATCTCCATGACATACAGAAGAAGTCGGTTTTTCCCCCACACAGCCATTACTGTTTGTGGCTTTGATAGTTTGCCGGGCAAACATAGTAATCTAGGCTAGCCAACCTGCATCTGGCTCGCGTGTCCCTACATCCATAATGTTTGTTTCCATTATCTATGGTACAGAAGGGATTTAATGGTATTTTAGTGGGATTTTCTTCATCAGGGATATCCCAATAAAAAAAACCTATGGCCAGCTGACAAATGTCTGGGTGGAGAGATGGCCACCAGGTCCCTAAGGGGGCTGTATGTGAGATAGATTATACACTTTTCCAGTAGGATTTGTGATCAGCCATCGCTGCTTAAAAGGCTGATGAGGGTTAGGACTACTTGTGGCCAAGGGGAGAGTATATTACCTTATCCACATGGCGAATACACAATTTGAAACTGTTACCAGTCTTTTCCAGTTTCCAGAAAGATTCTGAACAAGGAGCAGGCTTGAGATGAGAGGCATGGATCTAAGAAGTGATTCTATATACCTTTACCACTGTAGGTGTTATAAGTAGCACCTGGTATGGTCCTTTCCAGCTGGGTTCCAGGGATGACACCTGATGTCATCTTACATACATGAAGTCTCTTATTTGATATGGATGTGGAATCCCCTGGTACACAGTTTGTTACGCAGTGGGCAGCTATTTTCACAGGTATCACTGAGTTCTTTCAAGAGCTTTAAGTCTGTCAAGCAAGAGGGTGTGGAAAGGATGCTTAGGTCTTACAGTTGGGCTTAGGACCCTTACTGGACGAGGGCCACCATAGAGAATTTCTCAGGGGGTAAGGTTACTCAAAGAAACAGAAGGATTTTTTTCTTGCATGAAACATTGCATAAGTCAGGAGCACAGTCCAATCTTTTATGCTGGTCTCTAAGCTTAATTTCGTTAAGGTCTCTTCAATGGTTCTATTCATTCTTTCTACTTGTCCTGAACTCTGGGGTCTATAAGCACAATATAACTTCCAATTAATCCCCAGGTTCCTGGCTAACCCCTGACTTACCTGGGCCATGAACATCGGTCCATTATCAGATCCTATTACCAGCTTAGCTTCCTCCAATGGTAGAGAGGCTTAGTCAGCAGCAGGGGAATCACTTAGAGTGTGTTGTGTGTTAGGGGACGAGGGCAGGGGATAAGGAGAGGAGGAAGAGTCCAGTAGAGTCAAATCTTGTGACTCAGGGAAAACAGAGGGTGAAGGAGGAGGAAGAGGTGAGGGTTTGAGAGATCATGTGGGAAGGAGTATGAGCAGAGGCATGGGCAAGGAAAGGCTTCACCCATGGAGGAGGAGATTTGCAGAGGTCCTGCAAAGTTAAGATATATGGCTGTTGATCAGGATGGCTATGTGGCCCTGGCTGAAAGACAATATCTCTGACTTTTTAAATTAGTGGGAAGTAGAAATATCTTTCTTGGGGCCATACGACTCCAAAGATGGGCCATTCTGAGGCACAGAGATTCTGCCAGGTCCTGCGTTTTACTAAAAAAAGAAAGATTCTGAGCCCTTAAGCGGACTTTGGTTCAGTGATCAAGGGTCAGGGACAGAGGCATTGAAGTGCTCTGTCCCATAATGAAAGGTACACAAACAGTAAAAGCAAAGACACATGACACAGATAAGACAAGACCATAAAGACAGGCAATGGACATCCAACACTGAGACCAGGAATGCGTAGCTGGCAAAACCCGATAGGATGGCAATACCGAATCTAAAAGAAAATATCACTGAGTCGATGAAGCAATTGTTCCTTGATTCTCCGAGTCCTCTGCGGGGTCCCCCAGGGAGGTGCCCTATGTCTCTGTGACACGTCTCTCAGCCACCGTCGGAGAGACCCCAGGCTCTTCATCGCCAGCAATTTTGCCAAGCCCTAACATGACACCTGAAACCAGAAAGAGGCGCCTTACTTGCTCCGAGAGGAGCCCGTTGGGGTCTCTCATCCGCCACTGCCGGAACTCGGTGGAACCTCAATATGTAAAGGTCAGGTGAGTGTTGGAGGAAGAGACTACCAAGAGACTGTCTTATGCAACAGCAAAGGGTTATTTTGGGTCCAGCTTGCTGGGGCTCACAGCTAACTTAAATAGATCAGAGAGCTCTGAGAACAGCTTATGCAGAGCTTACATACATTCCTTGGAGAGGGAAGGGAGGGAAGTTTACTGATGTGTAAGGGTGAGTGGGCGGTTCGCGTGACACCGAGTGAGGCAGTACATTCTGCAGTTTGGCAGTTGGGAACAGTACATTCTAGAACAAGATTAGCAAACATTTCTCAAGATTTCAACAGTGTTTTTTTAAGCATACAGAAAAACAGGAAATAGCAAGTACCTATTTTATTAACCTTTCACTACCGACTATCCCTTTTTGACTGGATGTTCCTTCTACATTAATTCATGCAAGGTACAAGGTCCTATGCCATTGTATATCGATTTATCTGAGACATCTCTGCAGAACGTAATTCAATGCTGCGTATCCCAATCAAGGGCCCAATGCCCTTCTGGCCTTCAAATCATACTTAGATTTCTTTTTTCATACATATATTACACCTATATATTCTTATACACATAGCAGGTTCCCAATACCATTATTCATCCAGCACAATGATTTCTAACCCAAATCAAACATGTTTTTAACCATAATCATACACTATTCCCTCAATCTAACTTTATAGAAGAGCAGGGAAAGAGTTGATTTTACAATACAGAAATGTAGGGAAACTTCCACCTGCTGAGAACCTCAAAGGCCCATGCAGAAATGATCCCTGGAGAAGATGTAGGCAGCTATGAAGGACCTGAGAGACCAAAAGTCATCTTCCATGGCAAACAACCCGGTCAGGATAAAAGGTTGTGTCTGAATCAGATTCTCTTCTTAATGTAGAGAACATGGACCAAAACAGGCCTGTGTGGAGATCTATTCCTGGGTGCCTATGGTTGATATACCATTCTAACTTGTGAAAGTGTCACAGGAAGTAGGGGCAGCCTCAATCTCATGGGACCCTTGGAAGTAACAGTTAAGACAAAGTGGTTGTCAAGACAGGGACCTCATTCAGTTCAGGAAGGAAGTGACCTCACCTCACTTCCATGGTGATGGAACTCTCTGAACTTTGGATCCAGGAAGCCAGGCACCCAGAGCCAGTCCCAGTCCCAGTCCCTATGGTCTCACTTGTTTGGATTTACTAAATGCAGTCAGTCTTTCTTGGTACCTTCAGACGTGAGTAGGCCAAATGCCAGGAAAGCTCGGAAGCTTGGCTTTTCTTGAGAAAGTCGTTAGTGGCTCACCGTTGGCTCCTGAGAAGTTCACAGAGTTTGCCAAGGAGACCAGATCTGAGACAGGACAGGCCATTTCGGGGGAACGTATTATGGCCTACAAGTCAGAGGAACTCCGGATAGTCAAAGACCTACTTAGGGGAAGGAGGTGCCTTTGTGGGTGTGGTTGTGGGTTTGTGGTTTTGTCTCATTTTCTGAGAATAGGTAGGACAGTCGGTTTGTTTCATTTGAAGTGGACTGTTTCTAGTAAGTCTTTTCACAGGGCGAGTGTTTCTATGTCTGTGTATTCCACTGTTTCCGTGGTTGTAGACATTAGAAAAGAGAATTCATCAATGGATATGTCGTGTCTAGTAGAAAGCTTCTCAGCATTCATATTGCCCCGTTTATGAATGGACTGTAGCTTGCCTTATCGATGAGCAACACCTGCTACCTTCCTAAGTTTCTATTTTCGTCCTGAATTCTGGCCAATTTCAAGAATAGGCCCATGGTTTTGTGTCCAAGATATGTACCACCTCCAAGCTCTGTGACATGGCCATGTACTGGATAGCTGTAGGTGATGGCGAGCATCTCAGAAAACTCAGATATCAGTGTGACGAGGAAAGTCTCAGAGGAGAAACCCTGCTTTGGGCCTTTTGCTTACCTATTGTTCTGTTGCCCTGAATGTCAGGAAGTTCTTTGCATCTGGCCACCCCTTTGTGAAGCCTGAAGAAAACAGTTTTCAAATGGAAATGATTGGGCATACCTGTGGCTCTTTTCTTAAGTGCTTTGAAAACGGATGTGACTGAATCAGCCCCCTGGCCCTGTGTGTGGCTGAGGCTTAGATTCTCAGCACCTGATGGATCTAAAGAAAGTTCCCATGTTTGCATCCAAAGGAAAAATGGCAGAAAGAGCAGCCATTGGGATGAAGTCTCTCGACTTCCTCTGTAAGGTTCCGGAACTCCATCAAGTGAAAATAGGGATCCTTTGGGTCAAATGAGTTCTTCAAAACCTGCAGAGGCTAGCCCATAGGTGCTTGGTTATTTCATGACTAAAATTCACATAAAGAATCTAAACCAAACAGTCAGTAGGCCTCAAATTGGAGAATTGGAGCGGTATTAATGGCAGGCCTATTTGATCACTCCTGGTTCACAGGATGGGTGTCCAGGCCACCTTTACTATAGGCAAATGAGGGTCAAAGGAGCTTATTTTGAACACTGTCTTGGTCTGCTCCCCTCATGGAAACCTCCAGCAAAATTATGATGAGTGTCAATATGAAAGAAGATGAGGGCCATATGGGAGTGTTCTTGTTTTAATTGTGGTAATTTGTGTGGTAGTTGGAAAAGATGACTGGGATCACCTGGGCTTGAATGCTGGTGTGATTCCCCTTAAAGAATGAGTTCTGGATCTGACCTCAGAGAAGTATTGTCGTGAGTTCTCTTGGGATTTTACTAGGCCACGTGTGAGAATCGCCTTTGGAAACTGAGATCTAGGCCCAGGATGGCTTTCCACAGAGCTCGGGGATTCTGAGCCAGGATATCACATGATTTAATTCTTAAAGACTTGGCAGCCCTAGTTGAGAGTCCAAACACATATGGACCTCACATTGTACACCTCAATGTGTCTGGATTCATGTGACCTTTTGGCCAGTCTTTTGGAAGGCTTTTCTGTGAGTGTTCTCCAGAGCTTTCACTGAAATGAGCTTCCTCACCATTTAATGGTTCCTGAATTAATTGAAACCCACAGTGCCTCTAACTTCATTTTTGAAAAATGACTAGATTAATACCATAAAATTTTTGAAATTCCCATGACCAGGTGGCACTGGATAAACTTTGGATTTCCTGTTGCTGATCATGAGTGTACCAAAGAGTGCCTTGATTGACTGGTTTTCGTGAAAATGGTGTAGAACAGAGATGCCAGTAATTTGGAGCCTAATGAGTAGTGGGCGTAGAGAAGTGGACTGTAGGTGTGTAAATAAATATTTTTGGTAGGACCACCTGGATCTTCCATTGGCTTCGAAAGACTTGCGACTGACATGGTGCAGGCAGGAGACCTTTATATGTAAAGGCATCTTGTCATATGGAGAGGTTTCAGGGCAATGTTCAGAATCAGGTTGCTATAGTCAAGGGGAAAGCTATGTAGGATAGAAGCCTGGTTCATATATTCTCTTTGCGTCCCTGACCAACCACACATGACAGAACTCCCTCCAGCATTTTGTCCCAGTAGAACTCCTTGTATTTCGTGAAGCAAATACCAAACTCCCAGTGCAGCAGTAAGAATCACCCTGGAAAGTGGAGGATCACCAAATGGCTTCACAGTCCACACGGAAAGACACTTAGCTCCCAGTGGCCACAGTTTACCTACAAAGAGAGAATTCAGAACTGCTCCCTCATGTTCATTAGAAAATAAGGACCATGTGCTCCAGGTCATAGAGATGCAGACCCAGATTTCATGGTGTCACTACAAACGAAGCTAAATCTCCTAACAATTACATATATTTCTTGTTCCCAACCTCAGAGGAAGTTTCTCAAGAAGTCTCAAGGCCAGCACAGCTCCATGTTTCTGGATTGTTTACCCTCTCCCTTACTTTTGTAAACTGTTCTACCACCTCCAGTATTGTGAACTCCTGAGCATTTTCCATTCCACATATATATTCAGATTTTCTAACTCCTCTCCTCTAATTGTGTCTTACTTTTAATGATGGTTATGTCAAGGCATTGTTCTGGATGAGAGAGGGAAGATTTTTGTGTATCAAATTTTTGCATACACATTAGATTCATTTTCCTTTTTTCCATTTGAAATACTGAATCCCTGACACTAACCCATACCCTACTAGACTCTGACTACTAATCCTAATATCATGGAGAGAAAGAAACCTAACCGAATAGAAATACAGGCCTTTCATAGGAAGCATGGTGTATACTTCTATTTGCCTTCTGCATTATCAAGAGTATGTGTTTTAAATCTAGTCAACTTTTCATTGTAATATTTCTCCATGATTTTTTAAAATTATCACATATATAAATTCCTGTCTCCCTTTCTCTGTATCCTATTCAGCACATGTATTTTTTTATACATATATATATATATATATATATATATATATATATATATATATATATATATATATATCCTACCTGGTATCACACGGACATTCTTGTGAGCTCCCTGATTTTGGAATATAAAATTGTGAGAACAGATGACTCTCCCTAAATAATGATGGGACTGAAAATTCAACCTATGGGTGAGCTTCCTAGTGAAAAACACTATACATAAATCCATGTTCAGTAAAATGAATATTTTTGGATATGTGGATGAATTATATTTCATGATGAATTTCGATTGGCATATATATTGCTAAATATTAATATGTGTGTGTGTGTGTATGTATTTTTTTTAAATCTGGAAAAAAAAATGTATATGTGTATATATATATACATATATATATATATATATATATATATATATATATATATATGTATATATATTCTCCAGATTTTAAAAAAATATGAAAAATATGTGTCTTATTATACACTCCCTAAATTCATTTATATTCATGTATGTGGGTTCAAAATCCAATTTTTACAAGATTATTTTCAGCAATATTTATACACCTGTAATACATATTGGTTTCCAACTACTGAATACTAAGTTCAGTAGGTGGTGCATACAAATCCTAATATTTCTACAGTACCTGACCCAGTTTAACATCAATGCAAGTAGATTGCTATGGGACATGATGTGTATTTTGAAGTTCATTTTTACTCAACACTGGTACATTACTATTTTTTCAGTATATGGACATCATAGGATATATTTTTTCACCAACAACTTCACAAAATTATAGGCATTTGGTTCACTTTCATTTACTTACTACTTCAGAACACATGTATTCCTCCATGTTTCTTTACTGGTCTTTTCACTAGACTTCTTTCTAAACACATTATTTTTGATTCCATAATCATTTTTGAAGCAATACTCACTCTTCACGATAAACCGTAACCCTAATATTACCATTACATATATAACTGGTTGGAATGATTGTATATATATCAATATAAGATTTCCAATATATTTTCAGATGCAAACTCAATCCATTATTTAAAGTTGGAACCAGTTATATACTTTATTCACAATCTGGTCTATTCATGCAACATCTCAATAATGATCAACACAAGGTACACCTATTTGTATCACCAGTACCAATTTATAAGTTTCCAGAATATTACTCCCCATAATGGTGGAAGAAATACTCGTGTCACCTTATCTACATATAAATTTTATCACGGTAGTATTCTGGACACAAAATGCAAAGGTCACACCTATGATTGTACCAAAGCCTAAATGGAAAGTGACCATGGATTACTAAAAACATCCATGTCCAGGGTGCCTAATGCTCTCAAATGTCAATCCTATTGATTACTACATATTTGTTTTTTCCTAAGATTATATATTCAACCTCAAGCCTGTTGAAAATGTCTAATCCTATCACTCACTTTATACTTTGCCTGATTTCCTAATCTTTCTATTGATATCTGCTTTCCTACATATTTTTCCCTGTTCATCATTGTGACTTTCTCTTCAGATGTGCTGACATATACATTCACTCTCTAACTGAAACCCTATTGCTAAAGAACTTTTGGTCCAACTCCTAGTCTCACTCTTCTTCCTAAACCTACTGACTATCTTCCTAATCCTACAGACTATCCCTTTTTGACTGGATGTTCTCTTCTACATTCAATCATCCGAGGTACACGGTCCTATGCCATTGTATATCGATTTATCTGAGACCTCGGTGCAGAACATAATTCAAGCTCAGTATACCAATCAAGGTTCTGTTGCCCTGAATGTCAGGAAGGTCTTTGCCTCAGGCCACCCCTTTGTGAAGCCTGAAGAAAAAAATTTCAAATGGAAATAAATGGGCATCACCTGTGGCTCTTTGCTTAATTGCTTTGGAAAGGAATTTGTCTGAATCTGCCTCTTGGCCCTGTGTGAGGCTGTGGCTTCGATTCTCAGCACCTGATGGATCTAAAGAAAGATCCCATGTGTGCATTCAAAACCAAAATGGCAAAAAGAGCAGTCATTGTGGATGAAGATTCTTGCCTTTCTCTGTTAGGTTCCTGACCCCCTTCAAGTGAGAATAGGGATCCTCTTTGTCAAATAAATTCTTGAATGCTCTGCAGATGTGCTTGGGTTTTCTCATGACTCCAAATCACATAAAAAATCTATACCTGACATTCAGTAAGCCTCAAATTATAGAAACAAAGCGGAATTAATGGCAGGCCTTTTTGATCACTCCTGGTTCACAGGAAGGGTGTCCAGGCCACCCTGACTTTAGGGAAATTAGAGGCAAGGGAGCTTATTCTGAAAACTGTCTTTAGGTGCAACCCTCATGGAAACTTCCATCCAGAACATTTGATGAGGGTCTTTATGGACGAAGATGAGGGCCATGTGGTAGTTATTTTGTTTTAATTGTGGTCATTTGTGAGGGGGTTGGAAGAGATGACTTGGTCCACCTGGGCTTGAACTCTGGTGTGATTCCCCTTAGAGCCTGAGTTCTGGAACGTACCTCATAGAAGTATTGATATGAATTGTGTTGGTTTTTAGGAGGCCACGCATGATTGTCACCCTTTCAAACTGAGATCTAGGCCCAAGGTGGCTTTCCACAGAGCAATGGGAATCTCAGCCAGGAAATCACATGATTTTATTCTGAAAGACTTCGCAGCCAATGTTGGCCCTCGGAAGCAAGAAGGAGTGGCCATACTCATATCGAATAAAATCAACTTAAAACCTAAGTTAATCAAAAGTGATAAAGAAGGACACTATATACTGTTAAGAGGCAACATTCACCAACAAGACATAACAATTATCAATTTGTATGTACCAAACAATGGTGGTGCCAAGTCATAAAACAAACTCTCCTCAAGTTCAAGAGTCATATAGGCTATAACACAATAATTACGGGTGACTTCAGCACACAACCCTCGCTATTGGACAGATCCTCTAGAGAAAATCTGAATTAAGAAACTATAGAACTCAATAGCACAATCAATAACCTAGACTTAACCCACATATATAGAATATATCAAACATCATAAAGTGGATACATGTTCTTCTCAGCAGCACATTGGTCCTACTCAAATATAGACCATATATTATGCCATATGGAAACTCTTAGTAAATATAAAATTATGGAGATAATACCATGCACCATATCTCATCATAATGGAATGAAACTTGAAATTAATGATTGAAGAAGGAAGGAAAAATTCTACATCACATGGAAAATGAACAATATGTTACTGAATAATCAATGGGTTACAGAAGACATAAAGGAGGAGATAAAAAATCTCTTAGAGACAAATGACAATACAGACACAACATACCGGATTCTGTGGGAAACAATGAAAGCAGTTTTAAGAGGGAAATTCATTTCTTGGAATTCTTTCCTCAAAAAAAGAAAAAAACAACAAATAAATGATCTCACACTACATCTCAAAAACCTAGAAAAAAAAGAGCAAAACAACAAATGTAGTAGAAGACAAGAAATAATTAAAATTAGAGGAGAAATCAACAAAATTGAAACAAAAAAAATTGAACAAAAAAATGTTGGTTCTTTGAAAATAAATTAAATCGACAGGCCCTTAGCCATGCTAATGAAGAGAAGTAGAGAGAGAACTCAAATTACTAACATATGGGATAAAAAAGGCAATATCACAACAGACACTACAGAAATACAGAAGATAATTCGAAAGTATTTTGAAACCCTATATTCCAATAAAACAGAAGATAATGAAGATATCGATAAATTTCTTATGTCATATGATCTGCCCAGATTGAGTCCGGAAGACACACAAAATTTAAATAGACCAATAACAAAGGAAGAAATAGAAGAAACCTTCAAAAGACTACCTACCAAAAAAACCCCTGGACCAGATGGTTATACAGCAGAGTTCTACAAAACGTTCAAAGATGAATTATTACCAATACTTTTCAAGCTATTTCAAAAAATAGAAAAAGAAGGAGTTCTTCCAAATTCATTCTATGAGGCCAACATCACCCTGATCCCAAAACCAGACAAAGACACTTCAAAGAAAGAAAACTACAGACCAATATCTCTAATAAACTTGGATGCAAAAATTCTCAATAAAATCCTGGCAAATCAAATACAAAAGCATATAAAAAAATTGTGCATCATGATCAAGAGGGATTCATCCCAGGGATGCAAGGCTGGTTCAATATACGGAAATCAATAAATACTATTCACCACATCAATAGACTTAAAGAGAAGAACCATATGATCATCTCGATAGATGCAGAAAAAGTATTCTACAAAGTACAGCAACCCTTTATGTTTAAAACTCTATAAAAACTAGGAATAACAGGAACTTACCTCAACATTGTAAAAGCTATATATGCTAAACCTCAGGCTAGCATCATCGTAAATGGAGAAAAACTGAAGGCATTCCCTTTAAAATCTGGAACAAGACAGGGATGCCATCTATCACCACTTCTATTCGATTTAGTTCTTGAAATACTAGCCAGAGCAATTAGACAGACAAAAGAAATTAAAGACTTAAAAATAGGAAAAGAAGACCTTAAATTATCGCTATTTTTGGATGACATGATAATATATTTAACAGACCCAAAAGGGTCTACAAAGAAACTGCTAGAGTTAGTAAATGAATTCAGCAAAGTGGCAGGATATAAAATCAACACGTATAAATCTAAGGCATTCCTGTATATCAGCAACAAAACTTCTGAAATTTAAATGAGGAAAACCACTCCTTTTACAGTATACTCAAAGAAAATAAAAAACTTGGGAATCAACCTAACCAAAGAGTTGAAAGATTTATGCAATGAAATCTACAGAACCCTAAAGAGAGAGATAGAAGAAGATGTTAGAGGATGGGAAAGTATGCCCTGTACATGGATAGGCAGAAATAACATCATCAAAATGGCGATATTACGCAAAGTTCTCTACAGGTTTAATGCGATGCCAATCAAAAACCCAATGGCATTTCTTGTAGAAATAGATAAAGTAATCATGAATTTCATATGGAAAAACAAAAGACCCAGAATAGCGAAAGCAATTCTAAGCAGGAAGTGTGAATCCAGAGTTCAAACTGTACTACAAAGCAATAGTAACAAAAACAGTGTGGTACTGGTATCAAAACAGGCAGATGGAACAATGGTACAGAATAGAGGACACAGAGACAAATCCACAAAATTACAACTTTCTTATATTTGAAAAAGGGCCTAAAAGCATGCAATGGAAGAAGGATAGCATATTCAACAAATGGTGCAGGGACAACTGGAAATTCATATGCAACAAAATGAAACTGAATCCCTTTCTCTCACAATGCACAAAAGTTAACTCAAAATGGATCAAGGAGCCAGATATAAAATCAGAGACACTGCGTCTGATAGAAGAAAAAGTTGGCTACGATGTACATACTGTGGGGTTGGGCTCCAAATTCCTTAATAGGAAACCCATAGCCCAAGAGTTAATAAAAAGAATAAACAAATGGGACTTACTTAATCTAAAGAGATCTTTCTCAGCAAGAGAAAAAAAAAGAGAGGTAAATAGAGAGCCTACATCCTGGGAACAAATTTTTACCCCTTACACTTCAGATAGAGCCCTAATATCTAGAATATACAAAGAACTCAAAAAAATTAAACAATGAGATAACAAATAACCCAATCAACAAATGGGCCAAGGATCTTAACAGACACTTCACAGAGGAGGACATACAATCAATCAACAAGTACATGAAAAAATGCTCACCATCTCTAGCAGTCAGAGAAATGCAATCAAAACCACCCTAAGATACCATCTCACTCCAGTAAGATTGGCAGCCATTATGACGTCGAACAACAATAAGTGTTGGTGAGGATGTGGGGTAAAGGGTACACTTGTACACTGCTTGTGGGACTGCAAATTGGTGAGTACAATATGGAAAGCAGTATGGAGATTCCTGGGAAAGCTGGGAATGGAACCACCATTTGACCGAGATATCGCCCTTCTCAGACTCGTCCCTGAAAATGTTAATAGAGAGCAGTATAAGGATACTGCCACATCGATGATCATAGCGGCACAATTCACAATAGCTAGACTTTGGAACCAACCTAGATGCCCTTCAATAGACGAATGGATAATAAAAATGTGGCATCTATACACAATGGAGTATTACACAGCACTGAAAAATGACAAAATCATAGAATTTGCAGGGAAATGAATGGCATTAGAATAGATTATGCTAAGCGAATCTATCCAATCCTTAAAAAACAAATGCCAAATGTTTCCTTTTATATAGAGAGAGCAAATAAGAACAGAACAGGGAGGAAGAACATGAGAAAAATATTAAAACTAAACAGAGATGAGTGGGGGGAGAGAAAGGGAGAGAGAGGAAAAGCATATGGAAATGGTAGGAGACTACTCAATGTTACACAAAATTACATATAAGAGGTTGTGAGGCTAAAGAGGGGAAAACAAGGGAGAGAATTAAACAACAGCAGTGAGGTAGAGAGGGAAGATGGGAGGGGAGGGGGAATAGTAGGGGATAGGAAAGGTAGCAGAATACAACAATAACTAGTATGCTATTATGTAAAAACGTGAGTGTGTAACTGATGTGATTCTGCGATTTGTATTTGGGGTAAAAATGGGAGTTCATAACCCAATTGAGTCAAATGTATGAAAGATGATATATCATTAGTTTTATAATGTTTTGAACAACCAAAAATAAAAAGAATTGAATTTCCAATATTTGAGTCATTTAACAACTTTATTTTTTAATAAAATTGTCTTTTATTTGTTATCTTACTTGCTGGTATCTGCCTTTCAGTTTTAAAAAACTATGTGCTGTAGCCATTCATCCATGTAGTATGTAACAGAAAATTTTGAGTGTCTCCATGTTACCAGATTGGCAAGGCATCAAGGTTTCCTTCACAAACAAGGTGAAGGCTTTGCCATTAGAAATTTAACATTCTGCAAAACAATTTTTTTTTAACTTTCCAATTAAATTTCCAAAAAAATTTAGAAAAAGAAGAATATAATCCCCACAGTAAGAAGCCCTCAAAGTGGAGAAGTGGAGCATTTACGGCAGGCCTATTTGATCACTCCTGGTTCACAGGAAGCATGTCCAATCCACCCTGACGTTAGGCAAATGAGGGGCAAGGGAGCTTATTTTGGGCACTGGTATGGCTGTGCCCCTCATGGAAAACTCCATCCACAGGTTATGATGTGTGTCTATATGGAAGAAGATGAGAACCATGTGGGAGTGTTTTGGTTTTAATTGTGGTCATTTGTGTGGTAGTTGGAAGAGATGACTGGGTCCACCTGGGCTTGAACTCTGATGTGATTCCCCTTAGAGAATGAGATTTGGAACTAACTTCAGAGAAGTATTGCCATGAATGTTGTTGGGATTTCAGGAGGCCACACATGAGAGTCGCCCTTGGAAACTGAGGTCTAGGCCCAGAGAGGCTTTCCAGAGAGCACTGGGAATCTCAGCTAGGATATCACAGGTTTTATTCTGAAAGACTTGGCAGCCATCATTGAGAGTCAAAACACACATGACCTCACATTGTAGACCTCAATGGTCCTGGCTTCATGTGACAATTTGGCCACTCTTTGGGAAGCCTTGCCTGTGAGAGATCTCCAGATCCTTCATTAAAATGAGCTTCCTCAACATTTAATGGATCCTGAATGAATTGAAACCCACAGTACCAACAACTTCATCTGTGAAAAATAGTTAGATAAATACCATAAAATTTTAGAAATTCTCATGACCAGGTGGCACTGGAGAACCATTGGATGTCCTGTTGCTGATCGTGAGTATACCAGACAGTGCCTTGATTGACTAGGTATCATGAAAATCGTGTAGAACAGAGATGCCAGTAAGTTGGAGCCTGCTGAGTAGTGGGCCTAGAGCAGTGGTGTGCAGGTGTGTGATAAAACATCTCTGGTGGGGCCATGTGGATCTGCCATTGACTTTCAAATGCCTTGAGACAGACACGGTGCAGCCAGCAGACCCTTCTATATAAAGGCATCTTGTTATATGGAGATTTTTCACGGCAATGTTTAGAATCAGGTTGCTATGGTCAAGGGGCAAGCTATGTGGGATAGAAGCCTAGTTGGTGCATTCTCATGCAGACACTGACCCACCACACGTGACAGAACTCCCTCCAGCACTGTGTCCCACTTGAACTCCTTGTATTTCGTGAAGCAAATACCAAACTCCCAGTGCAGCAGCAAGAAACAAAACGAAAAGTCAAGGATGACCAAATGGCTTCACAGTCCACATGGGGAGACACTTAGCCCCAGTGGCCACAATTTAGCTACAAAGAGAGAATTTAGCACTGCTGCCTCATGTTCATTGGAAAATAAGAAACCATGTCCTCCTGGTCACATAGATGCAGACCTAGCTTTGATGGTCTCACTACATCGGAAGTTAAAGCTCCTGAAAACAACATGTATTTCAAGTGCCCAAGCTCAGAGGCAATTTCTCAAGAAGTGTTTAGGCCAGCAGATCTCCATGTTTGTGGAGTGTTTACCATGTCACTTACTTTTGGAAACTGCTCTATCAACTCCAAGGTTGTGAACTCCTGAGCATTTTCCATTCTAAATATATATTCACAGATTTTCTAACTCTTCTCCTCTAATTCTGACTTACTTGGGGCACAGGGAATGTCAAGTCATTGTTCTGGATGAGAGAGAGAAGATTTTGTTTAGCACATATTTGCATAAACATTGGATTCATTTTACAATTTTCTGTTTGAAATACTGAATCCCTGACACTAACCCATACCCTACTAAACTCTGACTACTAATCCTAATATAATGGAGAAAAATAACCCAAACAGAAAAGAAATACAAGCATTTCAGAGGAAGCATGGTGTATAGTTGGACTTACCTTTTGCATGATATAAGGTAGGAGTTATAAATCTAGTCAATTATTTGTTGAAATAATTCTCCATGTGTTTTTAAAGTTAAGAAATATGTGAATTCCTGTCTCCCTTTCTCTGTAGCCTATTAAGCAAATGTATTTTTATATGCACAAATAGAATCCTACCTGGTTTCACATGTACATTTTTGTGAGGTGGCTGACTTGGCAGATACAAATTGTGAGAAGAGATCACTCCTCCTAAACGCTGTTTTAACAGAAAATTCAACCCATGAGTGAGCTTCCTAGATGAACAACACTATACATATATTACTGTTCAGTAAAATGAATATTTTGGGATATGCGGATGAGTTATTTTTCATGATGAATTTCAATTGGCATATATATTGCTACATTATAATGTGTGTGTGTTTGTGTGTCTATATATATATATATATATATATATATATATATATATATATATATATATTCTCCAGATTTACCAAAATATGAAATATATGTGTCTTCTTATACACCGCCTGAATTCATTCATATTCATATATGTGGATTTATAATCAACTTTTAACAAGTTTATTCTCAGAAATATACATCCACTGAAATACATATTTGTTTCCTAGTACTGAAAACTAACTTCAGGGAAGGGTGCTTACAAATCGTAATATTTCTACAGTAACTGACCAAGTTTAACATCAATGCAAGTAGATTCCTATTGGATATGATGTGTTTATTAAAGTTCATTTTTATTCAAACCTGGTACGTTATTATTTCTTCAGTTTATAGACATCATAAAATATATCCTTTCATTCACAAATTCACAAAATTATAAACATTTGGTTCTCTTTCAATCACTTCCTCCTTCAGAACACTTATATTTCTCCATGTTTCTTGACTCGTCTTTTCACTAGACTTCTTTCTAAACACATTATTTTCGATTCCATAATCATTTTTGAAGCAAAACTCATTCACTATTCATGATAAACGGTAACCCTAAGATAACCATTATATATGTAAGTGGTTGGAATGAATGTATGTATATCAATAAATGATTTCTTCTATTTTTTCACATATCAATACAATCCATTATTTAAATTTGGAACCAGTCATATAATTTATTCACATTATGGTCTATTAATGCATCATCTCTATATTCATCAACACAGGGTAAGCCTATTAGTATCCCCAGTACTAATTTATATCTTTTCAAAATATTTCCCCCAGAAATGGTGGAAGAAATACTCATGTCACCTGATCTTCATATACATGTTATCACAGTAATATTTTGGACACAAAATGCGAAGGTCACCCTTATGATTGTACCAAAGCCTCATTGGAATGTGAACATGGATTACTAAATATATCCATGTCCAGGTTGCCTAATGCTCTCAAATGTCAATCTTATTGGTGACTACAAATTTGTTTCTTCTTAAGATTATGTATTCAACCTCAACCCTGTTGAAAATCTCTAATCCTATCATGTTATACTTTGCCAGATTTCCTAATGTCTCTATTGATGTCTGCTTTCCTACATATTTTCCCCAGTTCATCATTGTGCCTGACTCTTCACATATGGTGTCATTTATATTCACTCTCTAACCAAAACCCTATTGCTAAAGAACATTTGGTCCAAATCCTAGACTCACTCTTCCTCCTAAACCTACTGACTATCTTCCTAATCCTACACACAATCCCTTTTTGACTGGATGTTCTCTTCTACATTTAATCATCTGAGGTACAGGGTCTTATGCCATTGTATATCAATTTAACTGAGACCTCGGTGCAAAACATAACTCAAGCTAAGGATCCCAATCAAGGGTCCAAATCCTTCTGGGCTTCAAATATTACCTAGATTTCTGTTTTCATACTTATGTTTTCCCTCTATATTCTTATAAATATCGCTGGTTCCCAATACAATTATTCATCCAGCAGAATGATTTCCAACCCAAATCGAACATGCTATTAACCCTGACCATACAATATTCCCTCAATCTCACTTTACAGAAGAGCAGGGACAAAGTTGGTATTACAATACAGGAAGTTAGGAGATCTTCCACCTGCTGAGTACCTCAAAATCCATGCAGAAATTATCCCTGGAGAAGATGCAGGCAGCTATGAAGGACCTGAGAGAACAAAAGTCATATTCCATGGCAAACAACATGGTCAGGATGAAAGGATGTGTCTGAGTCAGCCTCTCTATTCTTAATGTAGGATAGATGGACCAAACCAGGCCTGTGTGGAGAGCTGTTCCCAGGTGACTATGGTTTCTATACCATTCTAACATGTGAAAGTATCACAGGAAGTAGGGCAGCCTCCATTTCAGGAGACAATAGGAAGAAACTGTTAGGACAAAGTGGTGGCCAAGACAGTGACCTCATTCATTTTCTGAAGATAGTGACCTCACCTCACTTCCTTGGTGATGGAGGTCTCTGAATTTTGTGATCCAGGAAGCCAGGCACCCTGAGCCAGTCCCAGTCGCAGTCACAGTGGGCTCATTTCTTTGGATTTACCAAGGACAGAGTCAGTCTTTCTTGGTACCTACTGATGCAAGGGTTGCCAAATACCAAGAAAGCTCTGAAGAGGGGTCTTTCCTGAGAGCGTAGGAATTGGCTCACCACTGCCTCCTTATAAATTCACAGATTTGACGAAGGAGACCAGAACTGAGACAGAAAGGCCATTTCTGGGTTACATCGTATGTCCTACCAGTCAGAGGACACTCCAGATAGTCACAGACCTACTTGAAAGAAAGAGGTGCATTTGTGGGTGTTGGTTTGTGTTTGTGTTTTTTTCTCATGATCTGAGAATATTTAAAAAAGGAGGTTTGTTTGGTATGGAGTGGACTGTTTCTAGTAAGTCATTTGACAAGGAGACTGTTTCTGTGTCTGTGTATCCCACTGTGTTTTTCTTTGTAGATATTAGAAAAGAAGATAGCTCATTGGGTGTGTCCTGTCTAGTAGAAAACTTCCCAGTATGCATCCTTCCCAATTAATGAATGGACTGAGGCTTGCCTTATCCATGGGCAACACCTGCTATCTACCTATGTTCTCATTTTTTTTCCTGAATTCCTGCCACTCTAAAAATTAGTATCATGTATTTTTGTACAAGATACGTACCACCTCCAAGCTCTGTGACATAGCCATGTACTGGATAGCTGAAGGGAATGGCGAGCATCTCAGAAAACTCACATATCAGAGTAACCAGGAAAGTCTCCTAGGAGAAACCCTGCTTGGGGGCTTTTGATTACCTATTGTTCTGTTGCTCTGAATGTCAGAAAGGTCTTTGCCTCAGGCCAAACCTTAGTGAAGCCTGAAGAAAAGAGTTTTCAAATGGAAATGAATGGGAATCACCTGTGGCTTTTTACTTCATTGCTTTGGAAAGGGATTTGTCTGAATCAGCCTCTTGGCCCTGTGTGAGCCTGTGGTTTAGATTTTCAGCACCTGATGTATCTAGAGAAAGATCCCATGTGGGCATCCAAAACCAAAATGGAAAAAAAGATCAGTCATTGTACATGAAGCCTCTCGCCTTCCTCTGTAATATTAATGACCTCCATCAAGTGAGAATAGGGATCATTTGTGTCAAATGAGTTCTTCAAAGCCCTGCAGAGGCTGGACAATAGGTGCTTGCGTTTTCTCATGACTCCAATTCACACAAAGAATCTATACCCCACAGTCAGTAGGCCTCAAATTTGAGAAGTGGAGCAGTATTAACAGCAGTCCTATATGATCACTTCTGTTTCACAGGAATGTTGTCCAGGCCACCCTGACTTTAGGCAAATGAGGGGCAAGTGAGATTATTTTTGACACTGTCTTGGGCTGTGCCCCTCATGGAAACCTCCAGCTAGAGGTTATGATTAGTGTCTATATAAAAGAAGAAGAGGGGCCTGTGGGAGTGTTTTGGTTTTAATTGTTGTCATTTGTGTGGCAATTGGAAGAGATGCCTGGGTCCACCTGGGCTTGAACTCTGTTGTGATTCCCCTTAGAGACTGAGTTGTGGAACTGAGCTCAGAGAAGTATTGCCATGAATTGTGTTGAGATTTTTGGAGGCCACGCATGAGATTCGCCATTGGAAACTGAGATCTAGGCCCAGGGTGACTTTCCACAGAGCACTGGGAATCTCAGCCAGGATATCACAAGATTTTATTTTGAAAGATTGTCAGCCATAGTTGAGAGTCAAAACACACATGGAATTCACATTGTATACCTCAATGGGCCTGGCTTCATGTGACCTTTTGCCCACTCTTTGGGAAGCCTTGCCTGTGAGAGTTCTCCAGACCTTTCATTGAAATGAGATTCCTCACCTTTTAATGGTTCCTGTATAAATTGAATCCCACAGTGCCTCCAACTTCATTATTGAAAAATATCTAGATAAATACCATGAATTTTTTGAAATTACCATGACCAGGTTGCACTGGAGAACCTCTGGATGTCTGTTGCTGATCATGATTGTACCAGACAGTGCCTTGATTGACTGGGTTTCATGGAAAAAGTGTAGAACATAGATGCCAGAAAGTTGGAGCCTGCAGACTAGTGGGCCTAGAGCAGTGGAGTGTAGGTGTGTGAAAAAAACATTTCTGGTGGGGCCACGTGGATCTGCCATTCGCTTAGAAATCACTTGTGACTGACATGGTACAGCCAGCAGACTGTATGTAAAGGCATCTTATTATATGGAGAGGATTCCTGCCAATGTCCAGAATCAGGTTGCTATTGTCAAGTTGAAAAGCTATGTGGGATTGAAGCCCCACTGGTGCATTATAATAACCCACCACACGTGAGAGTACATCCTCCAGCACTGTGTCCCAGTAGAACTCCTTGTATTTCGTGAAGCCAATACCAAACTCACAGTGCAGCAGTAAAAAACACCACGAAAGTGGATAATGACCAAATGGCTTTTCAGACAACACAGTTAGATACTTAGACCCCAGTGGCCAAAGTTTACCTACAAAGAGAGAATTCAGCACTGCTGCCTCATGTTCACTAGAAAATAAAAAACCATGTCATCCAGGTCACATAGATGGAGACCCAGAATTGATGGTCTCACTACAAAGGAAGCTAAAGCTCCTGACAACAACATATATTTTAACTGCCCAACCTCAGAGGCAGTTTCTCAAAAAGGCTAGCAGAGCTCCATGTTTGTGGAGTGTTTATCCTCTCTCTTTTTGTAACCCGTTCTACCTCCTACAAGTTTGTGAACTCCTGAGCATTTTCCTTTCCACATATGTATTCACAGATTTTCTAACTTTTCTCCACTAATTGTGTCTTATTTGGGGCGAAGGTAATGTCAAAGCATTGTTCTGGATGAGAGTGGGAAGATTTTTGTGTAGCACATATTTGCATACACATTAGATTCATTTTCCTATTTTCCATTTGAAATACTGAATCCCTGACCCTACCCCATACCCTACTAGACTCTGACTACTAATCAAAATATGATGGAGAAAAAGAAACTTAACAGAATAGAAATACAGGCCTTTCATAGGAGTCATGGTGTATACTTGGACTTGCCTTCGGCTTTATCAATGGTATGTGTTATAAATCTAGTCAACTTTTCATTGTAATACTTCTCCATGAATTTTTAAAATTAACACATATGTAAATTTCTGTCTCACTTTCTCTGTAGCCTATTCATCACATGTATTTTTTAATGCATCTTTAGAATTCTACCTGGTATCACATGTACATTCTTGTGAGCTTGCTTATTTTGGAAGATACAAATTGTGAGAAGAGATCGCTCCCTCTAAATACTGATGGAACTGGAAATTCTACCTATGGGTGAATTTCCTAGATGAACAGTATTATGCATAAATAAATGTTCAGTAAAATGAATATTTTCGGATACGTGGATGATATCTATTTTATTATGATTTTCGAATGGTATATATATTGCTACATTTTAATGTCTGTGTATGTGAGTATCTAATTATCTATCTATCTATCTATCTATCTATCTATCTATCTATATAGATATAGATATCTACTCTTTAGATTTTCCAAAATATGAAATATATGTGTCTTATTATACACTTTCTAAATTCACTCATGTGTGTGTATGTGGATTTATAATCAAATTTTTACAAAATAATTCTTAGAAATATTCATCCACCTTAAATACATATTTATTTCCTAGTACTGAAAACTAAATTCAGTGAATGGTGCATACAAATCGTAATATTTCCACAGTGACTGACCCAGTTTCACATCAATGCAAGTAGACACCTATGGGAACATGATGTGTATTTTGAAGTTCATTTTTATTCCACACTGATACATTACTATTTCTGCAGTTTATGGACATTATAGGATATATCCTTTCATCCACAATTTCACAAATTTATAGGCATTTGGTTCACTTTCAATCACTTCCTACTTCAGAACACATGTATTCCTCCATGTTTCTTGACTGTTCTTTTCATAAGATTCTTTCCAAACACATTATTTTTGATTTCCATAATCATTTTTGAAGCAAAACTCAGACACTCTTCATGATAAACCATAATGCTAATATTACCATTAGATGTATAACTGGTTAGAATGAATTTATGTATATCAATATAAAATTTCCTATATATTTTCAGGTATCAATCAATCCATTATTTAAAGTTTGAACCAGTTATATTATTTATTCACAGTATGGTCTATTAAGGCATCATCTCTATATTCATAGACCGATGGTACACCTATTTGTATCCCCAATACTAATTAATAAGTCTTTAAAATATTGCTTAAAGAATTGGTGGAAGAAATACTCTAGTCACCTGATATACATACACATTTTATCACAGTAATATTCCTGACACAAAATGCAACGGACACACTTATGATTGTACCAAAGCCTATATTGAAAGTGAGCATGTATTACTAACAACATCCAAGTCCTGATTAACTAATGATCTCAAATATCATTCCTATTGGTGACTACATATTTGTTTTTTCCTAAGATTAAATATTGAATCTGAACCCTGTTAAAAATGTCTTATCCTATCACTCACTTTGTACTTTGCCTGATTTCCTAATGTCTCTATTGATATGTGATTTCCTACACATTTTCCCCAGTTCATCACTGTGACTGACTCTTGAAATATGCTGACATTTACTTTCACTCTTTAACAAAAACCCTATATCTAAAGAACATTTGGTCCAATTCCTCGACTCACTGAAATGGGTTCTTCAAAGCCCTGCAGAGGGTAGCCCATAGGTGCTTGATTTTCTCATGACCCCAATTCACATAAAGAATCTATGCCCCACAGAGAGTAGGCCTCAAATTGGAGAAGTAGAGCAGTATTAATGGCAGGCCTATTTGATCACATCTGGTTCACAGGAAGGGTTTCCAGGCCACACTGAGTTTAGGCAAATAAGGGGCAAGTGAGCTTATTTTGGACACTTCCTTAGGCTGTGCCCCTCATGGAAACCTCCAGCAAGAGGTTATGATGAGAGTTTATATTGAAGAAGATGAGGGCCATGTGGGAGTGTTTTGGTTTAATTGTGGTCATTTGTGTGGTGGTTGGAAGAGATGACTGGGTCCGCATGGACTTCAACTCTGGAGTGATTCCCCTTAGAGACTGAAATGAACTCAGAGAAGTATTGACATGAATTGTGTTGGGATTTTAGGAGGCCACACATGAGACTTGCCCTTGGAGACTGAGATCTAGGCTCAGGATAGCTTTCCAAAGAGCACTGGGAATCTCAGGCAGGATATCACATGACTTTATTCAGAAAGACGTGGCAGCCATTGTTGAGAGTCAAAACACACATGGACCTCAATTGTAGACCTCAATGGGCCTGGCTTAATGTGACCTTTTGGCCACTCTTTGGGAAACCTTGCCTCTGAGAGTTCTCCCGAGCTTTAATTGAAATAAGCTTCCTCACCATTTCATGGTTCCTGAATAAATTGAAAGCCACAGTGCCTCCAACTTCATCCTTGAAAATTGGCTAGATAAATACGATGAATTTTTTAAATTTCCATGAACAGATGGCACTGGAGAACCTTTGGATATCTGTTGCTGATCATGAGTGTACCAGACATTGCATTGATTGACTGGGTTTCATGAAAATGGTGAGAACAGAGGTGCCAGAAAGTTGGAGCCTGCTGATTAGTGGGCCCAGAGCAGTGGTGGGCAGGTGTATGATAAAACATCTGTCGTCGGGACACGTGGTTCTGCCATTGGTTTCCGAATGACTTGTGACTGACATGTTGCAGCCAGCAGAACCTTACAAGTAAAGGGACCTTGTTATATGGAGAGGTTTCAGGGCAATGTTCAGAATCAGGTTGCTATGGACATGGGTGCAAGCTTTTTGGGATAGAAGCCTGGTTGGTGCATTCTCCTGCAGACCCTCAACCACTACACGTGAGAGTACTCCCTCTAGCACTGTGTCCCAGTTTTTCTCCTTGTATTACGTGAAGCCAATACCAAACTCCCAGTGCAGCAGTAAGAAACACCACGAAAAGTGGAGTATGACCAAATGGCTTCACAGATCACATGGTTAGAAACTTAGACCCCAGTGTCCTCAGTTTACTAACAAAGGGAAAATTCAGAACTTCTTCCTCATGTTCAATAGCATATAAGGAACCATGTCATCCAGGTCACATAGATGCCGACCCAGGTTTGATGGTCTCAATACAAAGGAAGCTAAAGCTCCTGACAACAACAAATTTTTCAAGGGCCCAAACTCAGAGGCAGTTTCTCAAAAACTCATTAGGCCACCAGAGTTCCATGTTTGTGGAGTGTTTACCCTGTACCTTACTTTTGGAAATTCCTCTACCACCTCCAAGGTTGTGAACTCCTGAGCATTTTCTTTTCCAGATATATATTCACAGATTTTCAAACTCTTCTCCACTAATTGTGTATTACTTGTGGCGAAGGAAATATCAAGGCATTGTTTTGGAGGACAGTGGGAAGATTTTTGTCTAGCAAATATTTGCATACACATTAGATTCATTTTCCTATTTTCCATTAGAAATACTGAATCCCTGTCACTAACCCATACCCTACTAGACTCTGACTACTAATCTTAATATGATGTAGAAAAAGAAACCTAACAGAATAGAAATACAGGCCGTACATAGGAGGCATGGTGTATACTAGGACTTGCGTTCTGCTTTATCAAGTGTATGTGTTATAAATCTAGTCAACTTTTTATTGTAATACTTCTCCATGAGTTTTTAAAGTTAACACATATGTACATTTCTGTCTCCCTTACTCTGTAGCCTATTCATCTCATGAAATTTATTATGCATATTTAGTATCCTACCTGGTATCACACGTACATTCTTGTGAGCTTGCTGTTTTAGGATGATACAGATTGTGAGAAGAGATCACTGCCCCTAAATACTGATGGAACTGAAAATTCGACATATTGGTGAATTTCCTAGATGAACAGCATTATACATAAATCCATGCTCAGTAAAAAGAATATTTTTGGATATGAGGATGATATATATTTCATAATGAATTTTGACTGGCATACATATTACTACATTTTAATGTCTGTGTTTGTATCTATCTATATATATATATATATATTTTTTTTCCTCCAGATTATTCAAAATATGAAATATATGTGTCTTATTATACACTCATTAATTTAACTCATGTTCCTATATGTGGATTTATAATCAAATTTTCACAAGATTATTCTCAGAAATATTCATCCACATGAAATACATATTTATTTCCCAGTACTGAAAACTAACTTTGGTGAATGGTGCTTACAAATCCTAATATTTGTACAGAAACTGACCCAGTTTAACATCAATGCAAGTAAAATCCTATGGGACATGATGTGTATTTTGAAGTTCATTTTTATTCAATACTGGTACATTACAATTTCTTCAGTTTATGGACATCATAGGATAATACTTTTCATCCACAAGTTCACAAATCTGTACGCATTTGGTTCACTTGCAATTACTTGCTGCTTCAGAACATATGTATTCCTCCATGTTTCTTGACTGTTCTTTGCATGAGATTATTTCCAAACATATTATTTTCGATTTCCATAATCATTTTTGAAGCAAAACTCCCACACTCTTCATCATAAACCATAATGCTAAAATTACCATTAGATGTATAACTGGTTAGAATGAACTTATGTATATCAATATAAGATTTCCTATATATTTTCAGATATCAATTCAATCAATTATTGAAAGTTTGATCCAGTTATATTATTTATTTACAGTATGGTCTATTAAGGCATCATCTTTATAATCATAGGCACAGGGTACACGTACTTGTGTCCCCAATACTAACTTATCAGTCTTAAAATGTTGCTTTCAGAAATAGTTGAAGAAATACTGTAGTCACCTGATATACATTTACATTTCAACACAGTAACATTCCTGACAAAAAATGCAAAGGACACCCTTATGATTGTACCAAAGCCTAAATTTAATGTGAGCATGTATTACTAACAACATCCATGTCCTGATTAACTAATGATCTCAAATATCATTCCTATTGGTGACTACATATTTGTTTCTTCCTAAGATTATATATTCAAACTCAACCATGTTAAAAACATCTTATCCTATCACTCACTTTGTACTTTCCCTGATTTCCTAATGTCTCTATTGATATCTGCTTTCCTAAACATTTTCCCCAGTTCATCACTGTGACTGACTCTTCACATATGCTGACATTTACATTCACTCTCTAACCAAAACCCTATATCTAAATAACTTTTCGAACTATCTCTTTTTGTCTGGACGATCTCTTCCTCATTCAGTCATCCAAGGTACAAGGTCCTATACCATTGTATATCGATTTATCTGAGACAACTTTGCGGAAATTATTCAAAGCTAAGTATCCCAATCAAGGGCCCAATGTTCATCTGGGTTTGAAATCTTTCCTAGATTTCTGTTTTCATACTTATATTACACCTATATATGCTTGTAATATCGGAGGTTCCCAATACCATTATTCATCTCACAGAATGATTCCTAACGCAAATCGAACATGCTATTAAACCTAACCATGCACTGTTCCCTCAATTTAACTTTATGAAGAGCAGGGACAGAGTTGGTGTTATAATACAGGTAGATAGGGGATCTTCCACCTGTTGAGAACCTCAAGATCCATGCAGAAATAAACCCTGGAGAAGATGTAGGCAGCTATGAAGAACCTGAGAGAGCAACAGATATCTTCCTTGGTAAAATACCTGGTCAGGATGAAGCGATGTGTCTGAATAAGCCTCTCTTTTCTTAATGTAGAGAAGATGGACCAAACCAGGTCTGTGTGGAGAGCTGTTAACATGTGCCTATGGTTGATATACCATTCTATCTTGTGAATGTGACACAGGAAGTAGGGGAAGCCTCTCTCTCATGGGACCCTTGGAAGCAAATGTTAGGATAAAGTGGTTGCCAAGATAGTGACCTCATTCGGTTCCTGAAGGAAGTGACCTACCTCACTTCCTTGGTGATGGAACTCTCTGAACTTGGGACCCAGGAAGCCAGGCACTCAGAGCCAGTCCCAGTCCCAGTCCCAGTGGGTTCACTTGTTTTGATTTACCAAGGACAGAGTCGGTCTTTCTTGGTACATACTGATGTGTGGATGGCTAAATGCCAGGAAAGCTCTTAAGAGGGGCCTTTCCTGAGAAAGCAGGTAGTGACTCACTGATTGATGCTGACAACTTTACAGAGTTGGTAAAGGAGACCTGATCTGAGACAGGAAAGTCCATTTCGAGGGAGCAGAGTAAGGCCCACCAGTCTGAGGACACTCTGGATAGTCACAGACCTACTTGGGTAATGGAGGTGCCTTTGTGGGTGTGGGTGTGAATTTGTAGTTTTGTATCATGTTCTGAGAATAGGTAGGAAAGGCAGTATGTTTGGTTTGGAGTGGACTGTTTTTGGTAAGTCATTTGACATGGCGAGTGTTTCTATGTTTGTGTTTCCCACTTTTTCCGTGGTTGTAGATATTAGAAAAGTGAATGCATCAATGGATGTGTCCTGTCTAGTAGAAAGCATCTCAGCACACATCCTGCCCAATTTATGAATGGACTGTGGCTTGCCTTATATGGGCAACACCTACTTCTTTCCTTAGTTCCTGTTTTCTTCCTGAATTCTGGCCAGTCTCCAGAATAGGCTCATGTTTTTTTGTCCAAGATATGGACCTCTGTCGAGTTCTGTGACATGGCCATGTACTGGATAGATAAAGGGAATTGGGAGCATCTCAGAAAACTCGGATATCAGTGTGACCAGTAAAGTCTCAGTAGAGAAACCCTGCTTTGTGCCTTTTGCTAACCTACTGTTCTGTTGACCTGAATGTCAGGAAGGTCTTTTCCTCAGGCCACCAGTTTGTGAAGCCTGAAAAAAACTGCTTTCAATTGGAAATGAATGAGCATCACCTGTGGCTCTTTGCTTAATTGCTTTGGAAAGGGATGTGTCTGAATCATCCTTTCGGCTCTGAGAGAGGCTGTGGCTTTGATTTTCAGCACCTGATGGATCTAAAGAAAGATCCCATGTGTGCATCCAAAACCAAAATGGCAAAAAGATCAGTCATTGTGGATGAAGTCTCTTGCTTCCTCTGTTAGGTTCCTGACCTCCATCAAGTAAGTAGAGGGATCCTTTGAGACAAATGAGTTCTTCAAAGCCCTGCAGCAGTGCTTGGGTTCTCACATGACTCCAAATCACATAAAGAATCTATACCTCACAGTAAGTAGGCTTCAAAATGAAGAAACAGAGCAGTATTACTGGCAGGCCTATTTGATCAATCCTGGTTTACAGGAAGGGTGTCCAGGAAACCCTGACTTTAGGAAAATGAGGGGAAAGGGAACTTATTTTCTACACTGTCTTGGGCTGCGCCCCTTATGGAAACCTCCAGCCAGAGGTTATGATGAATGTCTACATGGAAGAAAATGAGGGCCATGTGGGAGTATTTTGGTTTTAATTGAACATATTATTAACCCTAACCATACACTGTTCCCTCAATCTAAGTGTTCAGAAAAGCAGGGAAAGATTTGGTCTTACAATACAGGAATGCAGGGGATCTTCCACCTGCTGAAAACTTCAAAGTTCCATGCAGAAATGATCCCTGGAGAAGACGTAGGCAGCTATGAAGGACATGATAGAGCAAAAGGCATCTTCCATGGCAAACAACCTGGTCAGGATGAAGGGTTGTGTCTGAATCAGATTCTCTCTTCTTAAGGTAGAGGAGATGAACCAAACTAGGCCTTTGTGGAGAGCTGTTCCCAGGTGACTATGGTTTCTATACTATTCTAACTTGTGAAAGTGTCACAGGTAGTAGGGACATCCTCCATGTTATGAGACCTTAGGAAGCAAATGTTAGGACAAATTGGTTGCCAAGGCAGTGACCTCATTCAGTTACTAAAGGAAGTGACCTCACCTCACATCCTTGTTGATGGAACTCTCCAAATTTGGGTTCCAGGAAGCCAGGCACCAAGACCCAGTCCCAGCACCAGTTCCAGTGTTCTCACTTGTTTGGATTTTCCGAGGATAGAGTCAGTCTTTTGTGGTACCTACTTATGTGAGAATGGCCAAATTCCAGAAAAATTCTGAAGAGGGGCCCTTCCGGAGAAAACAGGTAGAGGCTCACTGCTGGCTCCTGAAAACTTCACAGAGTTGACCAAGGAGCCCAGATCTGAGACCGGACAGACCATTTCTGGGGAACATAGTATGGCCCTCCGGTCAGAGGACACTCTGGATTGTTCCAGACCTACTTGGGGGAAGGAGGTGCCTTTGTGGTTGTGGGTATGGGTTTGTGGTTTTTTCTTTTGTTCTGAGAATAGTTAGGAAAGGAGGTGTGTTTGGTTTGGAGTGGAGTGTTTCTAGTTAGTCCTTTGACAAGGCGAGTGTTTTTAGGTCTGTGTATCCCACTGTGTCCGTGGTTGTAGACATTAGAAAAGAGAATGCCTCAATGGGTGTATCCTCTCAAGGAGAAAACTTCCCAGCATTCATCCGGCACAATTTATAAATGGAGTGTGGCTTGCCTTATCAATGGGCAACACCAACTATCTTCCTACGTTCCTGTTTTCTTCCTGAATTCTGGCCACTCTCCAGAATAGGCTCATGATTTTGTGTCAAATATATGAACCACTTCCAAGATCTGTGACATGGCCATGTACTGGATAGCTGAAGGGAATGGCAAGCATCTCAGAAAACTCAGATATCAGTGTAGCCAGTAAAGTCTCAGTGGAGAAACCCTGCTTTGGGCCTTTTGATTACCTATTGTTATGTTGCCCTGAATATCAGGAAAGTCTTTGTCTCAGGCCACCCCTTTGTGAAGCCTGAAGAAAACAGTTTTCACATGGAAATGAATGGGCATTACCTTTGTGTTTACAATAAAACCTTCACAGATTTGGCTCTCATTAAGTTAAAAATACTTTTAGATTGTATCTCAGTGTAATAAGTAACATGGAACTGTACATATCTTATTGATAACAAGTTCAATTATAGAACACAAATGATATACATAAATCTCCAACATGTTTTTCTTTTAAGCCTAGAATTACCATACAACCTTAGAACACCAGCTTGATACAATGGTCCTTGGAAGCTTCTACCTTACAGACTTGTATACCTGGAAGATATGAGCACATTAACACCACAATTACATTGATGTTTTTGTATTAAACAAGTTTAGATTTTAAAGAAATAACATGGCACAATTTTATAAAAACAGTACTTGTTTTACCAGCTGTTTATTTTTTTAAGATTACTTGCTCAAAACTTACACATATAACCAAGTTACACAAACCTTTTTTTATTATTTACTTAAACCCTTTTAATTACTTAATCATATAGACTCTCTTATCCAGAAACACATTTTTCCTCTATTAGATCTATATCTGGAACCTTTTAGTTTCTCTTTTTCATCTACTAACCTCTTTCTGTTCACATTTCAATACAATACTTGTAAATTTCTGAATTTAGGCAGATTATTTTATAGACATCTACATTTTATTAGGGCCTTTTTGAAAACCTAGAAAACTTATAGGCCTAATTTTAAAGACATCTTTATTTTTATCTGTTTACCCAATTTGAATTAAAACATATGAATCACGTGAATCAAAGACATTTGGATACATTCTAAATTTTTCATGAGTGCTCCTCATCTGTCAATTGTCATATCACTGCATGATATATGGACATACACACATACAGACATACCAACATACAACACGTAACACAAATGTAACACATAATACAATAGTAAAAGCCTTGTAGCTTTTTCAGGTGAAATCTCCATTGAAATGCTAAAAACTCCAGAGTCCATCAAAAAAAGAACTGATCAGAAAACATTAACCCATCAGCAGAATCAAGATCATGAGCTCAAAAAAAAATACAGAATCTAAGAAAAGCAAGAGTCGTAAAAAAGATGACTGGCCAGTAATTAGTAAATACCGTATAATATAATTTTTTGGTTAGGTCTAGTTTGAGTTCACGTAAAAAGACACATTTACTCTTTTTTATCTGTCTCCTGCTGAGTGCTGCAGGCTTCTTTTATTTGCATATCAACTTAAGTCCTGGCTGAGGTCTGGAAAACTGAAAAGACTGGAATTCGTAGCAGAAACCTCAGGCCTAAGGCATTTTAGCTATAAGTCATAATTTCCAGGTTTGGATGTTGAAATTTTTGATGCAAGTTTAAGATGTAATTCTCAAAATTTTATATCTTTAGATTTTTCTACACTAGAAAAACTTGCTCACACAAAACTGAAAATAGGATCATTTTTTGATAATATTAAAGCCACCATCAGAAGAAGTTTCTATAGGATCGTTAAGCCCCTTTCTTTGTTATGAAGTTTCTAATAGTATTAAGTTACATTAAATTGGCTGAAAATTTTTTAAAAAGAACCACACACTACCATGTGTATCCGAAATTAAGCTTTAAAAATTTCCAAGACTGTTGCTAATTAATGTCATTTCAATAAGCCAGACCAACGTTTTAATTTAGTACCATTTTTTAAAATCTTACACACTGATGGGAATAGATACCATATCATAATTTATTATCTCTTCCCAAGTTAATGCACTGGTATATCTAGTGAAATTTTTTCAGGCTGCCTAGTTCAAAATTAAAACTCTTTAATTATTTTTTATCCTAAGTATTTAAGTTTCCTAGCATGAACTACCTGAAATCAAACTAAACAATTGTTTAAACCCAACTTTTAACTGTAACATAGTGCAATGCTTTAGAAACCCATTTAGATACGAGATGGTTAAAATAAAAAAAAAAAAAAAACATTTTTAGATACACATTCACCCTAGATCATCCCCAAGAAACAATCTATAATATCAACATATTAATGCATTCATTGTCCCTTTTGTTAAGTAAACAGAGGTGGAGAAATCCTTAAAGTGCACGTAAGGAATAAGGGAGTTCCCCACAGCAAAATGGGTCTGTCAGCTGCTGGGAGTCCCTTAGCCTCACCATTTACTTACAGGATTAGTTCCTCTGGTTTGCTTTGACCCCAGGCACCAGGCATATTCTATGTCTCCCAACTTTGCAGTAGTCAGCTCCCAAAAATTTTATCCTCTGCTTGCAGTTGTTTTGAGTGCTAGGCTTCCCCAAGAGGGCAGAGTGGGGTTTATTTAAAGTCCCCTCTGGGGTGTCAAAATTTATGACTGAAGGCTTGGTTCCCATCCCAAAGCCAATTAATGCCAATTTAATAATGAGGACAGGGTTTTGAGAAAAGTTTAAGCGAGATATCAAAGTTCTTTGACCCCAGACATTTCCCTCTGGAGTGGGCATGCTCAAGCCAACTATGGGAAGAAAAGAAATCACTGCTTCCGTAATCTTGCTTAACAAAGGAGAGTAAAGTTTATCAAAGTTCTTTAAAACACAGCTAAGAGAGGTGCAAAAGGTGAGAACAGAAAAACTGGCGGTTCTATTGACTTTTGGTCCCTCACAGGAGAAGCATTAGTTTAAAATTTAGCTAAAGTAACTTCCACATATGTAAGGCAGGTTGGAACTCGGGACTCTGCATCGGTCCAAACAATGCCATCACATTTAACAGAAACACAGATAAAAAGACACACAAAGACCATCATGCAGCTCCCGTTTGTTCACAACCCCAAGATCTACAATCTTGTGACTCAGGGAGAATGGAGGGTAGAGGGGAAGGAGTAGAAGGTTTGAGTGATAGGATCCTGGGTGACGGTGTCGGATTGGAGGCAGGGACCAGGAAAGGCTTCAAGGACAGAGGCATGGAATGGCTTTGTCCCATAATGAGAGTTTCTCAAACAGAGACAAGGACAATACAAACGTGACACAAACATGTACACAAAGGTAACATTTAACACGAGTTCAGAAGTAAAGATTAGAACCTAGTAACTGGCAAAACCTGATGGGTTAGACCACAAAGCCAGACAGTGAATTCAACCTGAGAGAAAAAAGTAGCCAGCAAGATATGATGGGTTGGCAGCAGAGTCACCTAATGTGGGCTCATCCGTCCCTCCTCACCTAATGAGGGCACATAAATCACTCCCTGAGTCCTCCAAGGCATCCCTTGCAAGGACGTGGTCTGTGGCTTTAGGACACGTTTGTCCACCACTGACAGGGGGAACTTACGTTCTCCGCTGGCAGCCACTCTGCCAACCCAAACCAAAAACGGAAAAACGGAACCTGAACAAAAAGCTCTGAGCGATCGGAAGGAAAAATGGAAAGAAGCGCCTTACTTACCCCCAGAGGGGTCTGTTGGGGTGTCCTTGTCCTATGCTGCGTGATTCCCGGCCAACGCACCAAATGTAAGGATCCGGTGAACGTCGGAGGAAGAGACCACCAAGAGACCGCGGCTCATGCAACAGAAAAAGGCGTTCATTGAGGATCCAATCCAGCATGCTGGGGCTACGTGCTCACTCAAGAAGGGAGAGCAGCCCAGAGCCCCGAGCAGGGGTTGAGCAGTGCTTAAGTACACTTTTGGGGGAGGGCGGGACTTTACATATATCACAGTCTCCTTTAAGAAATCAACATACACCGCAGAAAAATCAAACAACAATTCCTAAACATGATTAGTTCATTCATTGGCAGGAACAGGTGAGGCAGGAGTGATAGGTCAGTTCTAAAGCGAGGTACACATTCAAACAGATTGCTTTAGGCCTTGCAATGCCTATGTGCCAGGCCACACAGGGTCCTAGGTTATTAAATAACCATGCGGTCAGGGGGAATATTTACTGGGCAGTCGGGAATTGTACTACAAGCTACAGGAATTTCAGGTTTTGCATGTAGCATAGGAACTTAACAATACCTGGTCCTTTACATTTTAACTCAGGCCTTGCAGCTTAGAAACTTTACAAAACCCAGTCTTTTACACTTCAACTTTTACACTTTAATTTCAATTTATTTTACCCTTTCAGATCACTCCTGGTGCACAAGAAGGGTGTCCAAGCCACCCTGAATTTAGGCAAATGAGTGGCAAGGGAGCTTATTTGGGACACTGTCTTGGGCTGTGCCCCTCATGGAAACCTCCAGCCAGATGTTATGATGAGTGCCTTTATAGAAGAAGAGGAGGGCCATGTGAGAGTGTTTTGGTATTAATTGTGGTCATTTGTGTGACGGTTGGAAGACATGAGTGGGTCCACCTGGGCTTGAATTCTTGTGTGATTCCCCTTAGAGACTGACTTCTGGAACTGAACTCAGAGAAGTATTGCCATGAATTGTGGTGATATTTTAGGAGGCCATGCATGAGAGTCGCCCTTGGAAACTAAGATCAAGGCCGAGGGTGGATTTCCACAGAGCACTGAGAATTTCAGCCAAGATATCCCATGATTTTATTCTTAAAGACTTGGTAGCCATAGTTGAGAGTCAAAACACACATGGACCTCACATTGTAGACCTCAATGGGCCTGGCTATATCTAACCTTTTGGTCACTCTTTGGGAAGCCTTGCCTATGAGAGTTCTCCAGAGTTTCATTCAAATGAGCTTCCTCAACATTTAATGGTTCTTGAAACCCACAGTGCATACAAACACAATAGAAATACAAGCAGTTCAGAAGAGGCATGGTGTATAGTTGGACTTGCCTTTTGCATTATGTAGGGTAGGTGTTATAAATCTAGTTAATTTTTAATTGAAATAGTTCTCCTTGTGTTTTTTAAGTTAATAAATATGTGAATTCCTCTATCCCTTTCTCTGTAGCCTATTCATCACATGTATTTTTATATAAACATATAGAATCGTACCTGGTATCACATATATATTCTTGTGAGGTGGCTGACATGGCAGATACAAATTATGACAAGAGATCACTCCTCCTAAATGCTATTGGATCTTAAAATTCAACCTAAGGGTAACCTTTCTAGTTGAACAACATTATTCATAAATCCATGTTCAGTAAAATTAATATTTTTGGATCTGTGGACGATATATATTTCATCATGAATTTCAATTGGCATATATATTGCCACTTTATAATGTCTGTGTGTGTTTTGCTCTTTGCTTAATTGCTTTGGAAAGGGATGTGTCTGAATCAGCCTCTTGGCCCTGTGTGAGGCTGTGGCTTAGATTTTCAGCACCTGATGGATCTAAAGAAAGATCCCATGGGTGCATCCAAAACCAAAATGGCCAAAAGAGCAGTTATTGTGGATGAAGACTCTCACCTTCTTCTCTAAGATTCCTAACATCAATCAAGTGAAAATAGGGATCCTTTGGGTCAAATGAGTTCTTTAAAGCCCTGCAGAGTTTAGCCCATAGGTGCTTGGGTTTTTTCATGAATCCAGTTTACATAAAGAATCTAAACCCCACAGTCAGTAGGCATCAAATTGGAGAAGCCAAGGAGTATTAACGGCAGGCGTATTTGATCACTCCTGGTTCACAGTCAGGATTTCCAGGCCACACTGACTTTAGGCAAATGAGGGGCAAGAAAGTTTATTTTGGACACTGTCTTGTGCTGTGCCCCTCATGGAAACCTCCATCCAGATGTTATGATGAGTGTCTACATGAAATAAGATAAGGGGCATGTGGGAGCATTTTGTTGTGAATTGTGGTAATTTGTTTGGCGCTTGGAACAGATGACTGGGTCCACCTGGGCTTGAACTCTGGTATGATTCCCCTTAGAGACTGAATTCTGGAAGTGACATAAGAGAAGTATTGTCATGAATTGTGTTTGGATTTTACTAGGCCATGCAACCAACATCTCAGGTATTAATTGTGGTGCAGGGAGATCTAGGTGCAGGGTGGCTTTGCCCACAGCACTGGGAATCTCAGCCTGGATATCACATGATTTTATTCTGAAATTCTTTAAAGCCACAGTTGAGAGTCAAAACACATATTGACCTCACATTGTATACCTCAATGGGCCTGACTTCATGTGACCTTTTGGCCACTCTTTGGGAAGCCTTGCCTGTGAGTGTTCTCAAGATCTTTCATTGATATGAGCTTCTTCAACATTTAATGGTTCCTGAATGAATTGAAACCCACAGAGCCTCCAACTTTATCCTCGAAAAATGGCTTGATAAATACCATGAAATTTTTGAAATTCCCATCACCAGGTGGCACTGGAAAACTTTTGGATGTCCTGTTGCTGATCATGAGTGTATCAGACAGTGCCTTGACTGAGTGGGTTTCATGAAAATTGTGTAGAACAGTGATGCCAGTAAGTTGGAGCCTGTTCATTAGTGGGCCTAGAGCAGTGGTGTGAAGGTGTGTGAAAAAACATGTGTGTTGGGGCATGTGGATCTGCCATTGGCTTCCAATTGCCTTGTGATTGACAGGGTACAGCCAGCAGACCCTTATATGTAAAGGCATCTTGTTATATGGATAGGTTTCTGGGCAATGTTCAGAATCAGGTTGCTATGGACAAAGGGGCAACCTATGTGGGACAGAATCCGGGTTGGTGCATTCTCATGCAGACCGTGTCCCTCCACACGTGACAGAACTCCCTCCAGCACTGTGTCCCAGTTGAACTCCTTGTATTTCATGAAGCAAATACCAAACTCCCAGTGCACCAGCAAGAAACACCACGAAAATTGGAGGATGACCAAATGGCTTCACAGTCAACCCGGGGAGACACTTACACCCCAGTGGCCATAGTTTAACTACAAAAAGAGTATTCAGCACTGCTGCCTCATTTTCATTGGAAAATTAGAAACAATGTCCTTCAGGTCACATATTTGCACACCCAGATTTGATGGTCACACAACAAAGGAAGCTAAAGCTCCTGACAACAACATGTATTTTAAGAGCCCAAACTCAGAGAGTTTCTCAAGAAGTCTTTACACAAGCAGAGCTCAATGTTTGTGGAGTGTTTACCCTGTCCCTTACTATTGGAAACTCCTCTACCACCTACAAGTTTGTGAACTCCTGAGCATTTTTTATTCCTGATATGTATTTACAGATTTTCTAACTTTTCTCCTTTATTGTATCTTACTTGGAACTAAGGTAATGCCAGGCAATCTTCTGGATGAGAGTGTGAACATTTTTGTGTAGCACATATTTGCATACCCTTTAGAGTCATTTTCCAATTTTCCATTCGAAATACTGAATCCCTGACACTAACGCATACCCTAATAAACTCTGACTACTACTCCTAATATGATGGAGAAAAATAACACAAACAGAATAGGAATACTAGCAGTTCAGAGGAATCATGGTGTATAGTTGGAGTTGTTTTTTGCATGATTAATTGTAGGTGTTATAAATCTAGTCAATTTTTAATTGAAATAGTTCTCCATGTGTTTTTAATGTTAACAAATATGTGAATTCCTCTCTCCCTTTCTCTGTAGCCTATTCAGCATATGTATTTTTAAATGCACATATAGAACACTACCTGGTATCACACCTACATTCTTGTGAGGAGGCTAATTTGGCAAATACAATTTGTGAGAAATGATCACTCCTGTTAAACTCTGTTGGAACTGAAAATTTAACCTAGGGGTGTGTTTCCTAGAAGAACAACATTATACATAAATACATGTTCTAAAAGAAATAATTTTGCATCTGTGGAAGATATATATTTCATGATAAATTTCGATTGCTAATTTATTGTCTGTGTGTGTGTTTTTTTTTTGTATATATATATATATATATACACTCTCCAGATTTTTCAAAATATGAAATATATGTGTCTTATAAACACTCACTAAATTCATTCATGTTCATGTATATGGATTTATAATCAACTTTTCACAAGATTATTCTCAGAAATATTCATCCACCTGAAATACATATTGTTTGCAGTACTGAAAACTAACTTCAGTTAATGTTGCATTCAAATACTAATACTTCTACAGTAACTGACCCAGTTTAACATCAATGCAAGTACATTCCTATGTGACATGATGTGTATTTTGAAATTTATTTTAATTCAACACTGGTACATTACTATTTCTTCAATTTGTGCACATCATAGGATATATATTTCATCCACAAGTTAGCAAACTTATAGGCATTTGTTTCACTTTCAATCACTTCCTGCTTCAGAACACATGGATTCTTCCAGGTTTCTTGACTGGTCTTATCATGAGACTTCTTTCCAAATACATTATTTTTGATTTCCTTTATCACTTTTGAAGCAAAACTGACACTCACTTCATGATAAACAATAACTATAATATCACCATTAGATGTATAACTGGTTGGAAGGAATGATTTCATATCAATATAGTATTTCTTGTATATATTCTGATATCAGTTTAATCCATTATTTAAAGTGGAACCAGTTATATTATTTATTCACTATATGGTCTATTCATGCATTATCTCTATATTAATAGACACAGGGTACACCTCTTAGTATGCCCAATACTAATTTATTCGTCTTCTAAATACTGCTCCCAGAAATGGTGGAAGAAATACTCATGTCACCTGATCTACATATGCATGTTACCACAGTAATATTCTGGACACAAAATGCAAAAGTCACACGTGTGATTGTACCAAAGCCTAAATGGAAACTGAACATGGATTACTAAAAACATCCATATCCAGGTTGCCTAATGCTCTCAAATGTCAATCCTATTGGTGACCACATTTTTGTTTCTTCCTAAGATTATATATTCAACCTCAAAACTGTTGGAAATGTCTAGTTTTTTCACTCACTTTATACTTTGCCTGATTTCCTAATGTCTCTATTGATATCTACTTTCCTACATATTTTTCCCAGTTCAACATTGTGACTGACCCTTCACATGTGCTGACATTGACATTCACTCTCTAACCAAAACCCTATTGCTAATGAACTTTGGTCCAAATCCTATACTCTATCTTCTTCCGAAACATACTGACTATCTTCCTGATCCTATCGACTATCCCTTTTTGAGTGGATGTACTCTACTACATTCAATCATCCGAGGTACAAGGTCCTATGCCATTGTATATCGATTTTTCTGAAATATGTATGCAGAACGTAATTCAAAGCTACGTGTCCCAATCTATTGCCCAATGCACTTCTGAGCTTCAAATCTTACCTAGATTTCTGTTTCCATACTTATATTTAACCACTATATTTCTATATATTGCAGGTTCCCAATACCATTATTCATCCCGCAGAATGATTCCTAACCCAAATCGAACCTGTTATTAACCCTAACCATACACTGTTGCCTCAATCTAACATTACAAAAGAGCAGGGACAGGGCTATTCTTTCAATAAGGGATGTAGGTGATCTTCCAACTGCTGAGAACCTCAAAGTTCGATGTAGAAATTATCCCTGGAGAAGATGTAGGCAGCTATGAAGCACCTGAATGAGCAAAAGCCATCTTCCATGGCAAAAAACCTGCACAGGACGAAGGGATGTGTATGCATCAGACTCTCTCTTCTTAATGTAGAGAAGATGGACCTAACCAGGCCTTCGTGGAGAGCTGTTCCATGGTGTATATTTTGATATACCATTCTAACTAGTCAAATTGTCACAGGAAGTAGGGGCACCCTCCAACTCATGGGACCATTGTAAGCAAGTGTTAGGACAAAGTTGTTGCCAAGGCAGTGGCCTCATTCAGTTCCAAAGAAAGTGACATACCTCATTTTCTTGGTGATGGAACTCTCTGAAATTGGGATGCAAGAAGCCAGGCACCAAGAGCCAGTCCCAGTCCCAGTCCCAGTGGGCTCACTTGTTTGGATTTACCAAGTACAGAGTCAGACCTTCTTGGTACCTAGTGATGTGAGGATGGCCAAATGCCAGTAGAGCTCTGAAGAGGGGCCTTTCTTGAGACAGCAGGTTGTGGCTAACAGCAGGCTCCCCGCAGAATAACAGAGTTGGCCAAGGAGACAAAATCTGAGACCAGACAGGCCATTTCTAGTGGAACATAGTATGGCCCACCAGTCAGAGGACACTCCATATAGTTAAAGACCTATTTTTGGGAAGGAGGTGCCTTTTTGGTTGTGGGTGTGAGTTTGTGGTTTTGTTTCATGTTCTGAGAATAGGTAGGAAAGGTGGTTGGTTTGGTTTGGAGTCGACTTTTTCTAGTAAGTCTTTAGACAAGTCGAGTGTTTCTATGTCTGTGTAGCCACTGTGTCCGTGGTTTTAGACATTAGAAACGAGAATGCATCAATGGAGGTGTCCTGTCTAGTAGAAAGATTCACAGCATTCATCCTGCACAATTGATTAATGGACTGTTGCCTGCCTTATGGATGGGAAACACCTACTAACTTCCTAAGTTGCTGTTTTCTTCCTGAATTCTGGCCACTCTCCAGAATAGTATCATGGTTTATTGTCCAAGATATGTACCACCTCCAAACTCTGTGACATGGCCATGTCCTTGATAGCTGAAGGGAATGGGAACATCTCAGAAAACTCAGATACCAGTGTGACCAGTAAAGTCTCAGTGGAGAAACCCTGCTTGGCTCCATTTGCTTATCTATGTTTCTGTTGCCTTGAATGTCACGAAGGTCTTTGCCTCAGGCCACCCCTTTATGAAGCCTGAAGAAATAGTTTTCAAATGGAAATGAATGGGCATCACCTGTGGCTCTTTGCTTAATTGCTCTGGAAAGGGATGTGTCTTAATCAGACACTAGGCCCTGTTTGAGGCTGTGGCTAAAATTCTCAGCTCCTGATAGATCTAAAGAAGATCCCATGTGTGCATCCAAACCAAAATGGCAAAAAATGTGTCATTGTGGATGAAGTCTCTTGACTTCTTCTGTTTGGTTCCTGACCTCCATCAAGTGAGAATAGGGATCCTTTGGATCAAATGAGTTCTTCAAATTCCTGCAGAACTGCTTGGGTTGTCTCATGATGCCAAATCACATAAAGAATCTATACCTGACAGTCAGTAGGCCTCAAATTGGAGAAGCAGAGCAGTATTTATGGCAGGCCTATTTGATCACTCCTGGTTCATAAGAAGGGTGAACAGGCCACCCTTACTTTGGACATATCAGGGGCAAGGGTGCATTATTTGGACACTGTCTTGTGCTGCGCCACTCTTGGAAACCTGCAGCCAGAGTTAATGATGAGTGTTTATATGGTTAAAGATAAGGGCAATGTGGGAATGTTTTGGTTTTAAATGTGGTCATTTTTGTGGCGTTTGGAATAGATGACTGGGTCCACATGGGCTTGAACTCTGGTGTGATTCCCCTTAGAAACTGAGTTCTGAAACTGACCTCAGAGAAGTATTGCCATGAGTTGTGTTGGGATTGTAGGAGGCCATGCATAAGAGTCGCCCTTGAAACCTGAGATCTAGGCCCAGGAAAGCTTTCAACAGAGCACTGAGAATCTCAGCAAGGATATCACATGATTTTATTCTGAAAAACTTGGCAGCCACAGTTAAGAGTCAAAACACACAAGGACCTCACATTATAGACCTTAAAGGGCCTTTCTTCTTGTGACCTTTTGGGCACACTCTGGGAAGCCTTGCCTGTGAGAGTTCCTCAGAGCTTTCATTGAAATGAGCTTCCTCACCATTTAATGGTTCCGGGATGAATGGAAACCCAAAGTGCCTTCAACTTCATTCTTGAAAAATGGATAGATAAATATCATAAAATTTTTGAAATTCCCAATGACCAGGTGGCACTGGATAACCATTGGATGTCCCATTGCTGATCATGAGTGTACCAGACAGTGCCTTGATTTACTGGGTTTCTTGAAAATGGTGTAGAACAGAGATGCCAGTAAGTTAGAGCGTGCTGAGTAGTGGGCCTAGAGCAGTGGTGTGCAGGTGTGTGATAATACATCTGTGGTGTGGCCATGTGGATATTACATTGGCTTCCAAATTGCTTGTGACTGACTTCGTGCAGCCAGCAGACCATTATATGAAATGGCATCTTGTAATATGGAGAGGTTTCAGGGCAATGTTCAGAATCAGGTTGGTATGGTCAAGGGGGCAAGCAATGTGGGATAGAAGCCAAGTTGGGGCATTCTCCTGCAGACCCTGACCCACCACATGTTACATGACTCCCTCCAGCACTGTTTCCCAGTTGAATTCCTTGTATGTCGTGAAGCAAATACAAAACACCCAGTGCAGCAGCAAGAAACACCAGGAAAAGTGGAGGATGACCAAATGGCTTCAAAGTCCACATGGGGAGACACTTAGCCCCCAGTGACCACAGTTTAGCTACAAAGAGTAAATTCAGCACTGCAGCCTCATGTTCATTGGAAAATAAGAAACCATGTCCTCCAGGTCACATAGATGCAGACCAAACTTTGATGGTCTCACTACAAAGGAAGTTAAGCTCCTGACAACAACATATATTTCAACTACCCAAACTCAGAGGCAGTTTCTCAAGAAGTCTTTAGGCCAGCATAGCTCCATGTTTGTGGAGGGTTTAAACTGTCCTTTACTTTTGGAAACTGTTCTACCACCTCCATAGTTGTGTAATGCTGAGCATTTTCCAGTCCAGATATGTATTCACATATTTTCTAACTCTTCTCCTCTAATTGTGTCATACTAGGGGCGAAGATAATTTCAAGGCATTCTTCTGGATGAGAGTGGGAATATTTTTTGAGCACATATTTTCATGCATATTAGATTCATTTTCCTATTTTCTACTTGAAATACTGAATCCCTGACACTAACCCATAACCTACTATACTCTGACTACTAATCCTAATATGATGGAGAAAAATAACTCAAACAGAATAGAAATACAAGCATATCAAAGGAGGCATAGTGTATAGTTGGACACGGCTTTTGCGTGACAAAGTGTTGGTGTTATAAATCTAGTCAATTTGTAATTGATATAGTTCTCCATGTGTTTTTAAATTTAACAAATATGTGAATTCCTCTCTCCCATTCTATGTAGCCTATTCAGCACATCTATTTTTATATGCATATATAGAATCCTACCTGGTATCACACGTACATTCTTGTCAGGTGTCTGACTTGGCAGATACAAATTGTGAGAAGTGATCACTCCTCCTAAACACTGTGGGATCTGAAAATTCATCCTCTCTGTGAGCTTCCTAGTTGAACAATATTATACATAATTCCATGTTCAGGAAAATGAATATTTTTCGATCTGTGGATGATATATATTTCATGATGAATTTCGATTGGCATATATACTACTACTTTTTAATGTGTGTGTGTGTGTGTGTGTGTGTATACACACTCCAGATGTTTTAAAATATTAAATATATGTGTCTTATTATACACTCCTTAATTTCATTCTAGTTCATGTATGTGGATTTATAGTCAACATTTCACAAGATTATTCTCAGAAATATTCAACCACCTGAAATACTATTTGTTTCCTATTACTGAAAATTAACTTCAGTGAATCGTGAATACAAATCCTAATATTTCTACAATAATTGACCCAGTTTCTCATTAATGCAAGTAGATTCCTATGGGACATGATGTGTATTTTTATGTTCATTCTTATTCACCACTGGTATTTTACTATTTCTTCAGTTTATGCACATTATAAGATATATATTTCATCCACAAGTTACAAAATTATAGGCATTTGTTTCACTTTCAATCATTTTCTGCTTCGAAACACATGTATTCCTCCATGTTTCTTGACTGGTCTTCTCATGAGACTTCTTTCCAAATACATTATTTTCGATTTCCATAATCACTTTTGAAGCAAAACTCACACACCCTTCATGATAATCCATAACCCCAATATTACCATTAGATGTATAACTGGTTGGAATGAATGATTTTGTATCAATATAATATTTCTTATATATTTTCAGATATCAATTCAATCCATGATTTAAAGTGAAACCAGTTATATTATTTATTCACTGTACAGTCTATTCATGCTTTTTCTTTATATTCATAGACACAGGGTACACCTCTTTGTAAACCCAATACTAATTTATACGTCTTCAAATTATTGGTCTCAGAAATGATGGAAGAAATACTCATGTCACCTTATCTACATATACATTTTATCACAGTAATATTTGGACACAAAAAGAAAAGGTCACACTTATGTTTGTACCAAAGCCTAAATGTAAAGTGAATATGGATTACTAAAAACATCCATGTCCAAATTGCCTAATGCTCTCAAAAATCAATCCTATTTGTGACAATATATTGTTTCTTCCTAAGATTATATATTCAAATTCAACCCTGTTGAAAACATCTAATCCTTTCTCTCACTTTATACTTTTCCTGATTTCATAATGTCTCTATTGATTGCTTTCCTACATATTTTCCCCAGTTCATCATTGTGACTGACTCTTCACATGTGCTGACATTTCCATTCACACTCTAATCGAAACCCTATTACTAAGAAACTTTTGTTCCAAATCCTATACTCACTCTTCCTCCTAAACCTACTGACTATCTTCCTAATCATACCTATTAACGCTTTCTGACTGGATGTTCTCTTCTACATTCAATAATCCAAGGTACAGGGTCTTATGCCATTGTATATCGATCTCTCTGAGACATCTCTGCAGAACATAATTCAATGCTAAGTATCACAATCCCTTGATCCCAATGCTAACTATCACAATCCCTTGAAGCCCAATCCCCTTCTGGGCTTCAAATTTTACTTAGATTTCTGTTTTCCTACATACATTTCACCTCATTATTTTTGTACAATTATTCATCCAGCAGAATAATTTCTAACCCAAATCGAACATGTTATTAACCCTAACCATACACTGTTCCCTCAATCTAACTTTACAGACGAGCAGGGACAGAGTTGGTCTTACAATATAGGAATGTAGGGGATCTTCCACCTGCTGAGAACCACAAAGTCCCATGCAGAAATGATCACTGGAGAAGATGTAGGCAGCTCTGAAGGACCTGAGAGAGCAAAAGTCATCTTCCCTGGCAAACAACATGGTCAGAATGAAGGGTTGTTTCTGAATCAGCCTCTCTCTTTTTAATGTAGAGAAGATGGACCAAACCAGGCCTGTGTGGAGAGCTGCTACCGGGTGCCTATGGTTGATATAGCATTCTAACTTGTGAAAGTGTCACAGGAAGTAGGGGCAGCCTCTTTCTCATGGTAGCCTTGGAAGCAACTGTTAGGACAAAGAGGTTGCCAAGGCAGTGATCTGATTCAGTTCCTGAAGGAAGTGACCTCACATCACTTCTTTGGTGATGGAACTCTCTGAACTTGGGATCCAGGAAGACAGGAACCCATAGCCAGTCCAGTCCCAGTCCCAGTGGTCTCCTTGTTTGGATTTACCAAGGACACAAACATTCATTTTTGGTACCTACTGATGTGAGGATGTCCAAAACGCAGGAAAGCTCTGAAGAGGGGTTTTTCCTGAGAAAGCAGGTAGTGGCACACTGCTGGCTCCTGACAAATTCACAGAGTTGCACAAGGAAAGCAGGTCTGAGACAGGAAGGCCATTTATTTGGAACATACTATGGCCCACGAGTCAGTGGAAACTCCAGATAGTCACAGACCTACTTGGGGGAAGGAGGTGTCTTTGTGGGTGTGGGTGGGGATTTGTGAATTTGTCTCATGTTCTGAGAATAGGTAGGAATGGCGGTTTGTTTGTTTTGTCGGGACCTGTTTGTAGTAAGTCTTTTGACAAGGCATGTGTTTGGATATCAGTGTATCCCACTGTGCCCCTGGTTGTAGACATTAGAAAAGAAAATGCATCAATGGATGAGTCCTGTCTAGTTGAAATCTTCTCAGCATTCATCCTGCCCGATTTATGAATGGACTGTGGCTTGTCTTATAGATGGGCAACACCTACTATCTTCCTAAGTTCCTGTTTTCTTCCTGAATTGTGGGCACTCGCCAGAATAGACTGATGGTTTTGTGTCCAAAATATGTACCACCTCCAAGCTCTGTGACATGGCCATGTACTACATAGCTGAAGGGAATGGTGAGCATCTCAGAAAACTCAGATATCAGTGTGACCAGGAAAGTCTCAGTGGAGAAACCCTGCTTTGGGAATTTTGCTTACCTATTGTTCTGTTGCACTGAATGTCAGGAACATCTTTGCCTCAGGCCACCCCTTTGTGAAGCATGAAGAAAACAGTTTTCAAATGGAAATAAATGGGCATCACCCGTGGCTCTTTGCTTAATTGCTTTGGAATGGGATGTGTCTGATTCAGGCTCTTGGCCCCCTGTGAGGCTGTGGCCTAGATTCTCAGAACCTGAGGGATCTAAAGAAAGATCTCTTGTGTATCCAAAACCAAAATTGCCAAAAGAGAAGTCATTGTGGATGAAGTCTCTCGAATTCTTCTAAGGATCCTGACCTCCATCAAGTGAGAATCAAGATCTTTTTGGTCAAATGAGTTTTTCAAAGCCCTGAAGAGGCTAGCGCAGAGGTGCTTGGTTTTTCTCATGACTCCATTTAACATTAAGAATCTAAACCCAAGAGTCAGTAGGCCTAAAATTGGAAAATCGAAGCAGTATTAACAGCAAGCCTTTTGGATCACTCATGGTTCACCGGAAGGGTGTCCAGGCCACCATGACTTTAGGCAAATGAGGGGCAAGGGAGCTTATTTTGGATACTGTCTTAGGCTGCGCAACTCATGAAAACCACCAGCCAGTGGTTATGATGTGTGTCTATATGGAAGAAGATGAGGGCCATGTGGGAGTGTTTTGGTTTTAATTGTGGTCATTTGTGTGGCATTTGGAAGAGATGACTGGGTCCACCTGGGATTGAACTCAGGTGTGATTTACCTTAGAGACTGAGTTCTGGAACTGACCTCAGAGAAGTATTGCCATGAATTGTGTTGGGATTTTAGCAGGCCATGCATGAGAGTCACCCTTGGAAACTGAGATCTAAGCCCAGGGTTCCTGTCCACAGAGCACTGAGAATCTCAGCAAGGATATCACGTGATTTTATTTTGAAAGACTTGACAGCCATAGTTGAGAGTCAAAACACACATGGACCTCACATTGTAGACCTCAATGGGCCTGGCTTCATGTGACCTTGGGCCACTCTTTGGGAAGCCTTTCCTGTGAGAGTTCTCCAGAGCTTTCATCGAAATGAGCTTACTCAATATTTAATGGCTCCTGATTGAATTTAAACCCACAGTGCCTCCAACTTCATCCTTCAAAAATGGCTAGATAACTACCACCAAATTTTGAAATTCCCATGACCAGGTGGCACTGGAGAACCTTTGGATGTCCTGTTGCTGATCATGAGTGTACCAGAAAATGCCTTCATTGACTGCGTTTCATGAAAATGGTGTAGAACAGAGATGCCAGTAAGTTGGAGCCTGCTGAGTAGTGGGCCTAGAGCAGTTGTGTGCAGGTGTGTGACAATTCATCTGTGGTGGGGTCATGTGGATCTTACATTGGCTTTCAAATGGCTTGTGACTGACATGGTGCAGCTAGCAGAACTTTGTATGTAAAGGCATCATGTTACATGGAGAGTTTTCAGGGCAATATTCAGAATCAAGTTCCTATGGTAAAGGGGGCAAGCAATGGGGGATAGAAGCCTGGTTGGTGCATTCTCCTGCAGACCTTGACACACCATACGTTACAGGACTCCCTCCAGCATTGTGTCCCAGTTTAACTCCTTGTATGTCATGAACCAAATACAAAACACCCACTGCAGCAGCAAGAAACACCACGAAAAGTGGAGCATGACCAAATGATTTCAAAGTCCAGACGGGGAGACACTTATCCCCCAGTGGCCACAGTTTAGCTACAAAGAGTGAATTCAGCACTGCTGCCTCATGTTCATTGGACAATAAGAATTCATGTCCTCCAGGTCACAAAAATGCAGACCCAAGTTTGATGGTCTCACTACAAAGGAAGCTAAAGCTTCTGACAACAACATATATTTCAAGTACCCAACCTCATTGTCAGTATCTCCAGAAGTGTTTAGGCCAGCAGAGTTCCATGTTTGTGGAGTTTTACCCTGTCCCTAAGGTTTGGAAACGTCTCTTCCACCTCAAAGGTTGTGAACTACTGAGCATTTTCCATTCTACGTATGTATTCACAGATTTTCTAACTCTTCTCTAATTGTTTCTTACATGGGGCGTGGTTATTTCAAGCCATTGTTCTGAATGAGAGTGGGAATTTTTTGTGTGTAGCACATATTTGCATACACATTGGATTCATTTTCCAATTTTCCATTCGAAATACTGAATCCCTGACACGAACCCATACCCTACTAGACTCTGACAACTAATTCTAATATGATGCAGAAAAGTAACACAAACAGAATTGAAATACAAGCAGTTCAGATGAGGCATGGTGTATAGTTGATCTTGCCTTTTGCATGATAAATGTTAGGTGTTATAAATCCAGTCTATTTTTAATTGAAATAGATCTCCATGTGTTTTTAAAGTTAACAAATATGTGAATTCCTGTCTCCCTTTGTCTGTAGCCTATTCAGCAATGTATTTTTATATGCACATATCAAATCCTACCTGGTGTCACACCTACATTCTTGTGAGGTGACTGACTTGGGAGATACAATTTGTGAGAAGACATCACTCCTCCTAAACGCTGTTGGAACTGAAAATTCAAATAATGGGTGAGCTTCCTAGTAGAACAACATTATACATAAATCCCTGTTAAGAAAATTGAATATTTTTGGATCTGTGATTGATGTATATTTCATGGTGAATTTCGATTTGCATATATGTTGCTACATTTTAATATCTGTGTGTGTGTGTGTGTGTGTATACACACACACACCCACACACTCTCCAGATTTTTCAAATATGAAATATATGTATCTTATTTACACTCCCTAAATTCATTTATGTTCAAGTATGTGGATTTATAATCAACTTTTCACAAGATTTTTCGCAGAAATATTTATCCACCTGAAATACATATTTGTTTCCTAGTACTGAAAACTAACTTCAGTGAATGGTACATACAAATCCTGTTGATAGCCACAGCCAAGGTTCTCCAGTAAGGACCATATGTACTTTAGAACAACCAAAGGCAGGCATGGTCCCTAAGCCACATGCTTGTTGTTTAAACAGAGAGGGGGAGATGTTTAGAGCCACAGCCAAAGGGGCCCCAGGAAACCTCCAACTGCCAGCAAACTTCCAGCTGCCGGCTGATGATTGGCTCACAGCGGCCCCAGCAACATCTAGCTGATTGGCTCCTCTGTGGTGATGCTCATTGCATATGCTCATTGAGCTGTTTCCCCACCCATTCAGACTGCCAGTGGATGATTGGCTCACAGAGGCCCCAGCAACATCCAGCTGATTGGCTCCTCTGTGGTGATGCTCAATGGGATGTTTCCTTGCCCTTTCAGACAACGGAGCTGCTCATTGGTGGACTTTTTTGGCTCCACCCATGTGACCCAGCCAATCGGCCTCAAAAGGAGGAGGCTTGTGGTTGAGGGAGAGGCTTGTGGGAAGACTGTGGTGGCAGTTGGGCTCTGAGGGTTTTTCCTGAGAAGCTGTTTTGTTTGGTTTGTGTGGTTCTAAAAATAAAGTTCGTTTCTTTTGACAATTGGCTCCTGAATTGTGCCCAGCCAGACTGATGATAATCATGTAAAATGTTGATTTTAAATCCACATACATGAACTTGAATGAATTTAGGGAGTGTATAATAAGACACATTTATTTCATATTTTGGAAAATCTGGAAAATCTCGTGAATATATATATATATATATATATATATATATATATATATATATATACACATATATATACATATACACACACACACAACAATAAAATGTAGCACTATATATGCCAATCAAAATTTATCATGAAATATATATCATCCACATATCTAAAAATATTCATTTTACTGAACATGGATTTATGTATGATGTTATTCACTAGGAAGCTCACCCATAGGTTGAATTTTCAGTTCCATCAGTATTTAGGGGAAGTTATCTATTCTCATAATTTGTATATTCCAAAGTCAGTGAGCTCACAAGAATGTACGTGTGTTACCAGGTAGGAGTCTATATATGCATAAAAATATACATGTTCTAAAGAGGCTACAGAGCAAAGGAGACAGGAATTTACATATGTGTTAACTTTGAAAACTCATGGAGAAATATTACAATGAAAAGTTGACTAGATTTATAACACATATCCTTGATAAAGGAGAAGGAAAATCCAAGTATACACCATGCCTCCTACAAAAGGCCTGTATTTCTATTCTGTTAGGTTTCTTTTTCTCCATCATTTTAGGATAGTAGTCAGAGTCTAGTAGGGTATGGGTTAGTGTCAGAAATTCAGTATTGCAAATGGAAAATAGGATAATGTATCCAATGTGTATGCAAATATGTGCTACACAATAATCTTCCCACTCTCACCTAGAACAATGCCTTTACATTACCTTTGCCCCATGTGAGACACAATTAGAGAAGAAGAGTTAGAAAATCTGTGAATACATATCTGGAATGGAAAATTCTCAGGAGTTCTCAACCTGGGAGCAGGTAGAGGAGTTTCCAGAAGTAAGGGATTGGGTAAACACTCCACAACCATGGAGCTCTGCTGGAAAAAAGACTTCTGGAGAATCTGCCTCTGAGGTGTGGCACTTGAAATATATATTGTTGTCAGGAGCTTTGTCTTCATTTGTAGTGAAACCATCAAAGCTGGGTCTGAATCTATGTGACCTGGAGAACATGGTTTCTTATTTTCCAATGAACCTGAGGCAGCAGTGCTGATTTCTCTCTTTGTAGGTAAACAGAGGCCACTGGGCCAAAGTGTCTAACCATGTGGACTGTGAAGCCATTTAGTCATCCTCCAATTTTCATGGTGTTTCTTGGTGCTGAACTGGGAGTTTGGTATTTGCTTCAAGAAATACAAGGAGTTCAACTGGGACACAGTGTTGGAGGGAGTTCTGTGACATGTGCTGGGTCAGAGTCTCCAGGAGAACGCACTAACCCGGCTTCTATCCCACACAGCTTGCCCCCTTGACCATAGCAACCTGATTCTGAACATTTCCCTGAAACCTCTCCATATAACAAGATGCCTTTGCATATAAGGGTCTGCTGGGTGCACCATGTTAGCTAAAAGCCATTTGGAAGTCAATGGCAAATCCACATGGCACCACCATAAATATTTTATCACACACCTGCACACCACAACTCTGGGCCAACTACTCCGCAGTCTCCATCTAACCGGCATCTCTGTTCTACACCACTTTCATTATACCCAATCAATCAAGGCACTGTCTGGTACACTAATGATCAGCAACAGGACATCAAAGGTTCTCCAGTGCCACCTCATCATGCGAATTTCAAAAATTTCATGGTATTTATCTAGCCATTTTACAAGGATGAAGTTGGAGGCATTGTGGGTTTCAATTCTTTCAGGAATCATTCAATGTTGAGGAAGCTCATTTCAATGAAAGTTCTGGAGAACTCTCACAGGCAAGGCTTTCCAAAGAGTGGCCAAATAGTCACATGAAGCCAGGCCAATTGAGGTCTACAATGTGAGGTCCATGTGTGTTTTGACTCTCAACTATGTCTGGCAAGTATTTCAAAATAACATCATATGATATTCTGTCTGAGATTCCCAGTGCTCTGTGGAAAGCCACCCCGGGCCTAGATCTCAGTTTCAAAGGGCGACTTTCATGGGTGGCCGCCTAAAATCCCAACACAAATCATGGCAATACTTCTCTGAGGTTAGTTCCAGAACTCAGTCTCTAATAGGAATAACACCAGAGTTCAAGCCCTGGTGGACCCAGTCATCTTTTCCGACTGCCACATAAATGACCACAATGAAAACCAAAACACTCCCAAATGGCCCTCATCTTCTTCCATATAGACACTCATCATAACCTCTGGCTTGACGTTTCCTTGAGGGGCACAGCCCAAGACAGTGTCCAAAATAATCTCCCTTTCCTCTCATTTGCCTTAAGTCAGGGTGGCCTGGACACCCATTCTGTGAACCATGAGTGATCAAATAACCCTGACTTTAATACTGCTCTGCTTCTCCAATTTGAGGCCTACTGTCTGTGGAGTATAGATTCTTGATGTGAATTGGAGTAATGAAAAAACCCAATAACCCATTGGCTACACTCTGCAGGGTTTTGAAGAACTCATTTGACCCAATAAATCCCTATTCTCATTTTATGGAGGTCAGGAACCTTACAGAGGAAAGTGAGAGACTTCATCCTCAATGACTGCTTTTTGGGCCATTTTGGTTTTTGATGTGCCTTCTGGAATGTTACATATTTTTTTTTTTTGGTTTTAGTGCCTTCTGGAATATTACATAATTTTTTTCTTTAGACATTATTGCCAGAGTTCCTATCTTCATCCCAGTGCAGGTGAAATCAAAGATAATACCAATCTACAGCTTCTGCAATAGCCATCCCTGTACTGCTTGCAGAACTTGCCTGGACACATTGTGAACTCACCTAAATGCATTGTGAACTATCTGTTGGTGCAGTGACTTGTGGTAGTGTTGGGGTATATTTGCTGATGATGTCATCGGTGGTACAATTTTTCCAAAAGGAGCCATCAATTGGCTTGGTGTATCTTCCTCCCTTCTGCATGTCATGATCGTCCAGCTAAAATTTGGCGGGCCAACAGAGGTGAGGCAAAAAACCTCACCCACCCCCGCTGGTACAAAGACCTCTCCACAGGTGTGGCTCTATACTGGACGGGTAGTCAGTGACGGGTAAGATCCAATTGCAATGGTACCAACTTAACGGGTAAAGACCATATGTACTATTGCACAACCTAAGGCAGGCACGGTCCCTAAGCCACATGCGTGTTGTTTAAACAGAGAGGCGAAGATGTTGAGAGCCACAGCCGAAGGGGCCCCAGCAAAATTCCTGCTGCCAGCAAACTTCCAGCTTCCGGCTGATGATTGGCTCACAGCGGCCCCAGCAACACCTAGCTGATTGGCTCCTCTGCGGTGATGCTCAATGGGCTGTTTCCCTGCCCTTTCAGACCACAAAACTGCTCATTGGGGGACTTTTTTTGACTCCGCCCACATGACCCAGCCAATCGCCCTCAAGAGCAGGAGTATTGTGGGAGGCGGAGAGAGGCTCCTGTGGGAGGGAGAGGTTTTGGGAAGCCAGTGGTGGCAGTTGGGGCTCTGAAGGTTTTTCCTGAGAGGCTGATTTGTTTGGCATGTGTGGTTCTAAAAATAAAGTTAGTTTCTTTTGACAAGTGGCTGCTGATTGTGCCCAGCAAGACTGCGGCATTATCCTAATATTTCTACAATAACTGACCCAGTTTAACATCAATGCAAGTAGATTCCTGTGGGAGAGGACATGATGTGTATTTTGACGTTCATTTTTATGTAACAGTGGTACATTACTATTTCTTCAGTTTACGCACATCATAGTATATATATTTGATCCACAAGTTCACAAATTTATAGGCATTTGTTTCACTTTCAATCACTTTCTGCTTCAAAACACATGTATTCCTCCAGGTTTCTTGACTGGTCTTTTCATGAGACTTCTTTCCAAACACATTATTTCCGATTTCCATAATCACTTTTGAAGCAAAACTCACACATTCTTCATGAAAAACCATAATGCTGATATAACCATTATATATATTACTGGTTGGAATGAAGGATTGTATACCAATGTAAGATTTTCTGTATATTTTCAGATATCAATTCAATCCATTATTTAAAGTTAGAACCAGTTATAATATTTCTTTACAGTATGGTCTATTCATGCATTATCTCTATAATTATAGACACAGTGTACACCATTTTTACCTCCAAAAATAATTGATACGTCTTCAAAATATTGCTCCCAGAAATGGTGGAAGAAATACTCATGTCACCTGATCTACATATATATTTTACCACAGTAATATTCTGCACACAGAAAGAAGAGGTCAAACTTATGTTTGTACCAAAGCCTAAATGAAAAGTGAGCATGGATTACGGAAAACATCCATGTCCATATTGCCTAATGCTCTCAAAAATTCATCCTATTGGTGACTACATGTTTGTTTCTTCTTAAGATTATATATTCAAACTCAAGCCTGTTGAAAATGTATAATTCTATCACTCACTTTATACTTTGCCTGATATCCTAATGTCAATTGATATCTGCATTCCTACTTTTTTCCCCAGTTCATCCTTTTGACAGACTCTCCGCATGTGCTGACAATTACATTCACTCTCTATCCGAAACCCTATTGCTAAAGATCTTTTCATCCAAATCTTATACTCACTCTTCTTTCAAAACCTACCAACAATCTTACTAATCCTACAAATTATTTCTTTTTGACTGGATGTTCTCTTCAACATTCAATCAACCAAGGTACAAGGAATTATGCCATTGTATATTGATTTATCTGAGACATCTGTGCAGAATATAATTCAAAGCTAAGAATCCCAGCCAAGGGTCCAATGCAATTCTGGGCTTCAAATATTACCTAGATGTCTGTTTTCATACTTATATTTCACTTATATTCTTATAAATATCGCACGTTCCCAATACCATAATTCATCCCGCAGAATGATTCCTAACCCAAATGGAACATGTTATTAACCCTGACCATACACTGTTCTCTCAATCTAACTTTACTGAAGAGCAGGGACAGAGTTGGTCTTTCAATACAGAAATTAGGGGATCTTCCACTTGCTGAGAACCTCCAAGGTCATTAAAGAAATGATCCCAGGATTAAATGTAGGCAGCTATGAATGACGTCAGAGAGCAAAAGTCATCTTCCATGACAAACAACCTGGTTAGCATGAAGGGATGTGTCTGAATCAACATTTATTTTCTTAATGTATAGAAGATGGACCAAACCAGGCCTATCTGGAGAGCTTTTTTTGGGTGCCTATGGTTGATATACCATGCAAAATTGTGAAAGTTTCACTGGAAGTAGGGGCAGCCTCCAACTCATTGGACTCTTGGAAGCAACTGTTAGGACAAATTGGTTGCCAAGGCAGTGACCTGATTCAGTTCCTGAAGGAAGTGACCTACGTCACTTCCTTGGTGAAGGAATTCTCTGAACTTGGGATCCATGAAGACAGGCACCCAGAGCCAGTCCCAGTCCCAGTCCCAGTGGGCTCACTTGTTCGGTTTTACCAAGGACAGGGTCAGTCTTTCTTGGTACCTACCTATGTGAGGATGGCCAAAGGCCAGGAGAGCTCTGAAGAGGGACCTTTTCTGAGAAAGCAGGTAGTGGCTCACCGCTGGCTCCTGACAACTTCACAGAGTTGGCCAAGGAGACCAGATCTGAGTCAGGACAGGACATTTTGGGAGGACATTGTATGGCCCACCAGTCAGAGGACACTCTGGATAGTCACAGACCTACTTGGGGGAAGGAGGTGCCTTTGTGGGAGTGGTTGTGGTTTTGTGGTTTTGTCACATGTTCTGAGAATAGGTAGAAAATGCGGTTTGTTTGGTTTGGATTGCACTGTTTCTAGTAAGTCGTTTGACATGTGAGTGTTTCTATGTCTGTGTATCCCACTGTGTCTGTGGTTGTAGACATTAGAAAAGAGAATGAATTAATGGATGTGTCCTGTCTAGTAGAAAGCTTCCTGGCATTCATCCTGCCCAATTGATGAATGGACTGCGGCTTGCCTTCTGGATGGGCAAAACCTACTATCTTCCTAAGATCCTGTTTTCTTCCTGAATTCTGGCCACTCTCCAGAATAGGCTCATGGTTTTGTGTCCAAGATATATACAACCTCCAAGCTCTGTGACATGACCATGTACTTGATAGCAGAAGTTAATGGGGAGCATCTCAGAAAACTCAGATATCAGTGTGACCAGGAAAGTCTCAGTGGAGAAACCCTGCTTTGGGTCTTTTGCTTACCTGTTTTTCTGTTGCCCTAAATGTCAGGAAGGTCTTTGCCTCTGGCCACCCCTTTGTGAAGCCTGAAGAAAACAGTTTTCAAATGAAAATGAATGGGCATCACCTGTTGCTCTTTGCTTAATTGCTTTGTAAAAGGATGTGTCTGAATCAGCCTCTTGGTTCTGTGTGAGGTTGTGGCTTAGATTCTCAGCACCTGATGCATCTAAAGATAGATTCCATGTGTGCATTCAAAACAGAAATGGCAAATGAGTCTCTTGCCTTCCTCTATTAGATTCCTGACCTTCATCAAGTACGAATCAGGATCCTTTAGTTCAAATGAGTTCTTTGAACCCCTGCAGAAGTGCTTGGGTTTTCTGATGACTCCAAATCACATAAAGAATCTATACCTGACAGTCAGTAGGCCTCAAATTGGAAAAGCAGAACAGTATTAACTACATCCCTATTTGATCAGTTCTGGTTCACAGTAAGGGTGTGTAGGCCACCCTGACTTTCGGCAAATTAGGGGCAAGGGAGCTTATTTTGGACAGTGTCTTGGTCTGCACCCCTCATGGAAACCTCCAGCAAGAGGTTATGATGAGTGTCTATATGGAAAAACATGAGGGCCATGTGGGAGTGTTTTGGTTTCAATTGTGGTCATTTGTGTGGCAGTTGGAAAAGATGACTGTGTCCACCTGGGTTTCAACTCTTGTGGGATTCCCCTTGGAGACTGAGTTCTGGAACTGACCTTAGAGAAGTATTGCCATGAATTGTGTTGGGATTTTCGGAGGCCACACATGAGAGTCACCCTTGGAAACTGAGATCTAGGCCCAGGGTGGCTTTCCACAGAGCACTGGGAATCTCAGCGAGGATATCACTTGATTATATTCTGAAAGACTTGGAAGCAATAGTTGAGAGTCAAAACACACATGGACCTCACATTGTAGACCTCAATGTGGCTGGCTTTATGTTACATTGGGCCACTCTTTCGGAAGACTTGCCTGTGAGAGTTCTCTAGAGCTTCCATTGAAATGAGTTTCCTCAACATTTAATGGTTCCTGAATGAATTGAAACCCACAGTACCTCCAACTTCATCCTTGATAAATGGCTAGAAAATACCATGAAATTTTTGAAATTTCCATGACCAGCTGGCACTGGAAAACCATTTGATGTCCTGGTGCTTATCATGAGTATACAAGACAGTGTCTGGTTTGACTGAGTTTCATGATAATGGTGTAGAAAAGAGATGCCAGTAAGTTGGAGCCTGCTGAGTAGTGGGCCAAGAGCAGTAGAGTGTAGGTGTGTGAAAAAACATCTGTGGTGCGGCCACGTGGATCTGCCATTGGCTTAGAAATGGTTTGTGACTGACATGTGCAGCTAGCAGACCTTTGGATGTAAAGGCATCTTGTTGAATGGAGAGGTTTCAGGGCAAAGTTCAGAATTATATTGCTATGGTCAAGGGGGCAACTATGTGTGATAGAAGCCTGCTTGGTACATTCTCCTGCCGATCCTGACCACAACACGTGACAGAACTCCCTGCAGCACTGTATCGCAGTTAAACTCCTTTATTTCGTAAAGTAAATACCAAACTTTCAGTGCAGCATCAAATAACATGACGAAATGTGAAGGATGATCAAATGGCTTCACAGTACACACGGGGAGACACTTAGCCCCCAGTAGCCCCAGTTTGCCTACAAAGAGAGAATTCAGCACTGCTGCCTCGTATTTATAGGAAAATAAAAAACCATGTTCTTCAGGTCACATAGATGCAGACTCAGCTTTGATGGTCTCACTACAAAGGAAGCTAAAGCTCCTGACAACAACATATATTTCAAGTGCCCAACCTCAGAGGCATTTTCTCAAGAAGTCTTAAGGCCGACAGAGCTCCATGTTTGTGGTATTTACCCTGTCCCTTACTTTTGGAAACTCCTCTACCACCTTCAAGGTTGTGAACTCCTGAGCATTTTCCATTCCAGATATTTATTATGAACTCAAACAACAACAAGTTCTGGTGAGGATGTGGAGAAAAGGGTAAACTTGTACATTGCTGGTGGGACTGCAAATTGGTGCAGCCAAATTGGAAAGCAGTATGGAGATTTCTTGTAGAACTGGTAATGGAACCACCATTTGACCCAGGTATTCCCCTTCTCAGTCTATTCCCTAAAGACCTAAAAAAATGCTACAGGGACACTGCTACATTGATGTTCATAGCAGCACAATTTACAATAGCAAGACTGTGGAACCAACCTAGATGCACTTCCATAGATGAATGGATAAAAAATGTGGCATTTATACACAATGGAATATTACTCTGCATTAAAAAATGACAAAATGATATAATTTGCAGAGAAATGGATGGCATTAGAGCAGATTATGCTAAGTGAAGCTAGCCAATCCGTAAAACCAAATGCCAAATGTCTTTATTGATATAAAGAGAGTATCTAAGAACAGAGTAGGGACGAATAGAATGAGAAGAAAATTAACATTAAACAGGGATGAGAGGAGGAAGGGAAAGGGAGAGAGAAGGGAAATTGCATGGAAATAAAAGGAGACCCTCAGGGTTATATAAATTACATACAAGAGGAGGTGAGGGAAAGGAAAAAATTATACAAGGGGGAGAAATGAATTACAGTAAAGAGGTAGAGAGAGAAGAGGGGAGGGGAGGTAAGGGGAGGGGGATAGTAGAGGTTAGGAAAGGCAGCAGAATACGACAGACACTAGTATGGCAATATGTAAATCAATGGATGTGTAACTGATGTGATTCTGCAATCTGTTTACAGGGTAAAAATGGGAGTTCATTACCTACTTGAATCACAGTGTGGAATATGATATATCAAGAACTATGTAATGTTTTGAACAAGCATAAATAAAAATAAAAAAAAAGAAAACTAACTTTGGTGAATGGTGCAAAGAAATCCTAATATTTCTACAGTAACTGACACAGTTTAACATCAATGCGAGTAGATTCCTGTGGGACATGATGTGTATTTTGATGTTCATTTTTATTCAACACTGGTACATTACTATTTCTTCAGTTTATTCACATCATATTATAATATTTCATCCACAAGTAAGCAAATTTATCGTCATTTTTTTCAATTTCAATCACTTCCTTCTTCAGAACTCATGAATTCCTCGGTGTTCCTTGACTGGCCTTTTCATGAGACTTCTTTCCAAACACATTATTTTTGATTTCCATAATCACTTTTGAAGCAAAACTCACACAAACTTCATGATAAACCGTAACCTAATATTAACATTAGGTGTATAACTGGTTGTCATGAATGATTGCATATCAATATAAGATTTCTTATATATTTTCAGATATCAATTCAATCCATTACTTAAAGTGGAACAAGTTATATTATTTATTGAAATTAAGGTCTATTCATGCATTATCTGTATATTCATAGAAACAGGGTACACCTCTTTTTACCCCCAATGCTAATTTATACGTCTTCAAAATACTGCTCCTAGAAATGGTGGAAGAAATAATCATGTCATCTGATCTACATACACATTTTATCACAGTAATATTCTGGAAACAAAATGCAAAGGTCCCACTTAGGATTGTACCAAAGTCTAAATGGAAAGTGAACATGGATTACTAACAACATCCATGTCCATGTTGCCTAATGCTCTCAAATGTCAATCCTATTGGTGACCTACATATTTGTTTCTTCCTAAGATTAGATATTCAATCTCAACCCTGTTGAAAATGTCTTATCCTATCACTCACTTTATACTTTGCCTGATGTCTCTATTGATATCTGCTTTTCTACAAATATTCCCCATTTCATCATTGTGTCTGATTTCTTCATATGTGCTGACATTTATATTCACTCACTGCCCGAAAAAAAATTGCTAAAGAACTTTTGTTACATATCCTATACTAACTCTACTTGCTAAACATAACGACTATCTTCTTAATCCTACCAACAATCCCTTTTGACTTGATGTTCTCTTCAGCATTCAATCATCCAAGGTTCAAGTTCCTCTGCCATTGTATATCGATTTATTTGAGACATATGTGCACAATTCAAAGCTAAATATCCCAATCAACTGCCCAAAGCCCTTCTGGGATTCAAATCTTACTTTAATTTCTGTTTTCATACATATATTAAACCTCGATATTCTTATAAATATCACAGGTTCCCAATACCATTATTCATCCAGCAGAATGATTCCTAACCCAAATCGAACATGAAATTAACCCTAATCATACACTGTTCACTCAATCTAACTTTACAGAAGAGCAGAGACAGATTGTTCTTACAATACAGGAATGTAGGGGATGCTCCACCTGTTAAGAACCTCAAAGGTCCATGCAGAAATGATCCCTGGAGAAGATGTAGGCAGCAATGAAGGACCTGAGAGACAAAAAGTCATTTTCCATGGCAAACAACCTGGTCAGGATGAAGGGTTGTGTCTGAATCAGCCTCTCTCTTCTTAATGTAGAGAAGATGGACCAAACCAGGCTTGTGTGGAGAGCTGTTCCCGGGTGCCAATGGTTGATATACCAATCTAACTTGTGAAAGTGTCACAGGAAGTAGGGGCAGCCTCCATCTCATGGGACCCTTGGAAGCAACTGTTAGGACAAAGTGGTTGCCAAGGCAGTGACCTCATTCAGTTCTTGAAGGAAGTGACCTACCTCACTTCCTTGTTGATGGAACTTTCTGAACTTGGGACCGAGGAAACCAAGCACCAGAGCCAGTCCCAGTCCCAGTCCAAGTGGTCTCATTTGTTTGGAATCACCAAGGACAGAGTCAGTCTTCTTGGTACTGACTGATGTGAGGATGGCCAAATGCCAGGAAAGATCTGAACACGGGCCTTTCCTGACTAAGTATGTAGTGGCTCACCCCTGGCTCCTGACTGCTTCACAGAGTTGGACAAGGAGACCAGATCTGAGACAGGACAGACCATTAACGGGAAACATAGTATGGCAAACCTGTCAGAGGACACTCCGGATAATCACAGCCCTACTTTGGGGAAGGAGGTGTCTTTTTGAGTGTGGGTGTGTGGTTTTGTCTCTGTTCTGAGAATAGGTAGAAAAGGAGGTTTCTTTGGTTTGGAGTGAACTGTTTCTAATAAGTCATTTTACATGGTGAGTGTTTCTATTTCTGTGTATCCCACTATGTCCATGGTTGTATACATTATAAAAGAGAATGCATCAATGCATGTGTCCTCTTTAGTAGAAAGCTTCCCAGTATTCATCCTGCCCATTTAATGAATGGAGCGTGGTTTCCATATCGATAGGCAACACCTACTACCTTTTTAAGTCCCTGTTTTCTTTCTGAATTCTGACAACTCTTCAGAATAGGCTCTTGGGTTTGTGTCCAAGATATGTACCACCTCCAATCTCTGTCACATGGCCATGTACTGGATATCTGAAGGGAATGGGCAACATCTCAGAAAACTCAGATATCAGTGTGACCAGAAAAGTCTCAGTGGAGAAACCCTGCTTTGGCTCTTTTGCTAACCTATTGTTCTGTTGCCCTGAATCTCAGGATGTCTTTGCCTCTGGCCACCCCTTTGGGAAGCCTGAGGAAAACATTTTTTCAAAAGGAAATGAAGGGCATCACCTGTGGCTCTTTGCTTAATTGCTTTGAAAAAAGATGTGTCTGAATCAGCCTCTTGGCCCTGTGTGAGGCTGTGGCTTAGATTCTCAGCACCTCATGGATCAAAAGAAAGGTCCCATGTGTGCATCCAAAACCAAAATGGCAAATATTCACTCATTGTGAATGAATTCTTTTACCTTCCTCTGTTAGGATCCTGAATTCCATCAAGGGAGAATAGGAATCCTTTGGGCCAAAATGAGTTCTTCAAATCTCTGCAGAGGGGCTTGGTATTTCTCATGACTCAAATTCACATAAAGAATCTAAACCACAGAGTCAGAAGGCCTCAAATTGAAAAAGCCGAGCAGTATTAATGGCAGGCCTATTTGATCACTCCTGGTTTACAGGAAGTGTGTCCAGGCCACCTTGATGTTAGACAAATGAGGGGAACAGGACCTTAATTTGGACACTGACTTGGGCTGTGGACCTCATTGAAAACTCCAGCCAGACGTTATAAGGAGTGTCTATATGGAAGAAGATGAGGACCATGTGGGAGTGTTTTGGTTTTAATTGTGGTCATTTGTGTGGCGGTTGGAAGAGATGACTGTTCCACTGGGCTTGAACTCTGGTGTGATTCCCCTTAGAGACTGAGTTCTTTAACTGACCTCAGAGAAGTATTGCCATGAATTGTGTTGGGATTTTAGGAGGCCACACATGAGAGTCGCCCTTGGAACCTGAGATCTAGGCCCAGGTTGGATTTCCACAGAACACTGGGAATTTCAGCCCGGATACTACATACAATTTTTCTTAAAGACTTGGCAGCCATATTTGAGTTTAAAACACACATGGACCTCACATTGTAGATCTCAATGGGCCTGGCTTCATGTGACATTTTGGCCACCCTTAGAGAAACCATGCCTGTGAGAGTGCTCCAGTGCTTTTATTGAAATTAGCTTCTTCACCATTTAATGGTTCCTGAATTAATTGAAGCCCTCAGAGCCGCAAACTTCATCCGTGAAAAATGGCTAGAAAATTACCATGAAATTTTTGATATTTTCATGTTCAGCTGGCACTGAAAAAACTTTGGATGTCCTGTTTCTGATCCTGAGTATACCAGACACTGCCTTGATTGACTTTGTTTCATGAAAATGGTGTAGAACAGATATGCCAGTAAGTTGGAGCCTGGTGAGTAGTTGGCCTAGAGCAGTGGTATGCAATTGTCTGATAAAACATCTGTGTTGCGTCCATGTGGATCAGCCATTGGCTTCCAAATGGCTTGTGACTGACATGGTGCAGCCAGCAGACCCATATATGTAAAGGCATCTTGTTATATGGAGAGGATTCACTGCAATGTTCAGAATCATATTGCTATTCTCAAGGGGGCAATCTACGTGGGATAGAACCTGGGTTGGTGCATTCTCCTGAAGACCCTGACTCACCACACCTTAAAGAACTCCCTCCATCACTCTGTCCCATTTTAACTCCTTGTATTTCTTGAAGTAAATACCAAACTCCCAGCGGAGCAGTGAGAAACACCACGAAAAGTGGAGGATGACCAATTGGCTTCACAGTCCACACTGAAAGACACTTAGACCCCAGTGTCCATAGTTTACCTACAAAGAGAGAATTCAGCACCGCTGCCTCATGTTCCTTGGATAATAAGAAACCATGTCCTCCAAGTAACATAGATGCAGACCCAGCTTTGATGGTCTCTCTACAAAGGAACTAAATCTCCTCAGAACATCAAATATTTTAAGTGCCCACCCTTAGAGGCAGTTTCTCAAAAAGCATTTAGGCCAGCAAAGCTGCATGTTTGTGGAATGTTTACCCTGTCCCTTACTTTTAGAATCTTCTCTACCACCTCCAAAGTTGTAAACTCATGAGTATTTTCCATTCCAGATATATTCACAGATTTTCTAGCTCTTATCCTGTAATTGTGTCTTACTTGAGAAGAATGTAATGTCAAGGCATTGTTCTGGATGAAAGTGGGAAGATTTTTGTGTAGCACATATTTGCATACATATTGGATTCAATTTCCTATTTTCCATTAGAAATGCTGAATCCCTGAAACTAACATATACCCTATTAGACTCTGACTACTAATCCTAATATGATGGAGAAAAATAACACAAACAGAATACAAGCAGTTTAGAGGAGGTATGTTTTATAGTTGGAGTTGCCTTTTGCATGGTATAGTGTAGCAGTTATAAATCTAGTCAATTATTTGTTGAAATAGTTCTCCATGCGTTTTTAAAGTTAACAAATAAGTGAATTCCTGTCCCCCTTTCTCTGTAGCCTATTCAGCACACGTATTTTTATATGCACATATAGAATCCTACCTGGTACCACACGTACATTCTTGTGAGGTGGCTGACGTGGCAGATACAAATTGGAAGAAGAGATCACTCCTCCTAAACGCTGCTTGAACTGATAATTCAAATGTGAGTGAGCTTCCTAGTTGAACAACATTATACATAAATCCATGTTCAGTAAAATGAATATATTTGGATCTGTGAATGATATACATTTCATGGTGAATTTCGTTTGGCATATATATTGCAATTTTTAATGTCTCTCTCTGTTTGTGTATATAAATATGTATATATATATATATATATATATATATATATATAGATAGATAGATAGATAGATAGATAGATACACTCTCAAGATTTTTCAAAAGATGAAATATGTGTCTTATTACACACTTCCTAAATTCATTCATATTTATGTTTTGGATTTATAATCAACTTTTCACAAGATTATTCTCAGAAATATTCATCCACCTGAAATACTTATTTGTTTCTTAGTACTGTTTCCACCCCAGATATGCATTCACGGATTTTCAAACTCTTCTACTCTAATTGTGTCTTACTTGGGGAGAAGGTAATGTAAAGGCATTGTTCTGGATGAGAGTGGGAAGATAATTGTGTAGCATATATTTTATACACATTGGATTCATTTTCCTATATTCCATTGAATATACTGAATCCCTGACAATAACCCATACCTTACTATACTCTGTCTACTAATTCAAACATGATGGAGAAAAACAACCCAAACATAATAGAAATACAAGCAGTTTAGAGGAGGCATGGGGTATAGTTGGACTTGCCATTTGCATGATAAATGGTAGGTGTTATAAATCTAGTCAATTTTTAATTGAAATAGTTCTCCATGTGTTGTTAAAGTTAACAAATATGTAAATTCCTCTCCCTTTCTCTGTAGCCTATTCAGCACATGTATTTTTATATGCTTATATAGAATTCTACCTGGTATCACACGTTCATTTTTGTGAGGTGACTGACTTGGCAGATACAACTTGTGAGAAGAGATCACTCCTCTAAACGCTGTTGGAACTGAAAGTTCAAACTATGGGTGAGCTTTCTAGTAGAACAACATTATACATAAATCCTTGTTCAGTAAAATAAATATTTTTGCATCTGTGGATGCTCTATATTTTATGATGAACTTCGATTGGCATATATATTCCTACATTTTAATGTCTGTGTGTGTGTTTTGTGTGTGTGTGTGTGTGTGTGTGTATACACATATATATGTATATACACATATATATAATTATGAATATATATATATATATATATATATATATATATATATATACACTGTCCTGATTTTTAAAATATGAAATATATGTTTCTTAAATAAACTCCCTAAGTTCATCCATGTTCAAAAATGTGGATTTATAATAAACTTTTCACAAAATTATTCTCAGAAATATTCATCTACCTGAAATACACATTTGTTTCATAGTTCTGAAAACTAACTTCAGTAAATGGTGCTTACAAATCCTAATATTTGTACAGTAACTGACCCAGATTAACATCAATCAAGTAGATTCGTATGGGACATGATGTGTATTCTGACGTTAATTTTCATTCAACACTGGTACAATACTATTTCTTCAGTTTTTACAAATCATAGGAAATATATACTTCATCCACAAGTTCACAAATTTATATGCATTTGTTTCACAATCACTTCCTGCTTCATGAAACATGTATTCCTCCAGGTTTCTTGACTGGTCTTTTCATGAGACTTCTTTCCAAACACATTATTTTCGATTTCCATAATCACTTTTGAAGCAAAACTCACATACCCTTCATGATAAACCATAACCTTAATGTGGCCATTAGATATATAACTGGTTGGAATGAATGTTTGTATGTCAATATAAGATTTCCTGTATTTTTTCAGATATAATTTCAATCCATTATTTAAAGTCAGAACCAGATATATTATTTATTCACAGTATGGTCTATTCATGCATTATCTCTATATGCACAGACAAAGGGTACACCTCTTTTTACCCCCATTACTAATTTATACGTCTTGAATATGTTGCTGCCAGAAATGGTGGAAGAAAGAGTCATGTCACCTGATCTACATGTACGTTTTATCACAGTAATATTCTGGACAAAAAAAGCAAAGGTCACACTTAAGATTGTAGCAAAGACTAAATGAAAAGTGAGCATGGATTACTAAACATCCATGTCCAGGTTGCCTAAGGCTGTCAAATGTCAATCCTATTGGTCACTACATATTTGTTTCTTTCTTAGATTATATATTCAAACTCAACCCTGTTGAAAATATCTAATCCTATCACTCACTTTATACTTTGCCTGATTTCGTAATGTCTCTATTGATATCAGCTTTCCTAACTATTTTCCCCAGTTCATCATTGTGACAGTCTCTTCACTTGTGCTGACATTAACATTCACTGTCTACCGGAAACCCTATTGCTAAACAACATTTGGTCCAAATCCTATACTCACTCTTCTTTCTAAACCTACTGAGAATCTTCCGAATCCTACCGACTATCCCTTTTGACTGGAAGTTCTCTTCTACATTTAATCATCCATGGTACAAGGACCTAACCCATTGTATATCGATTTACCTGACACATCAGTGCAGAACATAATTCAAAGCTACGTATCCCAATCAAGGGCCCAATGCCCTTTTGGGCTTCATATCTTAGCTAGATTTCTGTTTTCATACTTATATTTCACCTATATATTCTTGTAAATATCGCAGTTTCCCAATACCATTATTCATCGCGCAGAAAGATTCCTAATCCAAATCGAACATGTTAGTTAACCTAACCATACACTGTTCAGTCAATTTAACTTTACAGAAGAGCAGGGATAGAGTTGGTCTTACAATACAGGAATATAGGGGATCTTCCACATGCTGAGAAACTCAAAGGTCCATGCAGAAATGATTCCTGGAGAAGTTGTAAGCAGCTATGGAGGACCTAAGAGAGCAAAAGTCATCCTCCATGGCAAACAACCTGGTCAGGATGAAGGGTTGTGTCTGAATCAGCTTCTCTCTTCTTAATGTAGAGAAGATGGACCAAACCAGGCCTGTGTGGAGAGCTGTTCCCAGGTGCCAATGGTTGATATACCAATCTAACTTGTGAAAGTGTCACAGGAAGTAGGGGCAGCCTCCATCTCATGGGACCCTTGAAAGCAATTGTTAGGACAAAGTGGTTGCCACGGAAGTAACCTCATTCAGTTCCTGAATGAAGTGACCTACCTCTCTTCCTTGATGACGGATCTCTCTGAACTTGGGATCCAGGAAGCCAGGCACCCAGAGTCAGTCCCAGTTTCTTTCCCAGTGGGCTCAGTTGTTTGGAATAACCAAGGACAGAGTAAGTCTTCCTTGGTACCTACTTATGTGAGGATTGCCAAATGCCAGGAGAGCTCTGAAAAGGGGAATTTCCTGAGAAAGCAGGTAGTGGCTCACCACTGGCTCCTGAAAACTTCACAGTGTTGGCCAAGGAGACCAGATCTGAGAAGGACAGGCCATTTCAAGGAAACATAGTATGGCCCATCAGTCAGAGTACATTCCAATTAGTCACAGACCTACTTGAATAAAGGAGGTGTCGTTGTGGGTGTGGTTGTGATTTTGTGGTTTAGTCTCATATTCTGAGAATAGGTAAGAAAGGCGGTTTGTTTGTTTTGGAGTGGACTGTTTATAGTAAGTCATTTGACAAGGCGATTCTTGGTATGCCTGTGTATCCCACTGTGTCCGTGGTTGTAGACATTATAAAAGATAATGCATCAATGGATGTGTCCTGTCTAGTAGAAAGTTTGCCAACATTCATCCTGTCCAATTTATGAGTGGACTGCAGGTTGCTTTAGGGACGGGAAACACCCACTATCTTCTGAAGTTCCTGTTTTCTTCCTGAATTCTGGCCACTCTCCAGAGTAGGCTCATGGTTTTCTGTCCAAGATATGTACCACCTCCAAGCTCTGTGACATGTCCATGTACTGGATAGCTGAATGGAATAGCAAGCATCTCAGAAAACTCAGATAACAGTGTGACAAAGAAAGTCTCAGTAGAGAAACCCTGCTTTGGGCCTTTTGCTTACCTATTTTTCTGTTGCTCTGAGTGTCATGAAGGTCTTTGCCTCAGTCCTCCAATTTGTGAAGCCTTAAGAAAACAGTTTTCAAATGGAAATGAATGGGCATCACCTGTGTATCTTTGCTTAATTGCTTTGGAAAGGGATGTGGCTGAATCAGCCACTTGGCCCTCTGTGAGGCAGTGGCTTAGATTCTCAGCACCTGTTGGAACTAAAGAAAGATTCCATGTGTGCTTTCAAAACCAAAATGGCAAAAAGATCAGTCACTGTGTATGGAGTATCTTGCCTTACTCTGATAGGTTTCTGATCTCCATCAAGTGAGAATATGGATCCTTTGAGTCAAATGAGTTCTTCAAAGCCCTGGAGAGGCTAGCACATATGAGCTTCGGTTTTTTCATTATTCCAAATCACATAAAGAATCTATACCTGACAGTCAGTAGGCCTCAAATTGGAGAATCAGAGCAGTATTAAGGCCAGGCTTATTTTATCACTCCTGGTTCACAGGAATGGTGTCCAGGCCTAGCTGACTTTAAGCAAATAAGGGACAAGGGAGCTCGTTTTGGATACCGTCTTGTGCTGCACCCCTCATGGAAACCTCCAGCCAGAGGTTATAATGAGTGTCCATATGGAAGAAGGTGAGGACCATGTGGGAGTGTTTTGGTTTTAATTGTGTTCATTTGTGTAGCAGTTGGAAGAAATGACTGGATCCACCAGGGCTGGAACTTTGGTATGATTCCCCTTAGAGACTGAGTTCTGAAACTGACCTCAGAGAAGTATTGTCATGAATTGTGTTGCGATTTTAGAATGTCACGCATGAGAGTCGCCCTTGGAAACTGAAATCTAGGCCAAGGGTGGCTTTCGACTGATCACTGGGAATCTCAGCCAGGATATCACATGATTTTATTCTGAAAAACTTGACAGGCATAGTTGAGAGTCAAAACACACATGGACCTCACATTGTAAACCTCAATGGGCTGGGCTTCATGTGACCGTTTGGCTACTCTTTGGGAAGCCTTGCCTTTGAGAGTTCTCCAGAGCATTCATTGAAATGAGGTTCCTCAACATTAAATGGTTCCTGAATGAATTGAAACCCACAGTTTCTCCAACTTCATCCTTGAAAAGTGGCTAGATAAACACCCTGAAATTTTTAAAACTCCCATGACCAGGTGGCACTGGAGAACCTTTGGATCTCCTGTTGCTGATCATGAGTGTACCAGACAGTGCCTTGATTGACTGGGTTTCATGAAAATGGTGAAGAACAGAGATGCCAGTAATTTGCACTGGTGAATAGTGGGCCCAGAGCAGTGGTGTGCAGGTGTGTGATAAAATATCTGAGGTGGGGCCGTGTGGATTTCCAATTGACTTCCAAATGCCTTTTGGCTGCCATGGTGCATCCAGCAGAACCTTACATGTTAAGGCATCTTATTATATGGAGAGGTTTCAAGGCAATGTTCAGAATCAGGTGGGTATGGTCAAGGAAAAAGCTATGTGAAATAGAAGCCTGGTTGGTGCATTCTCCTGCAGTTTCTGACCCACCACACGTGACAGAACTCCCTCCAGCACTGTGTCGCAGTTGAACTCCTTGTATTTCGTGAAGCAAATACCAAACTCCCAGTGCAGCACCAAGAAACACCACAAAAATGGAGGATGATCAAATGGCTTCACAGTCCACACAGGGAGACACTTAGCCCCCAATGGCCACAGTTTACCTACCAAGAGATAATTCAGCACTGCTGCCTCATGTTCATTGGAAAATAAGAAACCATGCTCTCCATTCACATAGATGCAGACCCAGCTTTGATGGTCTCACTAGAAAAGAAGCTAAACCTTCTGACAACAAAATATATTTAAAGTATCCAACCTCAGAGGCAGTTTCTCAAGAAGTCTTTAGGCCAGCAGAGCTCTATGTTTGTGGAGTGTTTACCTCTTAGACCAGGATGTAAGAAAAGAACACTGACTCCAATTAAAATCAAATTAAAGTAAGCTTATTATTTCCACTGGCTGGGCTGCCACTCCCTCCCAAAATTGCGAGAACAAGAGAGCAACCCCACCTTTACTACAGCCCAGGTTTGTAGCCCAGAAAGTTACACAAAAATGGGGTAACAGATAATAGAACTCTGACAAGCATCACACTAATGGGAGTTTATATATTTTTTTTTTGCTAGCCCCAACATCAAAATTTATGAGGACCATTAGAGCCTCAGAGAGGGTCATTGTCTGGCCACAAAAGGCCAATATTTATGAGGTGTGACAAAGTTTCAGAGAGGGCTGCTATCTGGTCAGAGAGCCATGCACGGGAGAGTTCAAGGCACGGGCAGTCATTCCAAGCAGGTTCAGAATTTGCAGTAATTTACAGTAAAGCCAAAATGATTTTTTCATGGCTTTGTTGCAAGATGGCTCCCAATTTTAATAAAAGGTAAGGTTGGGTGTATCATTCCCCCCTTTTCTTATGTGTCCCTTTGTAATCCTTGATAGGTTAGTGGAGAGGCACTGAGGAAATTTTAATCCCTCAGTTAACAGTCACCAAATTTTTAGAACTCACCGAAAACCAGTCTCCCTGATATTACCTGACTTAATTAATTACTTATATTGATAGTCTATTTATTTTTGGCTCCATTGGTGTAAGTAGAGAGTCGTCTCTCATTTTGGCTTTTTCTCAGCTGAGAAAGGGTGACATGAGTGTGCATGGCGTGAGGGACATGAGTTGCCTTTTTGAAGTCAGTTCTTTTTGAAGTCTTGTTGAGGAAGAACAGGTTGTAAAGTCATCTGGGGATTGGTTCTTCTATGAGAGAAACAAAAAACATGAGTATTGAATAAATGTTGCAATAGCTGGATCATGTCACTGTATGAAGTACCCTCACCAGTCTTTAATATCCCCAATTATCAGGATTGTGAACTTAATATTTAACTTTTAGTGATACAGTTGTCCCTCCCCATAATATACAGTTTAATAATTTAATGTCATCTGATTTTGCAGAATCCTTTCACTAGTATGACCTCTGTGTTTAATAGAGAAACATTTAATTCTGTTACTCAGGGCTGGATAATTGTACTAGCAAACACCAAGCCTACCTGTGTAGGTTAGGAATATCTGTAGGCCTTAAACTAAAAACTTCTGCCTCTGGCAGCTCCTCTTGATAGTCTCTTTTTATAGTTATCAGGCATTCCTCTCTGAGAATCCTTCTTTGTAGCCAACAGTTTTACTTATTTTGGGAGGCTAACATAAAGTGTATACCTTAAAATATTATTATTATTATTATTATTATTATTATTATTATTATTATTATTATTTAAAATGCCCAGGATTGGCTGTATTTTGGTTTTAACTGTCTTTGCTAAGTGTTTAAGATGAAGCAGTCAAACTGACTTTTGTTTCTATCTATTGTTAGCAGTCACCTGAGCTTTTATGGGAGTCATTTTTTGGGAAACTTGAGAGCAGCTTCTCAGTTCTGCTAGTGCAATTTGAGCTATGTGGGTCCAGGTCTTGCTTGACCATGTGGCTTCCCTCAGAAGCATCAGGGATGTCTCCCTTTCCTGATGACTCACCTCTTTGTAGCAAATGCACTGATTGGCTTTCTGTTCTCCAGTGGTCTCATTAATCTCTCTGATCGGGAGGTTATGTGGCCCAGAGTTGCAAAGCTCATAGAGAAATCCCTTGTTCCCTGGATTCAGACTGACTCAGAGGGCAAGAGTCAAATATCGTTTTTTTTGGACCTTTTTATTTAACTTTAATTTTCAATCCTAATCTGAAACAACCAGCAAATGAATTTTAACAGCCATATATTAAGAGTACTGTGCTTTAATGTCTATAAGTTTATAATTATTTATATATTATTAATTGGGATCTTATTATTCTGTCTGTCTTGTAGTTGATGACTTATTATCTTAAATTAACCCATGTTGTGTTCTTAAAGCAACACTTCTGTAAAACACCAACAGGGAATCTTTAGATCACTTATAAGGAAATTAAAAAATAAAATTTTTTTAACAAGAGTAAAAATACTTAGTTCATGTAATAGCTACCCTGAATTTTTTGGGTGAGTTATATATTATATCATCTTTTTGAGATCCTAGTAATCTTGACAGAAAAAAAAATTTGAACATAACTTTAAATGAAATAAAATCTGACCTACTGCTTTCGTAGTCATTCTCACATGTAGTAAGATGGGACACAGAGTCTTATCTCAGGTAAGCAGGGCTCCTTATAAACCTTAAATGCTTTAGTTCTAAAGCTGATCTTTGTTTTTTAAATATCATTTTACAAAGTTTACATAAATTTTTTGAGGTCACATGAACATTAGCTCACAACATATGATATCACATTTAAAACATGAATTAAAGTACGGCTGAAAGATTTTAACCTTTACATAGATTAGGGTCTCATTAACTTAAAAATACATTTAAATTGTTCCACAACGTAAAAAGTAACATAAAACTTTACATATATTATTGATAACAGGTAAATAAATCCCCAATATATATTTTATTTACCATACAACTTCAGAACACCTGCTTGATATAATGCTCTTTTAAAGTTTCTACCTTATAGAGTTTTATAACTGGAAGATATGAGCACATTAATAGCATCACAATTACATTGATGTTTCTACATTAACCAAGTTTAGCTTTTAAAGAAATGGCAGTACAGTGCTCTAAAATAACAGTTCTTAATTAAACAGTTGTTTAATTTTTATGGTTGCCTGCTCTAGAAAATTTAAATCTTAATAAACTAAATGTTATGGTTAAACTTATGTTTAAGAAATTTTTGTCTCTTTAACACATGACTGATTTTTACAATCTTATACAGACTTTAGTACAAACTTATACAGACCTTAGTATATCAATCAGATATCAAACAAAAGTACTCATGAATGAGTAATCCCAAATCAAATTTACTTTACTTATTTATCAAAATATTAGACAAATGTTTTGAACAGTGTAAGCCATTTTTTTGATTGAAAGAAAAGTCCTGGAACATAGGCATATTAGACCTTTTGTAGACATTAATACTTTATTAAATTTTTGAACACCTAGAAAAACTTGTAAGCTTAAATTTAAAGAAATTTATATTTATCAGTTTACCCAATTTAAATTGAAACATTTAAATCACGTGAATTAAAGATCTTTGGATCCACTTTTTAAAATTGTTTTTATGAGTGCTTTTTAATATGAGTGCTCCTTATATATGTTAATTTGTGTATCATATATATGATATACGGACATATGTATACATATATAGACATACAACACATAACAAATTGTGCACACATAATAAAAGTGAAGGCCTTGTAGCTTTTCACAGGTGAAATCTCCACTGCAATGATTTAAAAATTCCACAGTTGGTCAAAGATATTACTGATCAGAAAAACAGTAACGTAGGTCTGTAGGAGCAAAATCATGAGCTCAAAAAATAAAGAAAGAATCTAAGGAAAAAATATGAGTCCTAGAAAAAATGACTGGCCAGTAATAAGTAAATACCATACAATTTACTTTTTTTTTCCTTAGGCCTCAAATAAGTCTCCTACTAAGCTTACAGGCTTCTTTCATTTGCATTTCTAAATAATCCCTGGCTGAGGTCTGGAAGAAGCAGGAAAAAATGGCTATTCTGAGGAGAAACCTTAGGCCTAAGGTATTTTAACCATTATTTTCAGGTTAGGATGTTGAAAATTATGATACAAGTTTAAGATACAATTCACAAAATTTTATATCTTTACAAGTTGTTTTGTCAACATATATCATACTATGATTTAGTATCCTTGTCCAAATTAATGCACTGGCACACACGGTGACATTTTCCCAGGCTACCTAATTTAAAATTGGTGAAAAAAAGACTGAATGATTGGGAAGTTACTTGCCAACTTGGAAGTAGAGTTCTTTAGTTTTCCATCCTAAGTATTTATGTTCTCTGGCATGAATTATCTGAAACCATAAACTAAACAATTACCTAAACCCGACTTTTAACTGCAAGATTGTGAAATGCTTCAAAAACCCATTCAGATACCAGATTGGTACAATGAAACATCATCATTTAGACACAAATTCAGCTAAGATCATTTCCAAGAAACAATTTATAATATTAACACATTATTGCACATGTCTTAAAGGGCCAGAAAAAAGGCACAAGACAGGCAGAAATGAACTCCAGACAATGGCTGACAGACAGAACCATTTAAAACAGAGCAAATAAGAGAAAAATCTCCTTCCCCAGTGGCACCACAGATGTCCCCACAAGGGGACCAAATGTTTTCACAGAGGAGCAACCTGAAATGTAAAATAAAGTGTCTCCATGGTGACTTTACTGCATTTAGTGTCCCCTTTTTGTTTTTCTCTTTTTTTAAGAAGACAGAGGCGGCATTATCCTTACAGTGCAGGGAACGAAGGAGGGAATTCCATGAAGAAATAGGGCTTTGGCAGATGCTGGGAGATACTCAGTTCTTCATTCCCCAGCAGGCATTGCCATCTGCACTGGGTGTGCTCCAGGCAGCCAGCTAGGGGCTTCTCTCATTCTGCTAAACAAATGGTGGTAAAGATCATCACAGTTCCTTAAAACACAGTCCAAAGGGGTGTCAGGCTTACTTGCTTTGTTACCCATTTTCACGTTCAATATCCTTAAGATTTTATCACAGAAATCACAAAACAAAATGCACAAAAACAAAAAAACAAAAAAACATATAGAACACAGAACAAAACACACACACACACACAAAAAAAAAAAAAAAAAACCAGAATCCCGGTGCCAAAACAGAAAAACAGAGGAGCAATTCAACGTCTTGCTAAAGCTCTGGGGTAGGAGCACGTGCGTGTCCCTCGGCACCTCTCTAACCTTGAAAGGAATTCCCTACAGAACGGAACAGAGGACAGAACGATTCTCATTACTGTCCTGGACAGGAGTGTATGTGAGCCTCCCCAGGCCACCTCTCTGTCATTAGAAGAGATCTCCCTTAACCAGATATAAGATGTTATCAAGGTGCCACTTACCTATGGAGGCCTCCTCCACCAGGTGCTTGCTAATAGTTTCAGTGCAGTGGTTCACTGCAGTGCTCCCCAGACCGACGGCTCACTCCAAGGCCTTGGAACATCTCAAGTTGTGCACCCCCTAGAGTGGCTCCCCAGCCCGTAGCCCTGGAGGGAAGGCCAGCTTCAGAATTTTCAGCAGTCTGGCCTTGTGATCTGGTCGGGCAGGGTCATCTCACTGGGGAACTCCAAAATGTTGGACTAGGATGCAAGAAAAGACCACTGACTCCAATTAAAATCAAATTAAGGCAAGCTTATTATTAAAACCGGCCAGAATGCCTCTCCCTCCAAAAATGGCGGGAACAAGACAGCAACACCACCTTTCCTACAGCCCAGCTATATAGCCCAGAAAGTTACACAAAAAGGGGGTTACAGATAACAGAACTTTGAAAGCATCACACTAATGGTAGTTTACATTTTTTTTGCTGGCCCCAACATCAGAAATTATGAGGACCATTAGAGACTCAGAGAGGGTCGTTGTCTGGCCTGGGAAGGCCAATATTTATTAGGTGTCACTAATGTTTCAGAGAGCACTGTTATCTGGTCAGAGAGCCAGGCAAGGATGAGTTCAAGGCACGGGCACGCATTCCAAGAAGGTTCAGAATTTGCAGTAATTTATAGTAAAGCCCAAATTATCTTTTCACCGCTTTCTGGCAAGATGGCTCCCAATTCTAATAAAAGATCAGTTTGGGTCTATCAAGCCTGTCCTTTACTTTTGGAAACTCCTCTACAACCTGCAAGGTTGTGAACTCCTGACCATTTTACATTCCAGATATGTATTCACAGATTTTCTAACTCTTGTCCTCCAACTGTGTTTTACTTGGGGTGAAGGTAATATCAAGGCATTGTTCTGGATGAGAGTGGAAAGATTTTTGTGTAGCACATATTTGCATACACATTTAGGAGATCACTCCTCCTAAACACTGTTGGAACAGAAAATTCAATCTATGGGGGAGCTTCCTAGATGAACAACATTATACATAAATTCAAGTTCATTAAATAAATAGTTTTGGATCAGTGGATGATATATATTTCAATATGGATTTAAATTGGCATATATATTGCTACATTTTAATGTCCATGTGACTTTTGTGTTTATAATGTTTTGTGATTTATGTGGATTTATAATCAAATTTTCACAAGATTGTTCTCAGAAATATTCATCCAACTTAAATACCTACTTTTTTCCTAGTACTGAAAAGTAACTTCAGTGAATGGTGAATAAAAATCCTAATATTTCTACAGTAACTGACCCAGATTAACATCAATGCAAGTAGATTCCTATGGGACATGATGTGTATTTTGATGTTCATTTTTATTCATCACCGGTACATTACTATTTCTGCAGTTTATGCACATTATATATAGTATGATATATAATGTTCAATCACTTCCTGCTTGAGAACACATGTATTCTTACAGGTTTCTTGACTATTCTTTTCAAGAGACTTCTTTCCAAACACATTATTTTTGATTTCCATAATCACTTTTGAAACAAAACTCACACACCTTTCAGGATAAACCACAACCATAATATTACCATTAGATGTATAACTGGTTGCAGTGAATGATTGTATATCAATGTGAGATTTCTTTTATATTTTCAGATATCAATTCAATCCATTATTTAAAGTGGAACCAGTTATATTATTTATTCACATGATGGTCAATTGATGCATTATCAATATATTCTATGACACAGGGTATACCCCTTTGTACCCCCAATACTAATTTATATTTCTTCAAAATAGTGCTCCCAGAAATGGTGGAAGGAATACTCATGTCACCTGATCTACATATACATTTTATCACAATAATATTCTGGACACAAAATGCAAAGGTCACACTTATGATTTTACCAAAGCCTAAATAAAAAGTGAGCATGGATTAATAAAAAACATCCATGTCCTGGTTACCTAATTCTCTCAAAAGTCAATCCAATTTGTGACAACATATTAATTTCTGCCTAAGATTATATATTCAGACTCAAACCGTTGAAAATGTCTAAACAAATTACACACTTTATACTTTTACTGACTTCCTAATGTCTCTATTTATATCTGCTTTCCTACATATTTTCCCCAATTCGTCATTGTGCTGACATTTACATTCACTCTCTACCCGAAACCTTTTTTGTAAAGAACTTTTGGTACAAATGCTATACTAACTCTTCTATCTTGCTAATCCTACAGACTATCCCTTTTTTATTGGATATTCTGTATGTTATTCAATCATCCAGTGTATAAGATCCTATTTCTTTGTATATCGATTTATCTGAGACATCTGTGCAGAATATAATTCAAAGCAAAGTATGCTACTCAAGGGCCCAATGTCCTACTTGGCTTCAAGTCTTCACTAGATTTCTGTTTCCATACTTATATTTCACCTATATATTCTTGTAAATATCTCAGGTTCCCAATACCATTATTCATCCAGCAGAATGATTCCTAACCCAAATAGAACATGATATTAACACTAACCATACACTGTTCCCTCAATCTAACTTTACAGCAGTGCAGGGATAGAGTTGGTCTTACAATACAGGAATATAGGGGATCTTCCACCTGCTGAGAATCGCAAAGATCCATGCAGAAATTATCCCTGAAGAAGATATAGAATGCTATGAAGGACCTGAGAGACCAAAAGTCATTTTCCATGGCAAATAACCTTGTCAGGATGAAGAGATGTGTCTGAATAAGCCTCTCGCATTTTAATGTAGACAAAATGGACAAAACCAAGCCTGTGTGGAGATTTCTCCCCCAGTACCTATGGTTGATATACCATTCTAACTTGTGAAAGTGTCACAGGAAGTAGGGGCAGCCTCCATCTCATGGGACCCTAGGAAGAAACTGTTAGGACAAAGTGTTTGCCAAGGCTGTGAGCTCATTCAGTTCATGAAGGAAGTGACCTACCTCACTTCTTTGTGATGGAACTCTCTGAACTTGGGATCCCGGAAACCAGGCACCCAGGGCCAGGCCCAGTAACAGTCACAGAGATCTCACTTGTTTGGATTTATCATGGAAAGAGTCAGTCTTTCTTGGTACCTACAGATGTGAAGATGGCCAAATGCCAGAAAAAATCTGAAGAGGTGTCTTTCCTGAGAAAGCAGGTAGTGGCGGCTCAAAGCTGGCTCCTGACAACTTCACAGAGTGGGCCAAGGAGTCCAGATTTGAGAACAGACAGGCCATTTCGGGTGAACAAAGAATGGCTCACCAGGCAGAGGACACTCCGGTTAGTAACAGACCTTCTTGGGGGAAGGAGGTGCATTTGTGGGAATGAGTGTGGGTTTGTGGTTTTGTCTCATGTTCTGAGAATACGTAGGAAAGTTGGTTTGTTTGTTTTGGAGTGGACTGTTTCTATTAAGTCATTTGACAAGGCAAGTGTTTCTATGTCTGTGTATCCCACTTTGTCCGTGGGTGTAGACATTACAAAAGAAAATGCATCAATGGATGTGTCCTGTCTAGGAGAAAGCTTCCCAACATTCACGCTGCGCAATTTATAAAAGGACAGTGGATTGCCTTATTTGTGGGCAAGACCTGCAATCTTCCTAAGTTCCTGTTTTCTTCCTGAATTCTGGCCACTCTCCAGAATAGGCTCATGATTTTGTGACCAAGATAGGTACCACCTCCAAGCTCTGTGACTTGGCCATGTACTGGATAGCTGAAGGGAATGGCAAGAATCTTAGAAAACTCAGATATCAGTGTTACCAGGAAAAGTCTCAGTGGAGAAACCCTGCTTTGGGACTTTTGCTTACCTATTGTTCTATAGCACTAAATGTCAGGAAGGTCTTTGCCAAGGCCACCCCGTTGTGAAGCCTGAATTAAACAGTTCTCTAATGCAAATGAATGGGCATCACCTGTCCCTCTTTGAGTAATTGATTTCGAAAGGGATGTGTCTGAATCAGCCTGTTGGCCCCTTGTGAGGCTGTGGCTTAGATTCTCAGCACCTGATGGATCTAAAGAAAGATGCCATGTGTGCATCCAAAACCAAAATGGCCAAAAGAGCATTCATTATGGATGAAGTCTCTCGCCTTCCTCTGTAAGTTTCCTGACCTCCATAAGGTGAGAATAGGAATCCTTTTGGTCAAATGAATTCTTCAAAGCCCTTCAGAGTCTAGCCCATTGGTGCTTGGGTTTTCTCATGACCCCAATCCACATAAAGAATCTAAACCCCACAGTCAGTAGGCCTCAAATTGAAGAAGTGGAACAGTAATAATGGTAGGCCTATTTGATCACTCCTGGTTCACAGGAAGGGTTTCCAGGCCACCCTGACTTTAGGCAAATGACGGGCAAGGGAGCTTATTTTGGACACTGTCTTGTCCAGCGCCCCTCATAGAAACCTCCAGCTAGAGGTTATGATGAGCGTCTATGTGGAAAAGATGAGGGCCATAAGGGAGTGTTTTCGTTTAAATTTTGGTCATTTGTGTGGCGATTGGAAGAAATCACTGGGTCCACCTGGGCTTGAACTCTCGTGTGAATCCACATAGAGACTGAGTTCTGGAACTGACCTCAGAGAAGAATTGCCATGAGTTTTGTTGGGATTTTAGGAGGCCACGCATGAAAGTAGCCCTTATAAACTTAGATCAAGGCCACAGAGCACTGGGAATCTCAGCCAAGATAATCCATGATTTTCTTCTTAAAGTCTTGGCAGCCATAGTTGAGAGTTAAAACACACATGTACCTCACATTGTAGACTTCAATTGGACTGGCTTCATGTGACCTTTTGTCCACTCTTTGGGAGGCCTTGCCTATGAGAGTTCTCCAGAGTTTCATTGAAATGAGCTTCCTCAACATTTAATGGTTATTGAAACCCAAAGTTCCTCCAACTTCATCCTCGAAAAATGGCTAGATAAACACCATGAAATTCTTGAAATTCCCATGACCAGGTGGCACTGGAGAATCTTTGGATGTCCTATTGCTGATCATGAGTGTATCAGACAGTGCCTTGAGTGACTGGGTTTCATGAAAATTGTGTAGAACAGAGATGCCAGTAAGTTGGAACCTGCAAATTAGTGGGCCTAGAGCAGTGGTGTGAAGGTGTGTGATAAAACATGTGTGGTGGGGCTATGTGGATCTGCCATTTGCTTCCAAATGGCTTGTGACTGACATGGTACAGCCAGCAGAACCTTCCATGTAAAGGCATCTTTTTATATAGGGAGATTTCAAGGCAATGTTCAGAATCAGGTTGCTATGGACAAAGGGGCAACGCATGTGGGATAAAATCCTGGTTGGTGCATTCACATGCAGACCGTGAGCTCCACATGTGATAGAACTCCCTCCAGCACTGTGTCCCAGTTGATCTCCTTGTATTTCATGAAGAAAATACCAAAGTCCAAGTGCAGCAGCAAGAACCACCACGAAAAGTGGAGGAGGACCAAATGGCTTCACAGTTCACACGGTGAGTCACTTAGCTCCCAGTGGCCATAGTTTAACTACAAAGAGAGTATTCGCACTGCTGCCTCATGTTCATTGGAAAATTAGAAACAATGTCCTCCAGGTCACATCGATGCAGACCCAGCTTTGATGGTCTCACTAGAAAGTAAGCTAAAGCTACTGACAACAACATATATTTCAAGTGCCCAACCTCAGAGGCAGTTTATCAAGAAGTCTTTAGGCCAGCAGAGCTCCATGTTTGTGGAGTGTTTACCATGTGCCTTACTTTTGGAAACTGCTCTACCACTTCCAAGGTTGTGAACTCCTGAGTATATTCCATTCCACATATGCATTCAGAGATTTTCTAACTTTTCTCCTCTAATTGTGTCTTACTTGGGACGAAGTTAATGTCAAGGCATTGTTGTGGATGAGAGTGGGAAGATTTTTGTGTAGCACATATATGCATACACATTAGATTCATTTTCCAATTTTCCATTCAAAATACTTAATCCCTGAGAGTAATTCATAAACTACTAGACTCTGACTGCTAATCCTAATATGATGGAGAAAACTAACCCAAACAGAATAGAAATACAAGCAGTTCAAAAAAGGCATGGTGTATAGTTGGACTTGCCATTTGCATTATGAAGGGTAGGTGTTATAAATCTAGTTAATTTTTAATTGAAATAGTTCTCCTTGTGTTTTTAAAGTTAATAAATATATAAATTCCTGTCTCCCTTTCTCTGTAGCCTATTCAGAACATGTAATTTTATATGCACATATAGAATCCTACCTGGTATCACATGTACATTCTTGTGAGGTGGCTGACTTGGCAGATACAAATTATGAGAAGAGATCACTCCTCCTAAACCCTGTTGGATCTTAAAATTCAACCTATGGGTGAGCTTCCTAGTTGAACAACATTAAACATAAATCCATGTTCAGTAAAAGAAATATTTTTGCATCTGTGGATGATATATATTTCATGATAAATTTCGATTGGCATATATATTGGTAATTTAATGTCTCTGTGTGTGTTTTTTTGTATATATATATATATATATATATATATATATATATATATATATATTCTCCAGATTTTTCAAAATATGAAATATATGTGTCTTATATACACTCCCTAAATTCATTCATGTTCATGTATATGGATTTATAATCAAGTATTCACAAGATTATTCTCAGAAATATTCATCCACATGACATACATATTTGTTTCCAGTACTGAAAACTAACTTCAGTTAATGTTGCATACAAATACTAATATTTGTACAGTAACTGACCCAGTTTAACAACAATGCAAGTAGATTACTATGGGACATGATGTGTATTTTGACGTTCATTTTTATTCAACACTGGTACATTACTATTTCTTCAATTTATGCACATCATAGGATATATATTTCATCCACAAATTAGCAAACTTATAGGCATTTGTTTCACTTTCAATAACTTCCTGCTTCAGAACACATGGATTCCTCCAGGTTTCTTGTCTGGTCTTTTCATGAGACTTCTTTCCAAACACATTATTTTCAACTTTCATAATCAGTTTTGAAGCAAAACTCACACACTTTTCATGACAAACCATAATCCTAATATAACGTTTAGATGTATAACTGGTTGGAATGAATGTATGTGTATCAATATAAGATTTCCTGTATATTTTCAGATATCAATTGAATCCATTATTAAATTTGGAACCCATTTTATTATTTATTCACAGTATTGCCTATTCATGCATTATCTCTATATTCATATCACAGGGTACACCTATTTGTACCCCCAATATTAATTCGTACATTTGGACACAGAAGCAATGGTCACACTTATTATTTTACCAATGTAAATGTCAGGCGAGCATCGGAGGAAGAGACTACCAGGGACTGTCTAATGCAACAGCCAAAAGTTTATGGGGGTCCAGCATGCTGGGGCTCAGAGCTCCCTGGAATAGAGGAGAGAGCCCTGAGAACAGCTTAAGCAGAGCTTATATACTTTCCTTGGAGAGGGCAGGGAGGGAAGATTATTGATGGGTCAGGGCGAGTGGGTAGTTTGCGTGCAAATGGGTGAGGGAGTACATTCTGCAGTTTTGCAGTTGGTACAGCACATTCAGGGAACAAGATTAGCAAACAGTTCTCAAGATATCAACAGTGTTTTGTTAAGCATACCCTAAAACTGGAAGTGACAATTACCTATTTTATTTACCTTTCATTCCCCACTTTCTTTTGGTTACATTAAATCATAATAGTGATCATTGGGGATGTCACATTTTATGTCTGCTAGTGTGGTATATTGATTTCTGATTACCATAAGTTTAACTTGTCCAATTTGAGCTTGGAAAAGGAAACTACACGGTTGAGCAAACAGGGTCCTACAGTTAGCAATAATGTGAGGATTATTAAGGGACCAGCCAGGGCTGATAAAAGCGTAGTTAACCAGGGGGACTCTGTGAAACAAGACTCAAACCACCCTTTTTGGGCCTCTCTCTCTTGTTGATGCTCTTCAATGCGTCTTCTTAATTTAATCATAGATTCTTTTACAACTCCAGTATGGTAGGCATAATAACAACATTCTTCCCTCAATGCAGGACAAAGGCCCCTTCTCTCATGAAGAGGAGGTCGAACCCTCGCCTGTTCTGTAAAACAACTTCAGAGAGAGAGGTTAAAGATTCTTGTAAAGCTGTGATGGTGGTTTTTTAATATCTTTAAGTTTTGGTGTATTGCTGCATCTAATTGGGTCATTTGTTGTGTCCCATGGATTAGGGCAGTGGTACCTGTGCCCACCTCTGCAGCAACTACTATTCCTCATAGGATGGCTAAAGTGAAAGATACAGGTTGCCAGCAGAACCGGGTTGTATGCCCCCCTATTTGAAATTTAAATGATCCTGCCTCATGATAGAGCACTCGGGGAAACATCTGCACCATTACATAATTAATCACATCTGTTGATAATTCTATGAATAAACAATGTTTAAGTATATAGAATTATACTGTTGTAGGTATGGACAAGGCAAGGCACCTAAGATAGCACCGAAGACAGGGAAACAGTCCTATTTGGTTGCAACCGGATATAGAGGGCATTGCTTCTATTGTAATCAATTAATCCCCTGAATCCCAAGTTTAGGTAGTTTCAGAATTTTGTACCCAACATGTAAGAGAAAAGACTCAGAAATTTACAGTCTGCAGAAGTTCACAAAAAGCAGTTTTTGGTTCTGTTTTTATTTTCCTCTTCTCTGGGAAAGATAACTTTTTAAGGACATCTGGGAGGGGGAGAGCTTTTTTCTTCTCTTTTATTTTCTCCATGCCAGCTGTTACCATGGAGCCCAGTTGGTAACTTCTTTATCTTGGAAATGTAGCCATCTCTGGAAGCCTCAGCTCAAGGCCGGAGTCCTTGTTCACATATTTTGTGAAAAACTAGTAAGGGGGTGTCTAGCTTAGAAGTGCTGATTTTTCCAGCCAGTGGCCAAGTATAACAGAGCAACACGAAAAGAGGAAGTTTATGTACACTGAACTCTTTTATAGGGACTTTGTTGCTGAAAGTCCTAAAGTCAGCCACGATGAAGACTTCTGGAGAAGGCCATTTAAGATTTTTCTGTGGGCCTGGTACAGAGGGGAAGACGGGGAAGGCGGGGGGTGAGAGCAGTTCTGTGGTTCTGAGAATGAGGAAAAAGAGATATAAAAGAATAATGGGAAAAGGGTTTGGGATTTTCCTGGCAACAAAACGTGAGCAGTAGAACAGGTAGAGCAGATGGGAAGACAGGAGTGAGTATCCCAAAAAGCCTGTGAGGGACATTAAAATCTTAGTAACCTGTTTTTAGTGATGACAAAGCAACTTTAAAGGCCATTTTCATTATAACTTGGATAGGCGTCTGAGGGCACTCCTCAGCTTGTTTGAGCTTTGGGTTAGCTGGTAAGAGGACCTGGTGGGACCCGGTGTGGGCACTGACAGGAGAAGAGAGGAGTGAGTGGGTGGAAGGGTACCTCAGTACCTGCTACCTCAGCAAGGGGGCAATGGTCTGAGAACCAGCAGAGGTTTGGGTTTTTGATCTAGTAATTGGAGGGGAGAAATCAGGTTGTTGATGTGAGAGTGACAGCAGAGAGTCTGGAGCAGAAGGATCTATTGGAGAAACATAGTTCATGATGTGAGCAAAGGAGGGAAAAGGCATACACATAGGGGAATTTTCTTCCATCCTTTTGAGCACTTGCCGAAGTTGAAAAAGTCACGCAGAATTTGAGGATCTAGACACCCCTCTGTGGGCCATCGGTTTTGGTTGTCTAATTGGTAATATGGCCAATGCTGTGAACTGAATTTGATGAGGAGTTTGGGTTCCACCAGGCAGCCCCTGTATGCTCACATCCCCATGACTTACGGAAGAAGACGGCTTTTCCCCCACACAGCTGTGGTTGTTTGTGGCTTTGATAGTCCACCGGGCAAACATAGTAATCTAGGCTAGCCAACCTGCATCAGGCTTGCGTGTCCCTACATCCATAATGTTTGTTTCCATTATCTATGGTACGGAAGAAATTTAATGGAATTTTAATGGGATCCTCTTCATCAGAGATATCCCAATTGGAAAGTCGTATACTCAGCTGACAAATATCTGGGTGGAGAGATGGCCACCAGGTCCCTAAGGGGGCTGTCTGCAAGACAGACCATACTTCTTGTCTAATAGGATTTGTGATCAGCCATCACTGCTGAATGGGCTGATGATGGTTAGGACTAGTGGTGGCCAAGGGGAGAGTCTATAGCCTTATCCACATGGACAATATGCAATTTGAAAGGGTTACCAGTCTTTTCCACTTTCAAGCCAGAGTCTGGACAGGGCGCAGGCTTGAGATGAGAATTAGGATCCAGGAAGTGATTCCGTCTACCTTTACCACTGTAGGTTTTATAAGTAGCACCTGGTATGGTCCTGTCCATCGGGGTTCCAGGGATGACACTTGAAGTCATCTTATGTAGATGAAGTCTCTTATTTGATATCGATGTGGAGTCTCCTCTTCACCAGGTTGGTAGGCAGTGGCCAGCTGGTTTGACAGGTATCGCTGAGTTCTTTCAAGAGCTTTAAGTTTGTCAAGCAAGGGGGTGTGGAAGGGATCGGTAGGTCTTAGAGTTGGGGTTAGGTCCTTACTGGAGGAGGGGCCCCATAGAGAATTTCATAGGAGGTGAGGTTACTCAAAGAAACAGAGGGAGTATTTCTTGCATGAAACAGTGCATAAGGCAGGAGCATAGTCCAACCTTTGATGTCCTCTCTAAGCTTAATTTCGTTAACGTCTCTTTAATGGTTCTATTAATTTTTTTTTAACCTGTCCTGAGCTCTGGGGTCTATAAGCACAATGTAACTTCCAATTTATTCCCAGGGTCCTGGCTAACCCCTTACTTACCTGGGCCATGAACGCCGGTCCATTATCAGACAATATACCCTTAGGTAGGCCGTATCATGGAAAAATATCTTTCAGGATTTTTTACCACCATTTGTGCCTTTTTTTGTGTGGAAGGCTTCAATCCATCCTGAAAATATATCTACAAACACTAGGAGATATTGAAGTCCATACCTCGCTGGCTTAATTTCAGTAAAGTCCACTTCCCATAATTGTCCTGGTCTGGTTGTTCATAGGTGCTTTTTTGCAGGAAGCTTGGAAGGGTAAGCATTAACCTATTGACAGAACGGACAGGGTTTTGTTACCCGTTCAGTTATGTCCTTTCGCTGTGAGTTGGTTAGTGGAAAACTCTGTTCTTGATCCTTCAGGAATGCCTGCAGTTTCTTTGAACCAAGGTGTGTGAATTGATGTACATTTTTAACGTAGTGTAGGGATTTCTGAAATTGCAGGCTTGGCTCAGTGAACTTGAGGAGTTCAGTGCCAGTGTTGTTAGATGTTATCAAAAGCTTGCTGGTGCTCAGGGGTCCATTGGAATTGGGCATCTCCCTTTAACAGTGGGTATAAAGGAGAAGTTAAGGACACAAACACAGGAATCCATAACCTGCAAAACCCAGTAGTCCCAAGAAACTCTCTGTGTTGTCTGCTGCTGGGGGGGGGTGGTGTATCTGCACAACCGTTTGTTTTCTGGGCTCAGTGAGCCATCGTTTACCACCCCTAAGGGAATAGCCCAGGAAGACTACTTCTTGCTGGCAAATTTGGGGTTTTTTGGAAGAAGCTCTATACCCGAGTTGAGCAAGCTTATATAATAGTGCTTGGTTCCCAGACTCACAGTTTTCCTTGGTGTTGGTTGCAGTAGCAAGTCATCCACGTATTGAAGCTGGGTGACTTCAGGGTGCATAGGTCTGAAGTTGTTGACATCTCTGTGGAGGGCTTCATCAAAGAGAGTGGGGGAGTTTTTGAACCCCTGTGGGAGTCTAGTCCATGTTAGTTTACCATACGTTCCGGTTTCTGGGTCTACCCACTCAAAAGCAAACAGC